>NC_044033.1:267291591-267626653 GCF_901765095.1 Microcaecilia unicolor | reverse complement strand
GGTGTCCATGTATGCAGGGGCTTCACCATAAATGATTTTATGCACCAGAGCGCAAACTTTAAAGTGATACGGTCTTTTGACAGGAAGCCAGCGCAGTTTCTCTCGCAGAGGCCTTGTACTTTCAAATCTAGATGCACATAAATGAGCCTGGCAGCCGTTATTCTGAGCTGTCTGTAGTTTTTTCAGAAGCACATCTTTGCACCCTGAGTAGATGCCATTGCAATAATCAAGACGGCTAATGTTTTATACTTTTAGTGGGTGCGTCCTAGCTCAACATCCCACAGTACATTCTGCAGATCTTCCTTTTTCGATTATCAGTTTTGTACCACCTTATAACCTATGTTTGCACATCCTTTTCCTGTTTGGTTCTCTGTACAATTAATTGGATTCCTGTAATTCTTAAGGATAAGGAACACACACTCAGTTATATTGTTTTTGCTTATTTATTCCACATTGTCATACATCTAAGGCTTCCCCCCTTAACACACATTTTCCAATATTCATCCAGTGCCTCCTTGAAATTAGTCCTTCTTTTCTTATAATTCTTCTCCTAGAACTGAAGGTCATTACTCCTGAACATCCAAAGAATGCTATTTTTAATAATAACCTATGGAGCTGTAAATTTTCAATTAATTCATATCTATGACGTCCTACTATCATTTTTTATTTCATGTTATATGTTGTAAACTGCCTGGACCTTTTATAGACCTGACATTTATATCAAGTTTTTAATAAACCGATAAAACAATATATTTAAAAAAATGATTTGGAACCAAAGGGATATCTCAAGAGTGTGAGAATTTCTCCCTTTCCCCTTACCCAGCCACTGCTTCTTGCCTTAGCCAATTTTCTTTCCCAGGAAAAAAAAATGTTCTATATTTGAAGACAAGAAACTTCCTTATCCTTGCTATGAAAACCACCTGAACTGTAAGTTTTCTGTGTGCCTGAGAAATGTCTCACCTTTCACACTTTCCTGTAAACCTAAAAGTCACATATTATTTCTCTGGACTTCAGTTTTCAAAGTCTTACAGTTTCTCCTTCAGCTGGTCACTGTGGGGTCCTTTTACTAAGCTGCAGTAAGCACTATCACATGCTTTAAAGGGTTTACTGCAGTATGCACTCGGACATCCTGTGGTAAGTTCCTAAACTGCAAATGCAAACCATGCACTAAAATATTTTTAATTTTTCTGCAGAGGGGGCATATCTGGGGGGGGGGGAGGGCGCAGAATGAGTGTTTCTGTGCTAATCAGTTAGTGCACCTACATTACCATGTGATTAGCGTGTGAGCCCTTACCACCTACAAACAGGTGTAGTGCTTGCATTAAAAATGTTTTAATGGCCACGCGCTAATGACAACATTAGCGATCAGCCGTTAATAGGGAAAATGGAAAATCAGCTATTTTCCAGCTGCAGTAAAACCCACATAAGGGTGTGCTAAGGCCATTTTCAACTGCAGCTTAGTATCAGCACCCCTGAGATACTTATAATTTCCACTTAGACTTCTTGCTATGAAACATCTTCATTTCCACTTTTATTAAGCTCATCCACTGAAGATTCTAATGTATGAAATTTGTCGCCTAGTGCTGCCAGTGCTAACTTTGTGCATTCTTTCATCAGGTCTTCTGACATGATTTTCACAGATCTTTGGAGTGCCTGACACCATCTTGTCCTCTAGTACCCTCAGTTTTTTCAACTGCCATTTCCTTCATTTTAGTTGCTAAAGTTATGTATCACACACGGCCAGCCACCTTGGAGGCAGAAGGCAGTATATGCAAGGCTTCACAATGCTATACAGTTTCCACAGAGAATCAGGGGAGATGGAATAATTGCAGCGGCTGTATAATTATGTAATGTACAACTGAAAACCTAAGAACAAGGGAGGACATCGACTCAATCTTGAAAAAAGTGTGTGTATATTTAGCTGTTTTTCTACTTAATGAAACCTATATTTAAACGGTCACACATGCATTGCTCTTCAATGTTATATTTTGCTTATTATTGCTCTGTAGATAATTCTGTTTACATAAATGTCTTTATAAAATAATTAGGGCTTTGTGGAAGAGATTGGGAAATTCTACAGCCAAAACGATTGGAAGGCTCTTCTGTTGTTTAAGTATAAAAGACAATAAGTCAAGCTTCCAAGGCTGAAATAAAAAGATGACAATAGGCAAGGAGCATCAAAAGAAATAACCAGGCCGAGACACATAAATTCTGGAATGAAGACCAAGTCCAATGTCTTCCCTCACCCTAGCAGGCCCTAATCAGAAGACATTTACTGCATGGTTCCACAATATTTCCACTTTAAGAAAATCGTCCACCTCACAGACTTATGTGAAACCAATTTGACAAAAGCCAGAACTGCAGTATCCATTTAAGGTAGGGTTGGTGGAAGTCTGGCCTGGGAAGACTGTACACAGGTCTGGGTTTCAGGATACTGCATATACATTTATTGCTCATCAGATATCTGTGTATACTTGGTACAAAAATAAGATTCATTTGGACACTTTGGTTATCTTGAAAGTCAGACCTGTCTGATCACCACACCTGAGAACTAGAACTGCACACCTTACCCTGAGTTAGGAGGTACTGCTGTCATTTTGTTAAATGCACTGTACAGCTGTCCCCAACTAAATGACATGACACAAAAGAGACCAGTCTGTGGCGAGGTTTGAAATAACAGTGCCACACAGCTCTGAGAAATCAAGCTTAAAGAGGTAAGAACTCAAAGTATCACATGCCTCCTGAAGTGTACTTCAAATTGTGAAAACAACAAGGAAATTATATTTTGGTGCCCAATGAGACAAAGGTGATATGCGAGCCAACTTCTGTTTAAGACTGATGCCAAGTTTCTGTTGTTGGCAGGCAAAGTTAACTTGCAGTATTTAGGTAACAAATTACTTCTCAACTGACAATGCTGGCTACTGAACTTAAGTTTAGTCCACATGGTCCTAACAGTTATACTATGAATTCAGGGGCCTGCTTCTCATTTGTAACACTGTAAAAGGCACAGTTTTCTTTGCTCAGCAGTACAACAGAGAACAGTAAGAGATATTATTCAAGGTGTGGTTATGGTGTGCAGCAAACACCACCAAAACATCATGTAACCAAAATATTTTTATTTCTTCAGGAAGAGTCATTGTGTTATTACCAATGACAAGCCTGCTGAAGTTGTAGGCTTTTTGCATGCTTTCAGCATCTTTACCACATCAAATGTGACCCTAGTGGCAGATCAAAACTCCTGGTTTACATACTCTGCCTAATTGCATCTGCCCTCTGAGATTATAATGGGTTTGCCCATCTCCTTCCCCTGCTTTGTTGTGCCTGTATCTCTGTCCCAACCATACTTACTTTCTGATGTGATGTTAGTTGTTGGCAGACTCGTAAGTAGTATTACTCATTTCCTCTGAATCTCACACTTCTGTAACGTTTTTTTTTTTAAATTGAAAAATGCAACCTTCTTGGACCCTGATGCCTGCTAAATATCAATATTTCCACCACACCCCCTTCTCCTTTCCTCCTTACTAAGGAGATCTTCAGATTTCTGTGTAGGGTATGTCATGCTCTGTGCCAATTCAGTGGCCCTTCTTGTACTGTTCATAGCCTTTCAATGTGTTATAAAAACTCAACACAATGCCCCAGATAGGATTCTACAGATGACTGTACAAGGGTAATATACTTTTCTTTTATTATCTGAGGTATTTTCCATTCTACACCCAGACTCACACTTAAGCTTTCTAAGAACCTTCGGTTCTTTGATAATTAAGTTTTTTTTCCAGCTTGTTAGTTGCATTACCCTCCTGAATAAGTGAGCAAAATCAGTATTTTGAATTAAGCAAAACATTCCAGGAGACCCCTGAATTACAGGAATGTATACTTACCTAGCTAATGCAGCAATATTTCCTAGAGTGTAAAACAGTGCAAACACTTTTGTGCCATTTGGAATCCATAGTATGCTGTTCCCTATACAAGAGAAAATATTTGAATGGTTAAAGAGCTCAAAATAGACTCTTATGACAAGGTAAATGCTTCGGTTTTGAAGTTGCAACAACTAAACAAAATGCATTATTAGCAACCTCCTTGAATTGCGCCTTCTGCTTACAAGCAAAATGTGGTATTTTTTCATGAAGTCACCTGAGAACATTTCAAATATGATGGTTCTAATCTTATTAAAGGATCAAATACCTTTGCAAAGCAATGACAAATGTATTAAATCTATGTATCATATTTCAGCTGAGTCAGCAGATATCCATGAACATGGCAGCTGGACGAGACACCATTAGTACCAGCTAAGCAGTCTCTGAGAATCACGTCCAGTAACAGCCCATTATAAGACATTTTCTTCCCCCTCCCCCCCACTCAGATGTATACTGTATATATATTTATTAGATTCTTTAAATACTATATATAGGGAAAGGAAACAGATTTTGTTATGCCACTTTTCTGTAGTACTATCAAAAGGTACAAGTGAATCGATTTTTCACTCTTTCAAAAAGTACAAAGACCAGGAGAAACTCAATGAATTACATGGAAATACATTTAAAACAAATAGGAGGAAATATTTTTTCACTGAATGAATAGTTAAGCTCTGGAACTCATTGCCAGAGGATGTAATAACAGTGATTAGTGTATCTGGGTTTTAAAACAGTTTGGACAAGATCCTGGAGGAAAAGTCCATAGTCTGTTATTGAGATGGACATGCGGAAGCCACTGCTTGCCCATGGATTTCTGCCAGGTACTTGTGACATGGATTGGCTACTGCTGGAAGCAGGATACTGGGCTAGATAAACCACAGGTCTGCCCCAGTATAGCTATTCTTATTTTCTTAAGACTGAAAGAAGAGGAAGGTCAAGTCTGGATAGAAGAACTCCGACACATCTAGTGAGGTGTTGATGGACACCTGTTTGTTGAAAGATGCTATCACACTCATTTAGCTCTTACCCTAAAGCCACTAACTTCAGTAGAGATTATAAAATAAAGTAGATATGGTTTTCGTGGGCGACTGTTTCAATCACAAAGAAAACAGCCCTTATAAAAATGTGACAGTATCAAAACCAGTTACAATACATTGGTAACAAAATCAGCTTTTTCATTAAAAGAACTGTCGTATCAACCTATGGGGTGCAATTATATAGACATGGCAAGTGTCTAAATGTGACAGTGATGTGCATCACTTACAGTATCTGTAAGTTACATGCATTAAGTGGGCGCTCCACCTATGTCCTTGCCCATGCTCCACCCATGTGTACACCCTCCTTACAATATGCACTATGCAAAGTAGTTGTGTAGTTACCGAACAGTGCTTATGTGTGCACAGACGTGCATATATAATATTCTAAATATTTACGCACACATAAGCATGTAAATGTTAGCATCTAGTTTATACAAATTGCCCTTCACGTACCCTCACACGCATTATCATGGCTATTTCCACCCTTCAATAAAGAAAATTCAGCGGGTAAGTTCCAAGGCATTTCTAGAAACACACCCCTGACCTGTTGCAGCAACAGAGCCTCAGCAACATCTTATATCATGCTGCCATCCATGCTATATGCTCCATTATCTTTTTTGTTAAGGCATTTTTGTTTGTTGAAACAGGTTCGATTTGGCTTTCATGCTTTACTCATGGACCCATCTTGATTGCCAATTTTTAAAATTTCTTTGAATGTGTTTAAGGTTAGTAATGATATGTACTCGTGACTTTCTTTAATGTCCTATTTGTTTGCAAAACCAAGGCATTTTAGGATTTTTTTCAGCACTTTTTAGTGACGGTCGCTATGTTTGCCCCATGACATCATTGGAATGTGTGTGTATGGTAAGCATTGCCTTTTTTTTTTTGAATTATGAACACGTTTTAAGGTTCCCCAGCTGTTTTATGCATTTTTGACCTTTATTTCTAGATTTTCATATGTTTTTACTTAAGCAATCCATTGTTGCTTTGTGACTCATTGTTTTTCAGAATGTCATGGGTCAGGTGACCCAGTTAGTGCTTAAAGAGTTAGGAGACTGGTGTATGTCATTGTGTTTTGTTTTAAGCAGCTCTGCTTTGTGAACATAGCACTGTAACTGAGTAAGGTTTATTCACTGAACTATTTTTCTTTATAACCCACAGTAATACCTCATGGTAATATGAATCCTGACACTATAAGGGTAGCATGTAATAGTAGTATTCGGTTCCACAAGGATTATAGTTTTATACAAGTAGTCTCTTCACTTCCATATTTTATCAGTATATATATTATATATATATATATATATATATATACACACACACACATATACACAGATTTATTTGCCTTTTATCTGATTATTTATTTATTCATATTGTTTTAGATTTAGTGCTTTGCATGTGAATAGTCATGTTTTATGATGGTTAAGGTTTGTGACCCATCAGTGATTTATATCTTGTTGTATTTTACAGTGTAGTTTAAACCCCTGAAGCCGCCCATGCAGGTGAGTCGGGCAGTATTGTAATCTACCATAATAAAGATTTAAGATTTTATCTACCTTTGATCATGTCTCCACAATTTCCTTCCTAACACTGTAAATGTGCTCTTTCAAACAGTTTAAAACTTAAAGCATTATTCATCCAGAATAGTGGAACCCCCAAGGCCATTCCTGATAATGGAAGTTTTAGATAATGGGAGCTTTTGAGGATAATGGATCATAGGAAGAAGTCAACCAGTTTTTCTATAATAAAAGGGTTTTTTTTTGGGTGGGGGCACAACAGATCATGGCCCTAAAACCACAAAGCAATGTTGCTGTCCTGTTAACAGATGTTTTCCATAGACAGCAGAATTGATTAGGCATACAAGTGAGATGACATCATTCAATGGTACAGGGATTAACTGCTCTCTAACAACTCAGAGTTCCAGCGGGCATGGCTCTTCCTGCACAGTGGTCCTCAGTTCTTCATGTAATTCCAAAGTTTAAGTTATTAGGCAATTCTCTGGGGGATGAGAGAAAATTTGCACCTGATCCGTCCTGATGTCTATGGAAAACACTTGTTACAGGTGCTCATTCCTCAACAAGCAGGACTGGAGCAAGGCACACAAGCTGGTGACTCCTAAGCTTAGGGCTTTTCAACTGTACTTGTTTGAAATTTTTATAGCAACTTGCACTGGTAGAATATGAGAGTTCCTAGCACAAAAGGGACTAATTGGCCAGAACAGCCTGACCAAAGGCACTGTCTGCTACAGACATTTTATCCAGGCAGTAATGTGAAGTAAAAGTATGAAACGAGACCACATTGCCACTTTGTAGATAGCAACCCAAAAAACCAGTCAGGATTATGACTATCAAAAAGCTGAAGGAAGTCAAATGAAATTCCCTGTATTAACCCACAATTACGTTATATCTGTATATAGTAATCAGCTATTAATTTGCAAACAAATATATATATATTTGTGCTCATATTAACTGAGAGACTGTCATCGATCTGAAAGATCATTTATGTCACAATGATGCAGAGTTTAGCAGGACTACAGTGGCCACAGTAGCTCTGATTTGTTAAGACTTCAACCTAGAGCTGAGAGGAGTAATCATTTGTTGATAACAGAATTGAATACTTGAAGCTAGCCAGCTTGCTATTTTTTTGGAGGTGGGGATGGGGAGGGACTGGTGTACCAGTCCTGTTGAGATCAAATGAGATGAACAACTGCATAAACTTTCTGATTGGCTTAGTCCTTGAAAAATAGTGTGCGAGAGCATGCTTACAGTCCAGAGTATGAAGGGCCTTCCCACATGCGTTTTTACGCATTTTTGAAAAAAAGATAGGAAAAACTATTTTCTCATTGATGTGAAAAGCTGACACTTTCTTCAGCAATGTTTAGGATGGATTCAGAGAACAACCTTCACCCTTCTAGCCAAGATTACTGCAACCAGGAGTAGAGCAGTAGCTTAGTGGTTAGGGCAGCAGGACTTTGAGCCTGCGGAAGTGGTTCAATTCCCACTGCAGCTACTTTGGGTGGTGGAGGCGTGGAATGGCCTCCCGGTGGAGGTTGTGGAGTCGAGGACTGTTCCAGAATTTAAAAAGGCATGGGTTAAGCATGTGGGATCGCTTAGGAACAGGAAGAATTAGGGGTTACAGAGGATGGGCAGACTGGATGGGTCATATGGCCTTTATCTACCATCATGTTTCTAACATTCTGAGGATGAACTTCAGAGAAGTTTCTAATGGCTCAAAGAGGTAGTTTCATTAATGAAATTAGCATCAGGTTAAGGCAGCGGTTCCAAAACTGTATGCTACAGCACCCTGGTGCGCCACAATGAACTCTCAGGGGTACCGCAGCACATCGCTCCCTACTTTCCCCTCCTGCAGGTCCAGCATCTGACGTTTCTTGCTTCTTCCCTCTGCTGCATCCGGCCCTCGCAACAGGAAGTTACATCAAAGAGAGCCAGATTGGGAAGGCCCCGGAGTGCCTGTGTGAAACACGGATGGCCCGAAAATGTAAGCTGCAAGCACTGCAGGAACAGCAGGGGATAGAGAAGGAAGCGGCAGTGATCCTGGATCTGCAGGAAGGAAGGTAGCGAGCGATGCTGGATTTGGGGAAGGCAGAGGGCTGCAGGGAAAGGGAGACGTATGTGGCGGGAGGGGGGGGAGGTGCGGGGGGCACAAACTGAAAAAGTTGGGAACTCCTGGGTAAGGTTTCAAAATAACAGGGGAATTCTGCAGAGGAGGCTTGACAAGGAGAAGCCCCTTTATGAAATATTAGATAACTGTATAGAGGAAGAGTCTATATATATGGCACCTAAAAAAAAAAATCCGTGCGGAAATCAGTGCCAATTAAGCTCTATAAGTGGAGCCTAGATTTATAGTAAACAGAATAGTATACCATGATATCTCAGTGCCTAACACTACATGCCTCCAATTACACCAACAAAAATGTGGCGTAAATCCCAGCGCATAGATTTAGGTGCACTGGGCCATATTCTTTAATTACGTGCGTAAAATTAAGCACACTGCAATACAGAATGCACTTAGCGAGCTGCGCGTGTAAATTCTAATTGTTGCCAATTAGTGTTTATTATTGCTTGTTAAGAGGTGATATCAATGCTGATTAGCTTGCTAAGCCAATTAAGTTATGCGCGTTGTTATAGAATACGCTTGGATTTCAGCGCATATCTCTAGGCACACTATATAGAATCCGGGGGATAGTGGGAAACTAGAAGGTTACATACTGGGGCGTAGTAGGCCAAAAGACAATAAGGTAGTATACTCTTATAGGACGTTTGATGGATTCATTGATACAGATGATACAAATACTGCAAGATTGTAGCCTGTGGACAGGTGCTGGTATCGTGCCCATAAATTAGCAAAATGTTAGTAAAAAGTGACCACTTGAAAGAGTAAGAATGTCTAGTTGATGGCCTTCTAGCAGCTATAAGAATGTCTCAATAGGCTGAGGCACTCCCATGTGAGAGACTAGTGACTACATTTACAGGTTAAGAGGGCCAGAGACTTCAAGTTCGGATAAAGAAGGCACCCTTCTGAATAATCAATGTGAGAAACTGATGAAGCGTTCATGGAAATAGAGCAGCCAGCAACTTGGGAAGTGGAAAACAATTCTGATAAAGTCAGTAGGGTACCATGAAGATCATGGTGCTTGACCTCTATCAAAATTTGTGAAGGGTTTTTGCAATTACTACTACTACTTACTTCTAGTGTGCTACTAGATATAATGAGAGGAATCAGTGGGAGTATGCATAGAGGTAGAATAAAGAAATAGAACGGAAGCTTGGCTTCTCATGGTGGCAAAGAGGTTGATCTGAATGCTCCCCATTCTTGAAAAACTGAACTGAGAAAAGGTGTGTCCAGAGATCACTTGTAAGGTAGAATGATTCTGCTAAGCCTGTTTTCTATTGATGTTACACTCCTGGGATGTAAGCCACCTGGATTTGAATGCTGTTGACTACAGAAAGTAGAACCCACCCACCTACCTTTTGACATAAATCATTGCCACTTGGTTTGTCCATGTATATCGACATCAACAAACCCTGAAAAATGTGAAAGAATACACTGAAGGTTTCTAGACTGTTCCGAGCTCCAAGTGATTGATGTGAAGCAACCTCTCATAATGAACGTCAATGTGAGTTTCCCAGCCCTGGGTTAATGCCTCTGTCGTCAGAAACTGACTAATACTGGCTCTAATGAAAAGGTACTCTTCCAAAGAGGTTCTTTAGAGGCCTACCAAAAGATCATTAGCCAGAATTGAGGACGGTGGATAAATAACTGATATGAGAAGCTAACAGGCTTATTTTTGAAAGAGAAGGATGCCCATCTTTCGACACAAATTGGAAGATGGGCGTCCTTCTCACAGGGTCGCCCAAATCAGCATAATTGAAAGCCGATTTTGGACGTCCCCAACTGCTTTCCGTAGCAGGGACGACCACAGTTCCGGGGGCATG
This sequence comes from Microcaecilia unicolor, assembly GCF_901765095.1. Taxonomy (NCBI): domain Eukaryota; kingdom Metazoa; phylum Chordata; class Amphibia; order Gymnophiona; family Siphonopidae; genus Microcaecilia; species Microcaecilia unicolor. The sequence continues at coordinate 267,616,249 of NC_044033.1, read as the reverse complement.
CTGGAGGCATAGCGAAGGCGGGACTTGCGTGCCTAACACATGGGTGTCCTCGACCCATAATGGAAAAAAGAAGGGCATCCCTGATGAGCACTTGGACAACTTTACTTGGTCCTTTTTTTTGTTACGACCAAGCCATGAAAAGGTGCCCGAACTGACCAGATGACCACCGGAGTGAATCGGGGATGACCTCCCCTTACTCCCCAGTGGTCATTAACCCCCTCCCACCCTAAAAAAAATTCTTTAAAAATATTTTTTGCCAGCCTCAAATGTCATACTCGGGTTCATCGCAGCAGTATACAGGTCCATGGAGCAGTTTTAGTGGGTGCAGTGCACTTCAGACAGGCGGACCCAGGCCCTACTTGTTACACTTGTGGTGGTAAATGTGAGCCCTCCAAAACCCATCAGAAACCCACTGTACCCACATCTAGGAGCCCCCTTCACCCATAAGGGCTATGGTAGTGGTGTACAGTGGTGGGTAGTGGGTTTTGGGAGGCTCAGCACACACGTTAAGGGAGCTATGCACCTGAGAGCAATTTCTGAAGTCCACTGCAGTGCCCCCTAGGGTGCCCAGTTGGTGTCCTGGCATGTCAGGGGGACCAGTGCACTACGAATGCTGGCTCCTCCCACGACCAAAGGGCTGGATTTGGTCGTTTCTGAGATGGGCGTCCTCAGTTTCCATTATCGTCGAAAATCAGAAACGACCAAGTCTAAGGACGACCATCTCTAAGGTCAACCTAAATTTCCAGATTTGGGCATCCCCAACCGTATTATCGAAACGAAAGATGGACGTCCATCTTGTTTTGATAATACGGGTTTCCCCGCCCCGTCACGGAGACGTCCTGCGAGGATGTCCTCAGAAAACTTGGGCGTCCCCATTCAGTTATGCCCCTCCACGTCAGTCAGTTCCACTGGAATTTTAAGTCCCATTGTAGATGCCTCATCTTTGAATGGCTGAAAGCACCACATGGACAGCTGAAGCCATTTGACATAGCAACTGAAGATAAGTTCTGGAGGTAGCCTTGGGCACTGTTTGTACACAAAAGACATGAGAAATGATGGCCTGCACTTTGTCCTCCAGTAGGAAGGACATTGCTCAATTCATATGCAGTGTGGCACTTATAAAGGAAATAGTGATCATCATCCATAGAAACTTCTGAAAGTTGATCAGAAAATGTCAATGACTGGTGAAGTTGTAAACGCTCACTTGCTAGAACTAAAGCCTGCACTTCTGAAAAGATCACTATGAGCCAGTTGTCAAGATATGGGAACATGAGATGACTTTTGTGTGGGAGGTACCACCACCAGGCATTTCATTAAAACACTGAGTACCAAGGACAGACCAAAAGGAAGGGCTTTGTTCTGGATGTGACTGATCTGGAAGCAGAATCTGAAATATTTCCTGCAACTGGGATAAACTGGGATATGCGTGTAGGCATCCTGAAAATCCAGCATGTACAGTCAATCCCCTATTTTTAGCCACAGCAGATTTGAAGAAAGTGCATTCATTTTAACTTTCTTGGTATTAAAGAAAAGACCTAGATCCCTGATGTCCAGAATGGGGCATAGGCCCCTTCAGTCTTTGTGAATTAGTAAGTATCTGGAAAAGAAACAACAATTTCTCTCCTGCAGAAGGACAAGTTCTATGGAATCAAATTGAAGCAAAAGAGCAACTTCTGCAAGAAGCAGATGTGAGACATGGAGAGGTGGGTTCATTGGAAAGGTCAATCTGATGGCCCCTTGAGAAGTCTGAGGTAGTAATCCTTTTGGATTATACTCAGAAGAACCCAGAAAATCTGTGGTGATGGTTTGCCAAAATTGAAAAAAATAATGAACCTGACCCCCTACAGAGGTTGTGACTGCTGAGAGAGAGGGTAGTCAAATGGAAGGCTGCTGCTTTGATGGAGCAAGGGTTAGCTGCTTAGGCTGAACTCCCTTTGATGAGGTCTCTGAGGAAGAGGACATTGATTCTGTGGAAGCTGTTTTTGATAATAAAAACTTATGGTGGTAGAAACACTTGCAGTACTGACTTCTACTCAATAAACCAGAGGAATCACGGAGAGATGCTGCAGAATTGAGAAGTGATACTTTATAAATAAATTTTAAAAAAAAGTCTGTCTCCAAAGAGGGAGTCTGTCTGGTAATCCTGGACGAGGTCTCAAAAGCACTGGAAGCCATAGGTATCAGATGCATACCACACTCGTCCACCTTTGCTAATATGGCAGCTAATTGTGCTAGAGACCATGAAGACGGGTTGGGTCAAATCTTTGGACTTTATGGAAGACCATTTGCATGTATTATACCATATAGAGCTGGTACACTGCAATGCATGCTGACAATTTTGCCAAAGTGATATAGCATTCATAGATCCTGCCAAAGTGGAAAGTTGAAGAAGTCACTAAGCACATAAGACCATAAGAGTAGCCATACTGAGTCAGACCAGTGGTCCATTTAACCCAGTATCCTGTTTTCCAAACAGTGACCAAGTCAGATCACAAGTACCTGGCAGAAACCCAAATTGTGGCAACACTCCATACTACAAATCCCAGGGCAAGCAGTTGCTTCCATGTCTGTCTTAATAGCAGACTATGGGCTTTTCCTCCAGGAATGTGTCCAAACCTTTTTTAAACCCAGATACGCTAACCACTGTTACCACATCTTCCAGCAAGAGTTCCAGAGCTTAACTATTTGTTTCTTGGTCTCTCTCACAGTGTCTCAACTGCCACAGAGACACAGGAAAGCTGGATTTTACTGAATCGTGGAGCTGGTTGGACTTTGTACTTCATATCCAATTTCTTAAAGACTGGGTGAAAGGTAAACAGATTCTGCCAAACCTGGAATTGCTGGTCTTGGAGAAAGCCATGCCTACATGTTGCAGTGGAAAGGAAACCTCATTAGCCATCTTCTGAACCTCAGATAAAAGATGTCCTCATATGGGGGGGGGGACTCATTTACGGCCAGAGGAGAGGGTGATGAGATGGAATTCCTGTAGAATCTTTGTCAGCTTCATCGGATAGAGAACAAGTATTGAAAGGATCTAACAATCTTTCAGTATGAAAAGCAATGGAGTCTGGAAAGGATGGAAAAAAGTGAGCTTATTGACCCCCTCCTCTGAATCAGATGTAGACTGGAAAAACATTAAGGCCTTGAGAAGATCTCTCTGTACAGAAGTAACTCCTGTCAAAAGGGAAGGTACCTCTGAAGGCTCCCAAATAAGTGACATTAGGCAAGTTCTCACAGCAGTGAACTCACAGCACATCTTTTGTAAAAATGAGTACAGTAGTTGCGGAAGGAGCACAGATACAGATGAGGACTCATCAGCGAGTGTGATGGACATCGATGTACAAAAAGAATCTGCTGCACAGAGGATGGCATAAGTATGGCAGAGGTAGTGGTGAACACAATTTATGCAGTGTCTGGAGGCTCTGAGCAGGAGGAAAGAACTGCACTGAGAATGCAGCTTTGCAGAGCAATTGAAGAGCTGTTTCTTGGCGAGAGGTGGGAATGCACTCTAAGCACAATAAAGGGGAGAAACAAACACCTTCCTTTCTGGCTTTGGCAGACTCTCTGTTGGTGAATGTGCTACAGGCCTGGTGGACTTTTGGGTCAGCTTTCTCTGTTTACAGTCTGTGATCCCGTTGGGCAACTGGAGTGTGGAAATCACTGCACCCAGAAGCTGAAGGCTGCTAAATGGAAGATTCAACTTGTATGCACAGGGGTTCCTGATTGACAAGAGAACTCTGATTTTTCTCTTACAGGAGATGTTTTTTCCACAGCCAAATGATCAGTAAGTTGATTCAGATGATCTCTTCTTGCTCTAAGAGGCATTCAAGTGCATCTGCAGTCTTTTTGAGAATGATCTGAACCCAGACAAAGCAAAGCAAACACCTGGAATGAGTATGAAAATTCTGGATCCTTCTGCCACACTTCAGGCAAGGGAAAACTGACTTTTGTAAAATTTTCTCTCTTTAAAAAAAAAACTAATTGTAAACTTAAAAACAACAAATATGTCTTCTCGAGAAGGAAACAAATGCAAAAACCATTGACATAATACAGCGAATACTTATAACAAAGAGGCACAATTGACTCGCATTCATTCACTAGAGCTGGGGGGGGGGGGGGGGGGTGGACCCTGAGGAGCTGAGCAAACTGCAAGGGCCACACATGTTCAAACTCTGAGAGCTATGGGAAAACCTATGTCCTCCACTTGTGAGCCCGACAGAAAGCTTTTCCAGATAAATTTCCATTAATAGATCTAAAGCACTGTTGTCTGAAGTGTACTACCTTCTGTGCCACCAGTGTTTGTATCGTGTATACAAAAAGCCTTATTCTACCCACATGCCTTCCTAAGAGAATGAGATTAGTGTTGAAAGCAAATATTGCTGAACCCCAAGAGATCTTGTCATCTGCAATCCAGGGGGGAAAAAACCCAAAAGAACATTGTTTCTAGCAGTCCTGAAAACATATTTGGACACTTCGTTGGTGAGGTCAGCATGACGAAGAGAGAGTTGGCAAAATGCATTACTGTATTAGAAGCAGCAGTAAAAAAACAATGGGTAGACCTCAATATTGAAAGTCACATGCCCAGAGAAATATGGACAAGAATGGAAGCATGGATGAAAAAGAATATCTCAGTGGCAGAAAGAGAAGGGTTCTGTTGTAACACAGTCAGAAAAGAATAGAGAGTTGAACTATACTTATCTACCATCTACTTTTACTTTCAAGACACTTGCGACCATTTATATGATCACTAGTGTACTTAATCTCTCCCCTCCCCCAAGAGTTGCATTAATCCAGATTTCAGGGCTGATGTAGAAAGCCTTGCAGTAGAGCCATGCTCTATCATGAAAATACAGTGGCATGCTATACGCAAAAGCATGCAAATTATTGGTATGTTAAAAACTGTTGCAGTAATCCACAGCTGATTGCTAAATATCACCTTTCCTGTCAGTGCCTAAGTGGTGATTGGCTCAGGCACACTGACCCAAAGGATGTCAGCTAAAAACAGAAAAGCATGTTGCAACATTTTGTATCATCTGCCCCCCACAACCTGATGCCCTGACAAACTACCTCTAAACTCAACATCACGTTCCACCCCCAAAAAAATATTCCTGGTGTCTAGCAACACCGCCCCCCCCCCCCCCCCCCCCCCCCGCAGCCGACTCCTGAAAAACAACATCTTTGGTGCCTTATGGCACTCCTCCCTCCACCTTACCCGATCTAACGAATATATATAAAAAAAGTTCTCTGTGTCTAGCACACATATCCAACTCCCCTTCCTGACATGACCACCCCTTCCTGGTGTCTAGCAGCACTCTTTCCTCCCACCCCCACCCCCCGTCGAACCCATCTGAAGCAGCTCAGGGCAGTCACATTCACATAAAAACATAATACAGCTTAAATGTAACCATATTCATGAAGATCACTTGCTCCTGCCTCTATTAGGGTAAAACAAAAAAGAAATATATTTAAGCACTTACAAGAATAGAACATACAACTCCAGCAACAAAACATATGGCAAACCATTTTACTCGGGTACCAAAACCAAGTGTTGTAGAATCCAGGACCTTAAAAAAGAAACAGAAAAAAAAAAAGTTAGAACAAAATGGTTTCCAATAGGATATGGCTCAAACAAATTCTTCCTGCGACCAGGGTAAAATGTATGTATGATTTGCAGTTTTTCAACATTAGTTCCCTACCAAAGTATCTGAGACTAGAAAAAAACACTACATTTGAGACTTTAGGAAACTGGAAGACTGGGCATCCAAACAGCAAATGAAGTTTAATATGGATAAATGCAAAGTGATGCACGTTGGGAAGAATAATCCAAAATCATAGTTGCCTGATGTTAGGGTCCAGCATCCAAGAAAAAGATCTAGGAGTTATTGTAAACCATAAACTTAAATCTTCTGCTCAGTATGGTCGCCAAAAAAGCAAACAGGATGCTAGGAATTATTAGGAAAGGGATGGAAAGGATTAGGAAAGGGGTGGAAAATAAGACCAACAATAATATAATGCCTATGTAGTGCTCCATGGTGTGACCTCACCTTGAAGATTCTGTTCAATTCTGGTTGCTGTATCTCAAAAATATATTGCAAAATTAGAAAAGGCTCAAAATGATAAAGGGGATGGAACTCCTTCCACATGAGGAAAGGCTAAAGAGGTTAGGGCTCTTCAGCTTGGAAAAGAGATGGCTGAGGGAGGATATGAATGAGGTCTACAAAATCCTGAGTGATGTAGAACAGGTAAAAGTGAATCGATTTTTTACTCTTTCAAAAAGTGCAAACACTAGGAGACAATCAAAAAAGTTACATGTAAATACTTTTAAAACAAATTAGAGGAAATATTTTTTTTCACTCAATGAATAGTTAAGCTCTGGAACTCATTGCCAGAAGATGTGGAAACAGTAGTTAGAATATCTGGGTTTTAAAAAGGTTTGGACAAGTTCCTGGAGGAAAAGTCCATAGTCTGCAATTGAGATAGAAGTGCTTGCTCTGGGATCGGTGAAATGGAATGTTGCTTCTATTTGGGTTTCTGCTAGGTACTTGTGACCTGGATTGGCCACTGTTGGAAGCAGGATTCTGAGCTAGATGAACCATTGGTCTAGTCAGGATTTTGTAAACCACAATCATATCTCCCCCTCAGCCAAAGAACCCTAAACTCTTTAGCCTTTCCACATACTAGAGGCGTTCCATCCTCTATCATTTTGGTCACTCTTGTTTGAACCTTTCCTAATTCCGCTATATCGTTTTTTGAGCTATGGCAATACTCAAGGTGAGGTTACATCATGGAGCAAGAGGCATTATAGTATTCTTGGTCTTATTTACTATTCCTTCCCTAATAATTCCTAGCATTCTGTTTGCTTTTTTGGCCATCACCACACACTGGGCAGAAAAATTCAGTATATTTTCTACAATGCCACCTAGATCTTTTTCTTGGGTGCTGACTCCCAAGGTGGACCCTAGCATCAGGTGATGGTAAGCACTAATTGCACTGAGGTGAACCCTTATGGAGTTGGTCTTGAGACCAGACTCAGAGGTACTCAAACAGGGTAAGTGGAGGACAGGACAGAGGACCTAGGGCCTTGCCCTTACACCAAATGGCAAACCTCCACCATTTGAAAGAATAACGCCTTAGTAGAATCTTTTCTGGAAGCCAGCAAGACCATGGAGACACACTCTGGAAGATGCATGAAAGCAAATTCTAAGCTCTCAACATCCAGGCTGTGAGGGCCAGAGACTGGAGATTGGGATATAGAAGAGATCCCTCATTCTGCATGATGAGGGTCAGAAAACACACCAAATATCCAAGGTTTTTTGGAAGACAACTCCAGAATAAGTGGAAACTAGAGAGTTGCATGGGGACAGAAATCCAACCCATCCCCTCCATAGTCTAGCCCGTCCATGTAGGGAATCTAACCTGTCTCCGCCCATCCCCGCCGCAAGTAATCTCCTCCATCCCAGCCCTCGGCCCACCTAGCTCCTGCCACACCGCAGTCACCTTGCTCACCCCTAACCCCCCCCCCCCCCCCAAGAAAGAGATCTGCATGAAATATTTTTTATTATTTTGACTTATGAAAACCACTTGTCCCTGAAAATTGCTCAAAATAGAATAATCATCTGTACAAAAGAGATGAGGTGAAGATGTGATTCCATGTGCCCCAATGAAAGGAGAGTTTAATTTTACTTCCAATATTTATAACACCAGGCTTGCCAAGGTAGATTACAACAATTAAGATGAGTCCATCAGTAAATAGGATATCCTCATTGAAATTTGGCCATGTTTTAGTGTATTGTGTAGAACAGTGTAGAAAAATGAGCACAAAACACAGCCTTTATTAGTGCTGTTTCTAAATAAGTTAAAAAAAAAATCTTTTGTCCTCTACCTTTTAAGGCACTGCCTACCAACTGGAATAGCTTTTGACTTTTTACAGATGGACCACGCATAGGCAGTCCATTATTTCTAATAATCTTTTACTACTGTTTTCAATAGCGTTTGCTATTGTTTTGGGTAAACCAGCGTGGCGGCAATCTTTGCCAACTGGCTTCAACCCATTGGGCTAGATAGCCTTTACCGTCTCCTGATCTCAATCTAATCTCCTTGCCCCATTTTCCCCTCCTCTCTGCAACCACACTCTGCATCCATCTGCCCTCCAACCCTGGGTGCCCTCCCCACACATACCTGAAGTCATCCTGGTTGTCTAGTGGCTTGCTACAGGGCAGGAAAGATCCCCACTCTTTCCTGCCCGCTGCTTGTTTAAAATGGCTGCTAAGACTACAAGCAGTGGCCTCGCAAGTCTTCTGCTGAAGTCTTGGCAACCATTTTAAACAAGTTGTGGCAGCAAGATGGATCAGCGGTTGCTCTTTCCCAAAGCAAGCCACTAGACCACCAGGATGAATTCAGGTATGTGTAGGAAGCAAAAGCATAGCCTGGTTCAATTGTGTGGTTCTACGTGGACCCCGTTCCATCCCCGTGGGATTCCCGCTGTCCCCACTCCCATGCAGCTCTCTAGTGGGAACTGGTCATAGTCCAGGACCTCGAACATCTCAGCTCTGGGCTCATCCTCCATCTCCAACAGAATTGGAATGGTAGTCGCCAAGGCTGTATGGCTGACTCATGGGCAGCAAGTCCACCTTCCTTGTCTCTGGAGTCTTCCTTCTCAATATCTTTGTCAATAGATAAATTTGACTGTGAGTCATCTGTTTTACCAGTTTTTTGCATCAAAGGTCGATAGACACCTGACGCAGGCCTTTACGGCCGAAACACGATTCGTGTCGGGTCTTTTTATTGATCTAAATAAAGACCTTGTTTGGGAAACATCATTTGTGAGAGGACTTCTTTTGGATCCACTGTTTGTATATTGACAAAATTAATCCCTGCACATCCCACCTGCCAGGACATTTTGTTCCTGTCAGATGTGCTCATTAGGTTCACCCCATGAGACTCCCACACCTTCAAGGTCGCCTGACCCAAAAGGTTGGATTTTCTAACCTGAGTATGGCTAGAAGTAAGCTCACTGGTAACCTGATTTTTGAACCCATTTGGAATGTTCATGACAGAGCCTCTCCTTCCACTACTACTACTACATATTTCTATAGCACTATTAGACATACATCACTTTAAAACCAGAGACCTCTTCGAACTGATTTTCCATCCAGAAGAACTGTACACATCACAACAAGGCAAACCTGTCCAAATTACTGGGGACAGCTCATGCACACTGAAGTTACAAATAGGATTTCATAATATGTTTCTGAAATGAAAAGATTAAAAGTAAACATTACATTAAAATGAAAACAGGGGGAAAAATCTGCCTGATCCATTCAAATAGTCCTTTTCATTGTCCTGTGGCCTATCTAGACATTGTAAAAGCATTAATTAAGAGCAACTAATTAAGAAACTGCAGACAGGCCAAAACACAGGGCCAGATTAATTTATGGAAAATCTAAATTTGAAAGTACCAAACTCCTCCGAGAGTAATTACATTGGCTTCCTGTCAAGGATCGAATCACCTTTAAAATCTGCTCCCTAGTTCACAAAATTCTATATGGTGAAGTCCCTGGTTATATGATTAATCTCCTTGTTTTTATACATGCTCAATGCAGTGCTTTAAAAATTTAACATTTAATTTTAACATTTTATTCTGACTGCAATCACACGAAAAGGCTTAATCGAAAATGCCAAAGAATGCAGAGCAACACTTAGCTTTTGTCCAACGGCGCTACCGTTTCACCTCAATGTGGCTTCCTCAGGCACTGAGCACGTAAAAAACAAGGAGAAATTTAAAAAAACCCCATGATAGAAACTATCAACGGCCACTACGTGGCACGTTGTATACCTAGGATGTCAGGTCCGATAGGTTCTGAGGGGTTTTCTCCTTTATAAAAATACCTAAGAGAATATTACATTGGATAAGCTATTCTCTCTGGTGTTGTTTTTGTTTTGTATAAATTAATGTAATCATCCTACCACCCAGGAATGCATTAAGACTATCCCGTTCATATCTAAACCTTCATTACCCAAGCTGCAACTGACTTTACAAAACCACATATGCTTCATCTTTCTCCTTCATCAGCTCACAACTATGGAATTCTCTGCCAAAAACTATTAAAACCATCCACAACCATCTCAATTTCAGGAAATCACTTAAGACCATGTTATTTGGAAAAGCTTATCCTAAGGATTCAGCATGTGTCTCCTCTGCTTGATACACATCAATCTACTGACAATTTTGGACACATCCACCCTTCCCTCCTCTCCCCCCTTCCATCCCTTCCCCATCTTCCCCATTATTTCTAATGTAGGTTTTCTGTTGTATTAACTAGATTTTACTGCACTGGCGTCTGCCTCTGCGGTGCGCTGTAAGCCACATTGAGCCTGACGCTGTTGGGAAAATGTGGGGTATAAATGAGATAATAAATAAATGAATGTCAAGTTATGCCTCCCAACAGATAAACAGAACCATCACAGAAGCACTTTTCAGAGGTGTTGAAAACCACTTTAAAATTGTAAGCTAATAAAAAAAACTGCATTTCTATTTAAACACACGTGCACAATACAAATAGAATTAAAATACCAGCAAAAACAACAAAGACAACCACCCCACCCCCTTCCCAACACATATACTAAACAAACATTGACACATGAAAGCTAGTTACACTGAACTGACAACTATTTGGTGACATAGGAAGAACAGAATGATTTAATCAGGCATTTGATTCAGCAACAGGACTCCTTACCTTATCTGCTATGTCCGTTATCCTTATGAAGCATGAAAAAAAGAGAGTACAGAATATAAACAATATGACCAAACACCATCCAGTGAAGGTGAACCAATTCCACCACCTCTGAGGTATACAAAAACCTCTCATATTTATGTATTAAGAATATTCTGAAAATACAACAGACTAGGGGATGAGAAGCAAGGGGAGGAGAGGAGAACCCAGGGTTGCTGTATTGTACTATTGTTACATTAGGAAAACAACTTTTTAACCTACTTAGTGCCTTTGACAGAATGAGTCCCAACTTGAAAAAACATTTATATATGTGAAAAGGCCTTCAAGGCAACGGTCAACAGAATAGAAGCATTACCTTGTACAGCAAGACCAAACATGACCTGGATTATGAAAACAGGTAAGAGCTAACTGCCTTTTTAAAGATAAATGCTATAATGTTTACTTATGTGAAACTGATAAAGCAGAGTAAAACATGCAGAACAGAGTAATTAGAATTATTAGCATGGTGCTATTACAACAAACAAACAAACGTGCATTCATCTCTAATATGGTTCAGGCAGTAGTTGGGATACAATCCTATATAATAATTCTCACCTCCAACGTTCTAAAGTAGCTGCCTGTGTCCGTGGCTCCTGGAGTTGCTGAGCTAGGCTCCGTAGCCAGGCTGATGTCACTCACAACTAAGGGGGAAGAGTAGGGAAACATGCGGCGCAACTTGCTCCGCGTGTTTCCTTACTCCTCCCCCTGCCTGGGAATCAGCTGTGAGTGCGCCGCTCAAACACCCCCTCCGCGCATCATCCAAGCCCCCCCCCGGCACATCAAACACCCCTCCCCCCCCCGAAGCACATCAACCCCCTCTCCACCCACAGCTGCCACTGGTAACGCTGTCCGGCCGCTGCTGCTTCTCCTGTTGAGCAGCAGCAGCCGCTACAAAAAGAAAAAAAAGCCATAAATGTTTTTAAACCTGAAACGTGGCACAGTAGACAGCCATCAGGCATTGGCTGTCGGCTCTGCAGCCGCTCTCCTCTCGCCTCCACGTCACTGCCCCGGAGTAAGAACCTGGAGAAGCACAGCGCCGTGAGAGGAGGAGCAGCTGCAGAGCCGACAGCCAATGCCTGATGGCTGTCTACAGTGCCGCGTTTCAGGTTTAAAAATATTTATTGCTTTTTTTCTTTTTGTAGCGGCTGCTGCTGCTCAACAGGAGCAGCAGCAGTGGCCGGACAGCGTTACCAGTGGAAGCTGCGGGTGGCAAGGGGGTTTGATGCGCCGGGGGGGGGGGAGGGTCGCTGGAGGGGGGGAGGGGAGGGTCGCTGGACATGGATGGCTGGAGGGGGGGCAGGGGAGAGGGAGGTGGGGAGGGGGTCCTGAGACCAAAGAGGCGGGGATGGGGTGGGGGACCTGCGAGAGGGGGGGTGGGGGCACACACTCACTCACTGTCTCTCACACATTCTCTCTCTCACACAAAAACACACACACTCTGTCTCTGTCTGTCTCTCATTCTCTCTCTGACACACACACTCCATCTCTCACACACACTTTCTCTCTCTCTCTCTCTCTCTCTCTCTCTCAAACATACACACTATGAGGAAAATCTTGCTAGCACCCGTTTCATTTGTGTCAGAAACGGGCCTTTTTTACTAGTTATAAGATAATCTTTATCAGTTTCTAATAGTAAGTCTAGTTTTCGCCACGGCTTTAACACAGAAACGGTACTTTTTGGCTTTAATGACAGAACTGAGATGTAATTTGGATAAAGGCATACTGACAATGGTTATGCGGTTAGACCTGTCGGCAGCCTCTGATTTAGTAAATCATTAGATTCTTTTGATGAGATTATCTCACATGGGAGTATCACACTGTCCATAAATAGTTTGCAAGTTTTCTATAACACTGTAACTTACAGGGTGTTTGGAATGGATTTCTCTCTAGTTCATGGAGTATGGTTCAGAAGGAGGAGGGGTGTCCCTCAGGGCTCCCCGTTATCCGCTATTCTATTTAAGGTTTACTTGAGTGAGTTACATCAGTTACTAAATTATCTTAATTATTCTTGTGCTGACTATATTAATTTGATATTTCCGGTGACACATAGAGGCATATTTTCAAAGCACTTTGGGAGGCTAAGTTCCATAGGTTTCTATGGAACTTTGGGAGGCTAAGTTCCATAGGTTTCTATGGAACTTTGGGAGGCTAGTGCTTTGAAAATATGCCTCATAGTTATCAAGAGACTGCGAATTGATGTCTTCTCTGTTTAACAGGATTTCTTAATGGATGTTGGTGAATGATCTTAAGATTAATCCCAGTAAAACTAAATATTTTTTTTGTTACCTTTGTACCCCGCGCATTCCCACTGAATGCGGCTTACATGGGCAATGGAGGGTTAAGTGACTTGCCCAGAGACACAAGGAGCTGTTGGATGCTGAGATTTCACTTCAGACCAATATCAAAATTCTGGGAGTAACACTGGACTGTACTTGAGTATGGAAGTGTATTGTCTGGAAGGCTTCTTTAACTTAAGCTCTGCAAAATAAGCCTTTTTTTTGGAACCATAATATCTAAGGATGGTACTGCAGGCCACAATAACAATTAGATTACTGTAACATAGGCTTATTGGGTCTACCTAATTCCTCAATTTGATGCCTACAGTACGTATAAAATGCAGCAGCCACACAATTAAGGTTTGGAGTCTTGGGGAGCGCATTTGTCTCCTGGAAGGCAGCATAGGTTCCTTGCTGTATGGGAGGCTTATCTGAACAAGATTTCACCAAGGGCGTGTAGCCAAATATTCAACATATTCTCCTTGGGGAATTAAGGTCAATTGGAGAGGGTGGTAGTGGGGCACTGCACGTTAGAAGAGGGGGAGGGTGGGTCTGTGGGGATGGGATTACATCATTGTAATGGATAGGGAGGGGCCGAAGAGTAGAGGTCTCCCCTACAGTTTAGGGTCACAATATTGGAGTTGAAGTGGTTTGGGTCTAATACAACTTTTCAGCAGGTAATTTAATGGATCATTGTTTATTAAGTCAACTTATGGTGAACTTGGGGTTGAGTTGGGCAAGGTGGAGTGGGGGGTTGGAGGGGTTCATTTTGCCATTGAATGATGATAAAAGTTATGTTGAATTTCTGCTCTGTTTTGAAGCACTTGGTTTTGGGGTGGGGCAGGATTAAAAAGGTAAATCCTCGTTGATGACTTATGGCAAGATGACTTGTGTGAACTTATTGTTACTGGTATTTTCCTATGACGTTCATTATGGTGAATTTGTTATTCTGTTCGTGATCAATAAAACTGTAGAAACATAAAATGCAGCAGCCAAACAGATTTTAGGAGGCAGATTAGTTGATCATGCACCACCTTACTCGATTAAATTACACTGGCTGCTTGCTCGTGCCAGAATTCATTTCGAGCTATTGTTATTTGTTTTTTAAATTATATATGGTTTAGCACCAGACTATCTTTCCAATGGGGTTTCGCTTTACTCTGCTTCTAGGACCTAACGTTCAGCTCAGGACATAAGATTGAATGTACCTTCTATGTTAATATGTCACAAGATGATTACCAAGAACAGAACTATAATTGGTAGAGGTCCAGAAATATGGAACAAATTACCTAAGGATATTAGAAGTACAGTGCACTCCATTTAAGTGCACGTCGGATAAGCGCATGCTCTGTTTAACTGAATGCTGTACTTCGGTCGCGTTTTTGGCACCATCAATTTCTATGGGGCCAAACTTCGGTTTAGCGCACCACTGATAAGTGCAAGATTCGCTTATATGCATGGTTTAAGACCGCTCCTCTGCAGGAAAGACTCTGTATAAGCGCACGCACAAAATATGGAAGCTGACTGGCACGTGACAACAGGGTGATAAATTTGAATTCTCACTGGTTAACTGCCACAGGCAGAACGAGCGAAAGAAAGTTGTTAGAGTGTACACTGGCGTTGTCGTCGTCATCGCGCAACTGTAAGACTTTAACACTGGCTGAACGAATAGAAGTTCTTAAAAAATTAGAAAACAAAGTCAAGCATCTATTGCTAAAGAATATGGTGTCAATCCCAGTCAAATTTCACATATCCTGAAGCAGAAAGATCAGCTTCTGGAAGACTGGCAAAACAATACAAATCCACAATGTAAACGTAAACAGGCGGGAAAGCTGAGGATGTAGAAGATGCTCTTCTTCGGTGGTTTTCTCGAGTCAGGAGCAGACAGTTTCCTGTCAGTGGTCCACTGTTTATGGAGAAAGCTAATCAGCTAGCTGAAAGCCTTGGACTAACTGAATTCAAAGCCACTGTTGGATGGTTGGACAGATGGAAGGAGAGGAACATAAAATTCAAGAAACAGCATGGTGAAAAACAAGACACTGATGACTTTGGTGCTGAAAATTGGGTTGTTTCAGTTCTTCCTACCATCTTGAACGAGTTTGCACCTCGTGACATTTTCAATGCTGACGAAAACGGTCTCTACTGGCGAGCGATTCCTGATGGAACACTTGCATTCAAACTAGCCAAAACTACAGGAAGTAAAACGTCGAAGGACCGACTGACAATCCTCCTTTGCTGCAATATGGATGGGAGTGAGAAGTTGGAACCACTCGTCAAACAGCAACAGCCCCGTTGCTTCAAGAATGTTAAGCAACTTCCTGTGTCATACCAGGCTAACGCAAATTCATGAATGACTGGGGAAATTTGGAAGCAGTGGCTAAAGAAGTTACACACTAGAATGCGGGCACAAAAGCGTCAGATTTTGTTGCTTTGTGATAATTGTGCTGCACACAGTGATGATGTCAGGCTGTCTAACGTCAAGGTGGTCTTCCTGCCACCAAACACTACCTCTTTGATCCAACCTATGGAACAGGGTATAATAGCCAACTTCAAAAAACAATATCAGGCTCTTGTGCTACGTCGTCTGATGAGCTTTATGGATGACCAGACTGGCAAGGATAAGCGTGCTGTTGAAATGGCTCGTAATCTATCACTGTTGGATTCCTAACATATGCAGAAAAAAAGCCTGGAATTATGTTACACAGGTAACCATTGTGAACTGCTACAAGCGGGCAAGCTTTGTTAAGGATGTAGAGAGGGACGAAACAGATGCAGCTGTTGCAAACGCACCAGATGAACAGGCTATTGACATCCCAGCCGGTGTTACTGAAGAGGAGTTTCATTACTACGTAGCTGTTGATTACGATCTATAAACAGCTGACGACAGCACTGATGTCCAGATATGCACCTACACGCAGGCGCAGTGGACCTCCAGGCCCCCTAACCCCACCCCCCCCACCCCTACACAAGGGCACAAGAGGACTGAAAATCCGGTGAACCTCTAGCCCCCCCTAATCCCTCCACCAAAAAAATGTCCCTGGTGCATCCTGAACAGGGCAGGGTAGGGTGCTGCCATTTTGAAGGTGGTGCTCCAGGAGGAGGGAGTGATACTCCCTCCTTCCTTCTAAAGATATGGGGGGTTTGAGGGGTGCTAGAGGTCCACATATTCAATGCTGGCACTAGAATAGCCAAGTTATCTAAGTGCCAGCCAATATTGAGACCAGAGCCTGGATAATTAGGACAGCCTTTTTGCTGTCCAACTTTATATAGCCATTTACCCAGTTGGTGGACCGAATATCACCGCTAACTGGGTAAATCCTGGCTCCTTCCAGACTCTGCCCCCAATCATCCCAACAGCACTAACTGGATAGTGCTGCAGTGGTCTCCCTGGATTTTCAGCGGCACTATCCTGTTTATCCAGGGATCACCTGGTCAGTGCTGTTTAACTGGACAGGAGCCTCTCCTGCCCAGATAAATCATTTAAATGTCAGTCGGTATATGTCTAGGTGGATTGCACAAACAGTAGATCTGGCTTGTAACATCTTAGACTTTTGAAGTTATACATGGATATTCAGTGGCACAACCTAAAATGATGGCATCACTAAATATGATTTGATACATCTAAATTAGACATTTCAAATTATAGATTGACCACAAGACTGAATACTGACCTTATTATTTTCGCAATCTAAGGAGCTGTTGTTTTTCAGGTGTCTTGCCACTGCCTTTAGAGAAGAACCCTGCCTCTTCCCCTTGTTCTTTTTAGTTTTCATGAGAATGCAAAACCTGTCTGCTGGGGAATTTATTTTTTGAGCATTCCCTTGCAAAGCTACATATATAATTTTTTTTTATGTGTTCTATCTATCTTAATGGAAAAAATAGCACCTCTTACTTTCTCTGTTGTGCTTGTAAATAGAGAACACATGGAAACATAGAAACACAGAAAAATGTAGGCAGATAAAGACCATATGCCTATCCAGTCTGCCCATAAATGAGTGGAGTAGCAGCCTAGAGACTAGAGCACAGGTCTTGGCATCCAGAGGTGCCCGGTTCAAATCCCACTGCTGCTCCTTGTGATCTTGGGCAAGTCACTTAAACCCTCCATTGGCCCAGGTACAAACTTAGATTGTAAGCCCTTCAGGGACAGGGAAATATCCAATGTAACTGAATGTCACTCATCTTGAGCTACTACTGAAAAGATGTGAGCAAAATCTAAAAAATAAATAATTGAATAATGAGCCAGTTATCACCAATAATTGAGCTCTGTTAACGCTAATTGGCAACAATTTGAATTTACGCACGCATCTTGCTAGGCAGTATCTATAAATTTTTTAGCGCGTAACTGAAAATAGGGTGTGGCCATAGGAGAGGCATGGGCAGGTCAGTGGCATTCACTAAAGATGTACACATTATTATAGAATCCAGGAATCCACGCCTAATTTAGGGAATTTATACCGGGGTTCAGTTGGTATAAATCCTCATACCCAAAACTATGCTCAGGTCCTGGCACTAAGCGTTATTTGATAAACGGCAACCAACTTGGAGTGTCGTTTATAGAACAGCGATCGGCGCTCATGTTTTTTGGGACCCAAATCTAGTCTCAAATTACTTTAAAAAATGCAGCAGGAATTCAGTACAGAAAGTCAATTATTGTGAATGTTTTTATTGTTTCCTACTTAGTTAATAAGCGGATAAAAAAAACAGAAAAGTACATAAATAAATATCCACTGTCACTTGATGCACCCATATCTGTGAATATAGTGGTTACACAAAAAATTAAGATCTTAACAATTCAATAAAAAAATCTAATTATGGCTTACTGCAGAAATAAAGAAATTTCAATCACATGAACTATGAAATAATGAAAAAAAATCCAACTTACGCCATCTGCAAAAAAAAAAAAAAAAAGATTGGTGTGGCTCTCTTTGATGATGCTGATGGAGAACATCTGTACATGTTCAATAAAGTCTTCAAAAATGGATCTTTATTTATAGTACTCTGACCCAAGCTTCATCAAATAACATCACCCTTGCTTTTCCCTAGAAAAAGGAGTTATTTTCTTCCAAACTCAATTCAACTGTATTTTTATCTAACATGATTTGTAATGATTAGGAATCTTAAACAGCAATTAGGTCTTACCTAACAATTTTCTTTCCATTAGTCCTTCCCACTATTCTAGAACCTGTGGGGAGACAGAGAACTAAAAACTGATCTGAAACATATCTCTCTTGGCATCCAGTCCAGCTCCTTAGTATTTACGTAGACAAGCAGTAAAGATAAACTCAGAATAAACACAACCACCTTAAATAACTTGCTAACCTAACATTAACCAGATGAGCAAGCATGTGGACCGCTCATCTGTGGACAACTTGTTAAGAACAAGAGCTTTGCAGGAAGCACCATGTAAGGTGACAATGATCATTATGTGACACATAACTTCGCACTGACTAAATATCTCAAGAATCTCAAGCGGGACTCTGGAATAGTGGGAAGAACTAATGGAAAGAAAATCATCAGGAAAGACCTAATTTCTCCTTCCATTATGTAGCTTCCCACTATTCCAGAACCTGTGGGATGTTTAAAAGCAATCCCTAGAGTGGGTGGGATCCTGGCACTGCCACCCTGAGGACCAAACCCCCAAAACTGACTTCCAAGCATGCTACAACATCCACCCTGCAGTGCTGAGTGGCTAAGAGACTCCTGTAATGGCCGCATATGAGCCCTTGCCCATGGCATCACTTCCTTCGCCGCTGTCATTGACCCCAGAATCTGGACATAGTACCAGACACTGGATCTGCCTTGACTTTGGAGAAGATGAATCTGTCAAACCAGCTTTGACTTCCTGCATTCTGCAAGGAGTATCCTCTCCTTTGCTGTATCGAATTGAACGCCCAGATACTCCAGCATCTGTGATGGAGTTAGTCTGCTCTTCTCAAAATTGATCGCTCAACTAAACAACTGCAAAAAAATGTTGTCCGTCGCCGCCAAGCCGCCACGCTGTCTGAGTAAGATGATGCACAAATGAAACAGTCATCAAGATACAGGTGAACTCTGGCTCTATGGTGTCGAAGGAAGGCTGCCACCATCAGCATAACCTTTCACCAAACAGCCACTTGCCCCGAAAGGGCAGTTTAACTAGACATGACTGATGATGCATCCGCTGCCTAATGTAGCAACCAGAGCTGCCGACATGCCATGACAATCAAAGGCATAATACGAGCAGTAACCCATAACATGTCATAAATAGCATCCATCAAGTAGGCCAACCCCGCTTCCAGCTGGGCTGATGCTGTTTTAGACATGCTCTTGCCACAAACGAGCTGCACATTGTCGCTTGAATGTCCAAATAGGCCACTTCAATGGCTAGTTTCAGTGAGACTTCTAGCTTCCTATCCTGTAGGTCTTTTAGGGCAATGCCCCCTTCCAATGGCAAGGTGGTCTTCTTAGTCACCACCATAACAAGGGAGTCTACCCTGGGAAGCAGCAATTTATCTTTCTCCTCCAGAGCCAACAGGTAAAGCTGAGTCATGGCTCTTCCCACTCTCAGCGTCCGGTGAGACCTATCTGCTGTAATCCTGTCCTGAATGTCTGGATGCATCGAGAAGGTCTTAAGAAGGACTTCTAAGTCCCCTCATGATGGAACTCCTGACGGCGAAGCAGACTCCTCCTCAATGGAAAGCACCACCAGTGCCTCAGAAATAAGACTGAGCTACTGTTTATTAAACAACCTCAGTATTTTCAGATCATCCCCATCCTCAGGAAGGAGCTCTCCCTCCTCTAACAGCTCTTTCAATGATAGCTCCTCTGACTAGACTGAGGCCACATCAGATAAGGAGGGAGAAGCAAATATAGCCTCATCTACCCACTCCTGGAGGTCTAAACAATATCTATTAGGAGTCAGAGGGGCAGCAAGGTGAGAAACTGAAGCACCTTGCAGAAACTCTTGACTGTCTGTGTTTCAGTAAATAGGCCTGGTGTAAGAGCAATATAAACTCCTGAAAAAACAAAGATCCTGATGCAGCCGAATGCTCTGTCAGGCCCTGAGGCTGCAAAATGGTTGCTGCTCCTCACTGCCAATCAGCCCTGGCAAAAGGGCTCCATTCCCACGTTCTCCTGCATCAAGCTGCACACCGGCACTGCCAGAGCCTGAAGTCCCTGGCACATTCGAAGAGGTGCTGCTGCCAACCGGTACTGAGTCAGGATCCCTCTCCTGCACGAAGTAGAACTTGCAGCCTTCCAAGTGGTTCCAATTCAAACTTTAGTCAGACTTACCACCGCCAGCTGCTCCATAAGTCTTACCCCGGATGAGAAAGGATCAGGACTGATATTCTGTCCTGTGCTCTCCAATAAACATCTTTACTTATCCTTTTTTTTTTTTTTTAAGGTTGTTGTGCTGGAAAGGGAGAGCTCCACAGGAAACAGGGGAGAGGTGAACAGAGGGAAGAAGTAAATTTGCAGGGCACAAGGGACAGGGATCTGAAGACCTGTAGATATGACTCTGCAGACTCAAGTCATCTACAAAGCTCAATTGGGGACCAGCTGAACAACTGGACCTGGAGCAAATCAGTCAAAATTTGAGGCTGAAAAGTGTATTCATCCACCTGCTAGAGATAGAAAATACAGTACCATCTTGATTATCTGACGTAAACAGGACTGAGCCGTTGTCAGATAAATGAAAGTCAAATAATACAGAAAACGGTAACCCCTTAAAAAATGCATGGAAAACATACGTTATACATAGAGAACAAGCATAGGGTATCTGTATTTTAAAGACAGTATTGTTTTCTAACACTAACCAGAAACAACCAAAAAAAAATGGAAAAACAAAAATTTGTATACGCACAATTGTGCTTCTTGTATAGCAGGCAATTTGCATACATCTTAATAGCAATGTGATGACATCACTGGGGTGGGGGGGGGGGGTCTGTCAGATATGCCAGATGGTTGGATAGGCAAGACTGTATTGTACTGAGGAGCTGGACTGGATGCCAAGAAAGATATGTCTCAGCTCAGTTTTCAGTTCTCTATCTCCACCTGTTGATTGATGGACACACCTATCCCAAAGATTCTGGAATAGTGGAAAGCTACATAATAGAAGCTTTATTACATACCTGTTTGTCCTGTAGCAAAAAAAAGTAAACTACAGCATAAAATATATGGCATTAAACCTGTAGCTACAGACAGGACAAAAGAGCAAAGATGAAGAGGACACATGGTATTACAAATCTAACTAGGCTCTAAAGATAATACATTGGTTTGTGCAGAAACTCATGTTCTAAGTAGTGGCAGGGGATGACTAGATAAGGAGAGAATAGGAGAGATAACTGAACACACACTTCATCATTTATTCACTCCATTTTATTAATCAACCCTATCAACAGACAATCACTGTCAAGAGCCAGGAAATGCATTTACATTCATGCCCGCTGTTTTTTTGGTTATACCACTCCAAGGCAACATGGTTTGGATAGTACTGTGTTCACGTGACATGTGAAACATTGGCCATTATAAAGTCCATTTTGTTAGCCGTCAATGCAGTTACTGCTGCAGCTGGAAAATGCAGACCAATCACTGTGTGAAGAAAACAGGATGGGAGAGAGGAAAATTCTCTCAAAAAGGAAGCTAATTTTTATCTGGACACCACAGAGCCTAAGAAATTGCAGTCATGTGTTCCATTTTCAATTTTCAGAGGCCTCAGGACTTCTCTCTGTAAAACCCTGCACTCTCAGTACATCAGTGGTTACAGCAGTGCCAAGAACCAGAGAAGTACAGGTTCAAATCCCACGGACACTCCTAGTGACCCTCCATAGCTCGAGATATAAACTTGCAGCTAGTGTTACTATTAGGTATGTGCTTTTATGTAAGCATGCAGTAATGCCATTAATGTACATTAGCAGAAACTAGCTCCCACTGCACAAAATGAGACCTGCGGTAAGAATGTGGATTAATAGTTTTAGCATGTGCTAGCACAGCAATGCACATCAGTAACTCCAGCTGATGGATTGTAAATCCTCTAGAGACAGAGAAAAATCTACTGTACCTGAACGTAACTTGCCTTGAACTACTACTTGAAAGGAGAAAGCTTAAATTCAAAAAAGAAGCACAGGACAAGTGTAAGTACTCCAAGAATCCCAAAATCCTTGTCAAAGTTTGTCAGATATAACAAAGCAACAAACATATTCACTGTGGGATCATCAGAGGCTCTGTAGCTATGATAGAAACATAGAAATATGACAGCAGATAAAGGCCATATGGCCTATCCAGTCTGCCCATCCATACCATCTAACTATTCCTCTCCCTAAGAGATCCCACGTCTCGTCCCACATTTTTTTGAATTCAGATACAGTGTTTGTCTATGTTCAGCACGACTTGCAAGAATGTGCAGTCCCATATAATATGCAATAGCTACAAAGTCTAAATGTTTTGTTTTTAAGTTCACTCTGGTTGTGACATATATAAACCCATCTGATCAGATCTTGCTGGCCTTTTTCTTGGGTGTTCTTCAACTGTCACTCATATGAATAAGGGGAGACTGAGGATTATTTCCTCCACACCCACTCCCCTCCAGTGCCTGGCCCCATTTACTAGTTTATAGCTTTGATGTAAAACGGATCTTTGGCAGGGGTTAATACTAAAGCATGCCTTCTTTCCTGCCTTCACGTCTCTGGTCCTGCAAAGAACACCAACTTTCTCTCCATGGCCTCAAATTATGTTACCTATCATAGGAAAGCAAAGCTTAATTTGGCATAGTCAGCAATTTGAGGAGGAAGAACTACTACTACTACTTAACATTTCTAGAGCGCTACTAGGGTTACGCAGCGCTGTACAGTTTAACAAAGAAGGACAGGCCCTGCTCGAAGGAGCTTACAATCTAAAGGACGAAATGTCAAGTTGGGGCAGTCAAGATTTCCTGAATAGAGGTATGGTGGTTAGGTGCCGAAGGCGACATTGAAGAGGTGAGCTTTGAGCAAGGATTTGAAGATGGGCAGGGAGGGGGCCTGGCGTATGGGCTCAGGGAGTTTATTCCAAGCATGGGGTGAGGTGAGGCAGAAAGGGCGGAACCTGGAGTTGGCGGTGGTGGGGAAGGGTACTGAGAGGAGGGATTTGTCTTGAGAGCAGAGGTTACGGCTAGAAACGTAAGGGGAGATGAGGGTAGAGAGGTAAGGAGGGGCTGCAGATCGAGTGCATTTGTAGGTTAGTAGGAGAAGCTTGAACTGTATGTGGTACCTGATCAGAAGCCAGTGAAGTGACTTGAGGAGAGGGTGATATGAGTATATCGGTCCAGGCGGAAGATAAGACGTGCAGCAGAGTTCTGAACGGACTGAAGGGGGGGATAGATGGCTAAGTGGGATGCCAGTGAGGAGCAGGTTGCAGTAGTTAAGGCGAGAGGTAATGAGAGAGTGGACGAGAGTTTGGGTGGTGCGCTCAGAGAGGAAAGGGCGAATTTTGTTAATGTTATAGAGGAAGAAGCGACAGGTCTTGGCTATCTGCTGGATATGCGCAGAGAAGGAGAGGAAGGAGTCGAAGATGACTCCGAGGTTGCGGGCAGATGAGACAGGGACGATGAGGGTGTTATCAACTGAGATAGAGAGTGGAGGGAGAGGGGACATGGGCTTGGGTGGGAAGACAATAAGCTCGGTCTTGGCCATGTTCAGTTTCAGGTGGCGGTTGGACATCCAGGCAGCAATATCGGATAAGCAAGCCGATACTTTGGCCTGGGTTTCGGAGTGATGTCTGGTGTGGAGAGATAAAGCTGGGTGTCGTCAGCATAAAGATGATATTGGAAACCATAAGATGAGATCAGGGAAGAGGTGTAGATTGAAAAAAGAAGGGGTCCAAGGACAGATCCTCGAGGAACTCCAACAGAGAGCGGGATGGGGGTGGAGGAAGAACCACGAGAGTGTACTCTGAAGGTACAGTGGGAGAGATAAGAGGAGAACCAGGAGAGGACAGAGCCCTGGAACCCAAATGAGGACAGTGTGGCAAGAAGTAAATTGTGATTGACAGTGTCAAAAGCGGCGGATAGGTCGAGGAGGATGAGGATGGAGTAGTGACCTTTGGATTTGGCAAGGAACAGATCATTGCAGACTTTAGATAGTGGCGTTTCTGTCGAGTTTAGGAGGCGAAAGCTGGATTGAAGCGGATCGAGGATGGCATGAGAGGAGAGAAAATCAAGGCAATGGCTGTGAACGGCGCGTTCAAGTATCTTGGAGAGGAAGGGTAGGAGGGAAATTGGCCGGTAGTTGCAGGGACAGGTAGGGTCAAGTGATGGCTTTTTGAGGAGTGGTGTGACTACAGCATGCTTGAAGGTGTCAGGGACAGTTGCAGTGGAGAGAGAAAGGATGAGGATATGACAGTTGGGGGGGGGGGGTGACGGTAGGAGAGATGGTGTTAAGTAAGTTGGTGGGGATGGGGTCAGAGGAACAGGTGGTGCATTTCAAGGAGGAAAGAAGATGGGCGGTTTCCTCTTCAGTGATATCAGGAAAAGAGGAGAAGGAGGCCTGGGTTGGTTGGTTGAGGGAGTGGGTTATAGGGTGAAGAGGACGAGATGGTTTGGTGGTGAATTTGAGGCTGATCTTCTGCTCCTTGTCGCGGAAGTAGTCAGCCAGTGACTGAGGAGAGAGTGGGGGGGGGGGGGAGCGGAGGGCACTTTGAGGAGGGAGTTAAGGGTGGCGAAGAGACGACGAGGGTTAGAGCTGAGGGAATTAGTCAATTGGGTGTAATAGTCCTGTTTGGCGAGGAATAGGGAGGACTGGAAGGAGGATAGCATGAATTTGTAATGGATGAAATCAGTATGGGTGCGAGAGTTCCTCCAGAGGCGTTCAGCCGATCGGGCGCAGGAGCGAAGGTATCGGGTGCAAGGGGTCAGCCAGGGCTGGGGATTAGTACGCCTTGTGGAACGGGAGATGGATGGTGCAAGGGTGTCCAGAGGAGAGAGTGGCATTGTAAGTGGAGACAGCCCTGTCGACAGACTCGGAGGTGGTATGTCCTGAGTAGGAAACTACAGAAGAACAGCCTCCTTTTGTTGAATGTGAACAGTAGGCAGCCTCCTGAACGACAAAGGGAAAAACCAAAGGAATACATGGCAAAGGAGCCCCCCTCCCCTGCTGCAAGAATGTGATTGGCCACTTAGTGCAGCAGGCAAGACCCAAAACAGTTACCTTGGATTCTTTATGGACTGGTATTTTATACCCAGCATGAAACAGTCCATTATCCATAGGCAGGATCAAGAAGGTTTTATGACAGGACACGGCATGAGCCTATCTGGCCCATTATCTGGGCTGAAGACAGTGAGCGGACCTTGCCTCCATATTGAGTGACCCCAAACATTCGCAAACGCTATTAAAAACAATAGCAAACTTGTGAGGTTTACATTGTTTTAGTTAACATTCTTGGGTTTTGCATTTTTTCTGTTAGGAGGGGATTGAGGGATATGTAAAAGGAAGTTTGGGGGGTTGGGGAGTTTTTGAGGGGCTGTTGTTGTCAGTGCTCCAGAGCTTGCTTTGTTATTACCAATGCTGTATTGTGGATTCAAGTGCTGCGTTATATGTCTTTAGTTTTGCTTATGATGACAATAAAACATATAAAAACAATAGTAAATGCTTATGACTGCCTTTGTGTGGGGTTTTTTACAGCTTTTTCTATATATTTGAAAGCTTCCCAAACATATAAATCATGAAATAAAATCACTAAAACAGCATAAAAAATTATTGTCAGCGTATCAGCTATAATCAGAGAGCCCGGGACAGATGAGCTTTGAATCAGACGAGGTGCTACGCAATGAACTGGAGGTGAGAAGAAGTGAGTAGGAAAGTGCTTAGGTGGCAGAAATGATGGCAGTGTCTCATCTTAAGAAGTTAAAGATGCTTTCTCTTTTTTGTACCTATTCTTCATGTTTGCGGTGTCAGGAATTTGGATTTTTCTTCTCGGTAACTGTTAGCTGACAGTTTGTTTAAAACACACCAATATGGTGGCAGTTCGGGGGAGACGGCTTCAGCTTTCTGACGTCATGCCGTCTCCTGTCATAAAACCTCCTTGGGTAGGATAATATTTCAAACATGGTGAAAAGAACTCAAATCTAAATCTCTCTCTTATGGTGCTACTCTCCTGTACCGTGATCTGAAAACCTCTGAAACAGAATTATTAAGAATATCCCTCAAGATTGCATACCACAAGTGGTATTTATACAGGTGAACGATGAAAATAATTTTTTAGAGATAAAAAAAATATTTTAAAAAGTTTCTTTGGAAACAAAACTTCTAAAAATGTAAAGAGCCTTTTCACATCATCAATGCAAATGGTGTGTCATCAGAAGAGTCAATGAATAAAAAGTACCATAAATGGCTGTAATGCAGTGGTTCCCAAACCTGGCCCTGGATGCACCCCAGCCGGTCAGTGGAGACAGTGCATGCAAATCTCTCTCAAGAATATTCGTTGTGGATATCCTAAAAACCTGACTTGCTGGGCTGCCTTCAGGACCAGGTTTGGGAACCACTGCTATAACAAATCACCTGTAGAAAGATTAGGCATTTAAACACTTCTAAGAGACGAGAGCCACAACCAGTCCGCAGTAGATACTAGAAGAAAATGCTAATATTATGATACCATTTTCAAATTAGGCAACATGGAGAAACAATAAAAGTGATCGACAGATTACGAGTGAATCATATGGTAATGTAAGCAAATAACAATGCAGTACAGATCCAATGTCAAAAGGAAGAAAACTCTCCACCAAAAACAATATTAAAAGCTATGGAGTGTAAAATGGATTAACACCTTGACAATCTAAAGTAGACTGAGATAAAGTAAAAAGGGAATAATAAAACTAACCCCTTTCAACAATATTTCTCTTAAGAAAAATGGTCTGGAATTAGTCAGTATGATCAAAAAAATTTGAATACAAATTTTAAGAAAAATAGTAATCATCATATATGTGCCATAATTAAAAAGGAATGAATGCCCCAAAAAGGTTGATGACGGACTTTCACGTTTCCTTTCTACTTTGAACGTTATGATGTTGGCATTTCTGTGTATGCCAGATACTGGATGTATTTTATTTTTGTGTGTCATCAATAAAAATGTTGAAAATTAAAAAGGAATGAATGCCCTATCAAAAGAAACTTTAAAATTATACATTCAAAAATGTAACTTATAAACAGAAAAGAGTACCTGATGTACAATCTTCAAATATGCTCTCAAGGAGAACCAACAATGAAGCTGCACTGTGAGCATCTTAAGACAACAATTCCTTTCTAAAGAGTAGTTTGACTATGTCAGTGATGTCAAAATTTGACTAAAATAAAAAACTACATCTTTAAAAAGTTTTACATAAAGAGATATTTAGGATGACCCACAATAACGTTCATGAAACTTTGAAAGAATGATTACAAACAAGATAATCCATATCTTTTAAGAACACTTGCACACTGAAAATGTTCAGACTGACATGAATGAGCATCAAGAAATGTCTTGAGAACAAACTATGTATACAACCATACTAACAAAAATCATTAACTGCACATTAACCATATTGAATCTTGTGATATATTTATATAAATATTCTATATAAAATATGACATTTATACCCCCCCCCCCAAAAAAAAAAAGAAAGAAAGAAAGAAAGGGGCACAGTCATGGAGAGAACTGCAGCTGAATGACATTAGCTGAATCTGTAAGGATCAACATGACAATGAACTTAAATAACAAATGCAAAATGAATACCATTCCCTTTGTTGCTCAAAACTTATGCAAAGATCCTTTCAGGGCCCTTATTAGCCCAATATGCTCCTGCATTCAGGACCATGCCTACTCAATGTAGAGATGAAGTCTGTAATTGACACTGGTAATTGGGAAGCGAAACCGGTGCTGGGCAGACTTCTACGGTCTACTCCCTGATCGTGACTGGACAGGGATGGGCTTGAGTGTAAATTTTAAAGGGCTTCGACGTTAGCTTCAAACTTTTAGTACAAGAAGAGTGCTGGGCAGACTTATACGGTCTGTGCCCTGAGAATGGAAAGGACAAATCAAACTCAGGAATATATATAAAGTATCGCATATCAAGTTAACTAGTGTCCAGTGTTCCCGTAATAAGCCATATGGGAACAGATTGATGGGAACATTGGACACTAAAGGGTTAAATGAGTTTATCTTGTTGGGCAGACTGGATGGACCGTACAGGTCTTTATCTGCCGTCACTTACTATGTTACTATGTACCATTTGGTTACAGCATCCCCTTTTCTAGGATGGCCACAATGGTTCTGCCTGCCCCTATGAACAAGTCAGAGACCCCTAGGTGGTGGAGTCGGTACACCAAACCTTCGATCATGACTCCTCTATTTTTCTACTATCTGACTACGACTCCAGCTCCAACTCTTACTTATATTAGCCTTTAATTTTTTTCTTCTGAATCTAAATTACTGGTGAGTATAATTTTAGATTCAGGACAAAGATATGTATATATAAAATGATTTTAAAAATTATAATAAATAGTAAATCTGGACTCTGAGTCAGTACATTTTTACCAACTGATTCCAACCAAAATTGCTTCCGATTCCGACTCCACAGCCCTGCTACAGCATGTGTGGTTTTGTGGTGGTGTGGAGTTACTGAAGCACTGTATGCTTAAGGATCAGCTGTTGGGCCTATTTAAGTTTAATATGAAGCCTGCCTTGACTTTTGAGTCTTTGCCAAGTGTGAAGCTTAAGGAGAAATTAGGTCTTACCTGATAATTTTCTTTCCATTAGTCCTTCCCACTATTCTAGAACCTGTAAGATAGTTGTGTCCATCAACCAGCAGGTGGACATAGAGAACTGAAAACTAAGCTAAGACATATCTCTCTTGGCATCCAGTCCTGTTCCTCATTTACGTAGACACGCAGTAAGAATAAAAACAACAACCTTAAACAACTCGTTAACCTAACACTAACCAACAGGCAGATGATCAAAATCCCCGCGCTGTTCCAAACAGCGCTCTAAAATAGCGCTGGAACAGCACGGGGCGCTATTAGACCTATGATCAGAGATAATTGCGCTGCTTAAATTTGCATGCATTATCTCTGATCATGGGGTAGAAGTGCAGGAAAATTGTGCCTGAGCATGCACTCAGCACAATCCTCCCGCACTTGACAGGTCTGGGCTGGAGACCAATGAAGGACGCCCATCTTTAAATCGGAAGATGGACGTCCTCAGCTGCCCTGTTGCAGGAACGGCCAAATTTCAAGGGGGTGTCTGAGGTATAGCGACGGGGCTGTTGAGGACGTCCAAAATTTGGACGTTTCTGTGACGGGGCAGTAGAGGATGTCCAAAATTGGATGTTTCTATGAAAAAGATGTCTTTCTCATAGAAACATCCAATTTTGGACGTCCTTAACTGCCATTGCAGAAACGTCCAAAGTTTGGACGTCCTCAACTGCCCCGTCACAGAAACGTCCAAATTTTGGACGTCCTCAACTGCCCCGTCACAGAAACGTCCAAATTTTGGATGTCCTCAACTGCCCTCGCTGCCAGGTTTGCTGTAGGGGGGAATGGGGGTGGGAAGGTACTCGAGCTCCACAAAGCTCTCTTTTTTACTATAGCAAATCCAGGAACGGGCGATCCGAATCGGCGTCACCCACTTGTGAGAAGACAGAAGCCTGCTTGTCCTCAGAAAATAAATAAGTAAAAAATATTTAAAACAATGGAAACAAACTGCGAAATACAGTATTTAGAAATTGCCAAAATTTTGGTTGACATTTTCTGTGTATATTTCCCATGGTCTCAAAGGCCACATTCGGCCTACAAGCTACAGGTTGCCCACCCCTGCTCTAGAACATCAATACACCTACTAGAAAAACTAAACTAGTTGGATTACTAAATATCCCTACACAGAATCCAATTGCTAACAGAATACCTGGTCTCAGTTGCATATGCCTCAGTTGCACACATAAGACATAGGCAGACCCTCAGGAGTACAGAATAATTGAACATAAATTGAAAACAGATATACAAAAAAATTAAACTGAACCCCTAAGAAGCCTCTGCATGCAGTACCACACCAGAGAAAAAGGAGTTGCAACTACCCCAGCACTGTGCAAAATATAAAGTTAGCAGATATAAATTCCAAAAATCAACATATTCAAAATAATTTTTTCCTCTTCCTTCTGTTGTCTGGACGTTATATTTTTCTAATGATGTTGGTCTCAGTCTCTACTTTCCGCTATCTTCTCTTAACAGTCATTTTAGGATCTCTATTCCATCTGATACTTCTCTCCCTCACTTTCTCTCCTACAGCCATCATGATCCCTCTCAGCTTTATTTCATTTAATTTCCTCTACCCCTTAAGATTTCACTCCTTCTCCTCATTATCCACTTCTCGATCTCCCTCTTTTTACTGTATGTACCTACAGCTTTTCATTTCTTTCCCTCATCCTTGCCACCATTTCCTCTCTCTTTCCTTTCAGTAACTTACCCAACCCCATTGTCCAGCATCTCTCTCCC
The DNA here is from genome assembly GCF_901765095.1 of Microcaecilia unicolor. Lineage (NCBI taxonomy): Eukaryota > Metazoa > Chordata > Amphibia > Gymnophiona > Siphonopidae > Microcaecilia > Microcaecilia unicolor. The sequence goes on along the minus strand of NC_044033.1, from coordinate 267,585,727 downwards.
TTACTCTCCTCCATCTAGTGTATTCCCTCTTGCTCACTTTCCCTCTGACCAGTGTTTCCTCCTCTTTCCCTATCCCTCTATCTCCTCCCTGTATCCAGCATCTTTTTCTCTTACTTTCTCTCTCTTCTCTAGCATCTGCCTATCTCTCTCATCTTGTGTCCAGCATCTGCTCTCCATTTCTTTATGTCCCCATCCAGCATCTCCTCTGTCTCTCAAATCCCACCTCCCAAATCATGAACTCATTCCTTATCCATCCCAATATCCAGCCTCTCCTGTCCATTTACCTATGCCCCATGTCCAACATTTCCCCTCCATCTACTCTATCTCCCTATATCCCCCTGCCTCAAAACGCTTCTCAATGTCGATCCCCCCTCCATCTCTTTATGTGCCCCAGTTTTCAACATCTCCCTATGCCTCCATGTCCAACATTTCTCTCTCTCACAAGGGCCCCTTGTGCCTTCACCAATTCTCTCTCTCTCATATGAGCCCTCCCCCCCCCCCATGCCTTCACCTATTCTCTCTCTCATATAGGACCCCCCCTGTGCCTTCACAGGTAGATTTAGAGTTAAATAGGTTACTCTACTTATTTAGAAAAAGCAGTTTAAGGAATTAGGGTTTTCTTTGTTTGTTCAGCATTTTAAGTCTCTATTACAGTTCCATAGACTAGCAGTTAAGGGACTATTCTAGAGTTTACCATAGCATCAGTGTACAGCAGAGCTGATAGCCACAGGAAACCCCAGTTTAGAGAATTAGCTTAGTTTCCATAATATAAAACACTTTTCCCTATTGATTTAAAACTTTAAAACTTGAACTTTCTGCCACATCCTACATCATAGCCTCTAGAAGGCACAGTAGCCTTGCTATATTTCTCTGTAAGACAATAGTCAGCATAATTTCACTTTTATTTTTTTAACCACCACATAAGTGAAAGCGAAAGCCATGGCTGCAGTTTAAGATTTGTCATCATTACTTGCAGAGTGACTGCAGACCCAAGAGCAGCCTAGCACAGACAAACATCTGCAACAAACATAATTAACATTGCAAAGTCAAATGGTGAATGAAAGACAAGATGTCTGATGTGCAGAAGAGGCCTGATAAACAGAAAAAGAAGCAATTATGCTTCTGTATATGATCTAGAGCTGTACCAAATAGCATATATTTTACTATTGGGCTGAATACGCTAATGAAAATTATTTGGTCGAATATGAATACCGAATACAAATAAAGGCATTGAGCTTTAACATAAATAATAAAAGAAGCAACGTGAAATCAGAAATCAATTGTTTATTTCAGTAAGATTTAGCACAGTAGAGCCCTGGATTACTGATATTCGAATTTAAATCACTCTTCAACTGAATATGAATAAATGTATTCAGGGCACTATTTGGGGGGTACAGTTTTGAATGTTTCCGTAGTAACGAGTAGCAAGATGAAAAACAAAAGCAGTAAGAGAATGAATAATAGGGAGAGTAATCTTCATAGGTATTTCCACTGGTAAAGATGCTTTACATTCAGAAACAATGTGTTAAAAAATGCTTTCCTGATATACAGGTAAACCTTTATGTGCAGCTGAGAGCAGGGTTAGGGCAAGGTGTGCATTTACACACATACTTTTGAAAATTCAAGCATGTGCGCATAATTGAGCCCAGAAAATTTGTGCACCCCAAAAAGAAGGTATAAATCCAAGTAGATAGTTTTTCCAGGGCAATTTTCAGAGCACATATACAAAATCCTAAGTCTGCATAGAGTCATGTACAGATGTAGTTGCTACCTATGCATGCAATTATAAAATCACCTGTATACCGCATTAGGAGAGAAAACAGACATTCAAAATGGAAAGCATGAGGTCACAGGGAAATCCATAGCCCTTACACAGATTTATGAGGAGGTTACTGTGTATATACAAACAGGAGCAAGATAAACTAATCAAAAAATAAATTCACTTGAAAAATCAAGGGTGACATTTTAACCTATGGTTTGAGTTGTAATTTATTAATTAGGATTTATTTATATCTTTTTGAAGAAATGTACCCAAGGCAGTGTGCAGCAAGTATAATCTGGATATAAGCAATAAATTACACCAGTAAGCATATTATGGCATAATGTGCTACTTACAATGTTAACACAATACACATTAAAACATCTAGACAGCATAGGGCATAAGATAGAAGAACAGGAATGAGATACAAAATATGGGTGACTAACTTAAGAAAAAGTTACCTAAGGAGTCAAAAATAGCTAAAGTGTGTATGGTAAGCAGCTCTGCTACAGTATGTGTAGCTGATGTTAGTCCTCATTTGTGTGACTGGCCAGCAGGGCTGTGGAGTTCAGGAGTCGGGAGCAATTTTGGGTGGAGTCAGAATATGAAAAAATGTACCAATTCTCACTCCAGCTTTAAACAAAAAAAAAAAAGTCAAATTTATCATTTTATACTTATATATACATATCTCTGTCTTGGATCTAAAGTTATATTTACCAGTACTTTAGATCCAGAACAAAAAAAAAAATAATTTAAAGCATAACATCAGTAGGAGTTGGAGTCGGACAGTAGAAAAATAGAGGAGTCGGGGTCCAAGGTATGGTGCACCAACTCCACTGCCCTACTAGCTAAATAGTTGCTTCTTCCATTAAAGGCTTTGGAGAAAAGCCAGGCTGTCACTTGCCTTCTGAAATAGAGTTAATCTTAGGTTAGGCAATGTCTTTCTGGGAGTGCGTTCCAGTGTGGGGTCTACTCCAGAGAAGGCTTATTGGTGGGTATCACATCGCATGATTTCCTTTGGAAACAGACTGCTGTTGAAATTCAAAATACTTCCACAAATGGGTTTTTTTTTTATTATTTTTAAAATTACCCTCATTAAAAGGTTTCAGAACACACACACAACCACTTTGCTAAACAATATAGACTGAATATTAATCAGAAACAACCTTTCAGCAATGGGCTGAAACAAAATCAGGAAATCCAGGGTTCAACTCCCGTTTACTCTCCTTGTGAGCTTGGACAAGTCAATTCATTCTTTGCTGTCCGAAGTACTAACTGAGGGTTCATTTTACAAAGGTATGGCAAAAAATGGCCTTAGGGTGCCCTTCACAGGTCTTTCCCATGCGCTAAGGCCATTTTTTCTGTGGCTATAAAATGGCCTATTTTCTATGTTTTGTATTAATGGCCATGCACTAATGGTAAAATTATGTATAATCATACCTGATAATTTTCTTTCCATTAATCATAGCTGATCAATCCATAGACTGGTGGGTTGTGTCCATCTACCAGCAGGTGGAGATAGAGAGCAAACTTTTGCCTCCCTATATGTGGTCATGTGCTGCCGGAAACTCCTCAGTATGTCGATATCAAAGCTCCATCCGCAGGACTCAGCACTTAGAGAATTACACCCACGAAGGGACACTCTGCCCAGCTCACCACCGCCGAAACGGGGGAGGGGAATTAACCCAGCTCATCCCCACACAAGTGGGGGAGGGGAATCCGTCCAGCTCATCCCCGCGGAGCGGGGGAGGGACACCACACCCGCCGATGCGGGGGGATCTGGCTTATCCTGCAACCGCAACCGCGGGAGGAGCTGACTGACCCGAACACCGCCGAAGCGGGAGGGGTACAAAACTGCCCTACAGCCGCACGAAGCGGGAGGGAGTGCCGGCAGAATTATAAGTCTCAATCCAGCCCCGTAAAACGGAGGGGAGAGGAATGCAGCAGCTCACTGTAACACAAACTCGTCTTAACTCTTGAAGAATCCAAGTGAAAAAACTTGAACACGAAGTCTTTCTGAAGTAACTGAAGAGTAAACTTGAACCTGAAATGCAACCAGAATAAAACAATACAGATATCTGGGAGGGGCTATGGATTGATCAGCTATGATTAATGGAAAGAAAATTATCAGGTATGATTATACATAATTTTACCTTCCATATCATCAAGCTGATCAATCCATAGACTGGTGGGATGTACCGAAGCAGTACTCACCCAGGGCGGGACATAGAAATCCCTGACCGCAACACTGAAGCTCCAAACCGGGCCTCCGCCCGAGCAGCCACAGTCAAGCGGTAATGCTTGGAGAATGTATGGGCCGAAGCCCAAGTTGCCGCCTTGCATATCTCTTCCAAGGAGACGGAACCGGCCTCTGCCATCGAGGCCGCCTGAGCTCTTGTGGAGTGAGCCTTCAGCTGGATAGGCGGCACCTTCCCTGCGGCCACATAAGCCGCTGCAATGGCTTCCTTGACCCATCTTGCCACTGTAGGCTTAGCAGCCTGCAGACCCCTACGAGGACCTGCAAACAGGACAAACAGATGATCCGATTTCCGGAAATCATTGGTCACTTCCAAGTATCTGATGATGACTCGTCTCACATCCAGATATTTAAGAGCAGAGTACTCCTCTGGGTAGTCCTCCCTACGAAAGGAAGGGAGACAGAGCTGCTGATTCACATGGAAGCGAGAAACAATCTTGGGCAGAAAGGAAGGCACTGTGCGAATAGTCACTCCTGCCTCAGTGAACTGCAGAAAAGGCTCTCGACATGAGAGCGCCTGGAGCTCGGAAACTCTTCTGGCTGAAGTGATAGCCACCAAAAAGACTGCTTTCAACGTCAGGTCTTTCAGAGATGCCCTCGACAAGGGTTCAAACGGCGGCTTCTGCAATGCTCTTAGCACCAGGTTGAGATTCCACGCAGGCACCACTGAGTGCAGAGGAGGGCGCAGGTGATTAACTCCCTTGAGAAAGCGCACCACATCTGGCTGGGAAGCCAGGGAAGCACCCTTCAGGCGGCCCCTGAAGCAAGCCAGAGCCGCTACCTGGACCTTAAGGGAACTGAGCGACAGGCCTTTGTCCAGACCTTCTTGCAGGAACGCCAACACTGAAGAAATTGGAGCAGTGAAGGGAGAAAGTGAGCCTGCTTCACACCACGCTGCAAAGATACGCCAAACCCTGGCGTAAGCAGTAGAAGTAGAGCGTTTCCTCGCTCTCAGCATAGTGGCGATGACCTTGTCTGAGAAGCCCTTCTTCCTCAGACGCTGCCGCTCAATAGCCAGGCCGTAAGACCAAAGGGGGAGGGATCCTCCATCACCACGGGACCCTGATGTAACAGGCCCTGCTCCACTGGCAGCCGCAGAGGATCGTCGATTGAGAGCCTGATCAAGTCCGCATACCAGGGACGTCTGGGCCAATCCGGACCCACCAGGATTATCCTGCCGGGATGTCTTGCCACCCGGTCTAGGACCCTGCCCAACATGGGCCAGGGTGGGAACACATAGAGAAGCTCTTGTGTCGGCCATTGTTGGAGAAGAGCATCTACTCCCAGGGATCGAGGGTCCCGTCCTCTGCTGAAGAAGCGCGGCACTTGGCAATTGGCCGATGACGCCATCAGATCTAGGCTCGGCTGGCCCCAGCGCTTCGTGATGTCCAAGAACGCCTGAGCAGATAGCTGCCACTCTCCGGGCTCCAAGGTATGGCGACTGAGAAAGTCCGCCTTGACATTCATGACTCCGGCAATGTGGGCCGCTGACAGCTGTTCCAGGTTCGCTTCCGCCCACTGGCAAAGATTCATAGCCTCCTTGGCTAGAGGGGCGCTCTTGGTACCTCCCTGGCGGTTGACATAGGCCACAGCCGTGGCATTGTCCGACAGTACCCGTACAGGCTTCAGCACCAGTACCGGGATGAACTCCAAAAGCGCCAACCGAATGGCTCTGAGTTCCAGGAGGTTGATAGACCACTTCGCCTCTGCAGGAGACCAGAGCCCCTGCGCTGTCCTTCCCAAGCAGTGGGCTCCCCAGCCCGACAATGAGGCGTCCGTCGTGACGACAATCCACTCTGGGGTCACCAGAGGCATTCCTGCAGACAACTTGTCTGCCTGCATCCACCAGCTCAGCGCCTTGCGCACTGCTGGATCCAAGGGAAGACGCACCGCATAATCCTCCGACATCGGAGTCCAGCGCTGCAGCAGAGAGTGTTGTAGTGGTCTCATATGAGCCCTGGCCCAGGGCACTACTTCCATCGTGGCCGTCATAGAGCCCAACAGCTGCACATAGTCCCAAGCCCGAAGAGGAGAGGCTACCAGGAACTGGTCCACCTGAGCCTGAAGTTTGACAATCCGATTGTCTGGCAGGAACACTCTGCCCACTTGGGTGTCGAATCGAACTCCCAGATACTCCAGGGACTGAGTCGGGCGCAGCTGGCTCTTCTCCCAGTTGATGATCCATCCCAGGGAGCTCAAAAGAGCAACTACCCGGTCCACAGCTTTGCCGCACTCTGCATAAGAGGGGGCTCGGATCAACCAGTCGTCCAGATAAGGATGGACTTGTACTCCTTCCTTTCGCAGGAAGGCCGCTATGACCACCATTACTTTGGAAAAGGTCCGCGGAGCAGTAGCCAACCCGAACGGGAGGGCTCTGAACTGGAAGTGTCGGCCCAGGACTGCAAAACGCAGAAAGCGTTGATGAGGAGGCCAGATGGGAATATGCAGGTACGCTTCCTTGATGTCCAAGGAAGCCAGGTACTCCCCTGCCTTCACTGCCGCTATAACAGAGCGGAGAGTCTCCATGCGAAAGTGCCGCACTTTCAAGGCCCGATTGACCCCTTTGAGGTCGAGGATAGGCCGGACAGAACCTCCTTTCTTTGGTACCACAAAGTAAATGGAGTAACGCCCCTTGCCAAGCTGACTTTCTGGCACCGGAACGACCGCACCCAGGCGGATCAGATTGTCCAAAGTCTGCTGCACTGCCACAGCTTTGACCGGAGACTTGCAGGGAGAGAGTACAAACCCGTCTCTTAAGGGTCGGCAGAACTCTAGCTTGTAGCCGTCTCTGATGACTTCCAGCACCCAAGCGTCTGAAGTTATTGTGGTCCACTCGCCCAGAAACGAGGACAGCCGTCCTCCAATCTGCACTGGGGCGTGGACCAAGACCCCGTCATTGGGTACGAGACCCTGGGGGAGGACCGGAGGGAGCACCTCCGGGACGGCGGTCTCTGCGAAAGGAACGCTGCTTGGGGGAGAAATGCCTCTTAAAGGAAGAGGGGGCAGAAGAACCCGACCTGCCCGGGCGGTACCGACGGGCTTCCTGAAACCGTCCTCTGGAGGTACCGGGACGAGCACTAGCCCGAGCCCTGACCTCTGGTAACTTCTTGCCCTTAGATGTGCCGAGATCGGTCACGATTTTGTCCAGCTCGACCCCAAAGAGCAGCTTGCCTTTAAAAGGCAACCTAGCCAGGCGGGATTTAGAGGCGTGGTCAGCAGACCAATGTTTCAGCCAAAGCCACCGCCGCGCAGAGACTGTCTGAGCCATGCCTTTAGCTGAGGCTCTCAAGACATCATACAGCAAGTCTGCCACATAGGCTAAGCCCGATTCCAGGGCTGGCCAATCATCCCTCAAGGAATGATCCGAGGGGGAATCCCGCTGCACCATAGTCAGGCACGCCCTGGCCACATAGGAGCCGCAAACTGAGGCCTGCAAACTTAAAGCAGCCGCCTCAAAGGACGACCTTAAGGCCGCCTCCAATCTCCTGTCTTGGGCGTCCTTTAGGGCCGTGCCACCTTCCACCGGCAATGCCGTTTTCTTAGTCACCGCAGTGATTAAAGAATCCACGGTAGGCCACAGATAGGCCTCACGTTCACTCACAGCCAAAGGATAGAGGCGGGACATAGCCCTAGCCACTTTAAGGCTCGCTTCTGGGACATCCCATTGAGCCGAAATTAAGGTGTGCATGGCATCATGCACGTGGAAGGTTCTAGGCGGGCGCTTCGTCCCCAGCATAATGGCAGAGCCAACAGGGGCTGAGGGAGAGACGTCCTCCGGAGAGGAAATCTTCAAAGTGTCCATGGCCTGTAACAACAGGTTGGGCAAATCCTCTGGGCGAAAAAGCCGCGCTGCAGAGGGGTCATCCGCTCCATCCGAGCGGGGATCCGTCTCCTCCAAGGAATCCGCAAAGGACCGTTGGGAGACCTCAGACACGCTGCCCTCATCTACATCGGAGGAGACAAATTCCTCCAAGGCCTGGGAATCAACCCGAGGGCGTTTACCTCTGGGAACCTCAACCTCTTTACCAGACGAGGGAGCGGGGGCAGCGTTGTGCATGAGGAAGGCCTGATGCAGCAGCAAAACAAACTCGGGGGAGAAACCCCCCAGACTGTGCACTTCCGCAGCCTGGGCAACAGCCCTAGGCGCACTCTCAACCGGCGCTCGCAACAGCGGGGGAGAGGCCTGCTGCGCATCCAAAATGGCGTCCGGCGCGAAACTCCGCGAAGGAGCCGCGCGGGAAGAACGGCTCTTAACTTTAGCCGCTTCTGTGCCGTCGCCCAAATTAAGGGCGTTCATGGCATTAATGTCTCCAACCTCAAGGGCGGCCCAAGAAGAAGCCGTCCGAGCCGCGTGGCCGGCCAAAATGGCGGAGGCGAGGAGCGGGGGATGGGCGTTTATGGCGGGAAAAACCGCCACGCCGGAGGAAGGACCGGGACATTCATCGGTCACGAAACTGCCACCCAACAAGGGCGAATCAGGCTTTAAGACCCCCGCATCCCCTCTAGAAGCGCTCAAGCGACCCGGGGAGCGACCCTTTGCGCCCTCGCCCTCCGACGCCATGTGCCACGAGGAGAAGAATCGGGGAACCCCCGCCCGCTATAAAAAGGTAAAATTACCTGCTGTCCGCTCCGAGTTGTAACGACCTGGTGTCCCAGTGAGTAGCTGCAATAGACGCTTAAATAAACGTCGAAATAAACGCCTTTAAAGACGTTTAAAATTTTTTTTTTTTTTTTTTTTAACGGAGCCAGCGGGAGGGGGGAGAAAAGGAGGGACCTGGCACCACCAGGTTTGCACTTGCTCAAAAGAGCCCTCAACCCCAGGCACTCAACAAAACCTAAAAATTAGGCTTGGAGGCCTAGCCAGAGCTGCTGCTGCTGTGTGTGACCACCACCTGCTGAGATAGAGAACATACTGGGGAGTTTCCGGCAGCACATGACCACATATAGGGAGGCAAAAGTTTGCTCTCTATCTCCACCTGCTGGTAGATGGACACAACCCACCAGTCTATGGATTGATCAGCTTGATGATATGGAAGTTGCCATTTGCACTCAGTCATTTTTTTAAATTACCATGGGAGCACTTACCACAACCCATTTTGTAGGCGGTAGGAGCTCATGCAGTATCCATGCATTAACCAGATAGCACATGGTAATGTAGATGCGCTAACTGGTTAGAGCAGAACGCCCATTCTCCACCCCCGACATGCCCCCATAAAAAAAAGAAACATTTTTTAGCACATAGTTAGCACACATTTTGAAGTTACCACAAGACACCATTTTTAGCTGCATTAGGTACACATTAGTGCTTAACGCAGCTTAGTCAAAGGACCCCTCCCTCTGGGGAAAAAAAACTACCATACTTTAATATAATTCACTTTGAGTTACCAGTGAAAAAGGTTTGAGCAAAATAAAAGTACAAGAAGTAGGAATTGTCAGATATGTAATAAATGTCTAGGTAAAATGTAAAATTTTTGACAGAAAATCTAATAGGTGGTGCCTTCACATATAAGTTATTTTGGTAATTAGACTGTCCAGGTTACTCAGATATAGACAGCAAACAAGAGTGGAGCCCATGAGGTGTTAGCTGTACTCTTCATTCCTTGTGCTTAACTACACTGCCTCCAAGTATCATCTCGAAACATCTGACTGTGCCTGTCAAGATAATGCTCTACAGCTTGCAAAAGAATTACCATCAATACAAACGCCCTACACTGGTAACAGATATATTTCTGTTTAACTGAACTTGCTACTTACAGTGTTTTCTTGTGACCAAAAGGGACAGATGGATACCACACAGCATCACCTATTACATTTTCTAGTTTCAAGCCACAGGGGGCACATCTGGAATCATTACAGTTCTGACACCAGGATAAATGTCTCCCTCCTCTACTGGCAGCAGACAATTTCGCTCAATTAGCTAACAACAGGAAAGCAGGAACATGTAGTATTATTGTGTCTGGTACTTAATATCTGTATGCAAACATGACCCTGGATACAAACTGAAACTTCCCAGTCCTTCTGTATTTAAATTCCCAGGATTTTAGACAAAATCTGCTAAAACTGGAAGATATTTTCTGAATGTAATCACCTAAACACAAACCTTCAGACCCAGGGTAGAAACAGGAGTCACTGCTAAACCACTGTCCTTCCAGGAAAAGTGATATGCTAACATTTTGTTTTAACCTGCTAACTTCCTTCCCTTGATTTCTGCTAAACTAGTCCACTTTGATGGGTTATGTGATCCTACCAGCATATTAACAATTTCTAGGCTGCACCTTATACTGGTTATATCACTGGTAAGTTCTGCTTCCTTTCCTCCATCTGCTTGTTGGGTGGCATAACCCATTGGTTTGGATATTCCGAATGAATATGCATGAGAGATTTGCATGCTTACTAGCCTCCTGTATGCAAGTCTCTCTCATGTATAATTATTAGGGATATCCTGAAAATCTGATCTGTTGGTGGCCCTCAAGGACAGGAAGTAAGGTTCAAGGTCCTATCTTGAACAGAGAACAAGATGGACTGGGATGGACACCTAAACTAGTAGAATACCACAGTCTGACAATACGTAAAACAAATAAAAGACCCATGTCCAATAAAGAACCAATAATAATAAACATTCAAAGCTTGAATTCAGCTGTGGATAAATTCAATTAAAAAGTTCATAGACTGCTTTCTGGGGAATTTTCCCCCAGGTTCAAATGTCTTCCCTCCTGTACCATGAAAAATACAAAGATAAAAAATACACATTTATCTGTGGATAAAGGTGAGCCAGTTGATATTGTGTATCTGGATTTTCAAAAGGTGTTTGACAAAGTACCTCATGAAAGACTCCAGAAGAAATTGGAGAGTCATGGGATAGGAGGTAAGTGTCCTATTGTCGATTAAAAACTGGTTAAAGGATAGAAAACAGAGAGTAGGGTTAAATGGTCAGTATTCTCAATGGAGAAGGGTAGTGGGGCTCCCCAGGGGTCTGTGCTGGGACCACTGCTTTTTAACATATTTATAAATGATCTAGAAATGGGAGTAACTAATGAGGTAATTAAATTTGCTGACAACACAAAGTTAGTCAAAGTTGTTAAATTGCGAGAGGATTGTGAAAAATTACAAGAGGTCCTTACGAAACTGGGCGTCTAAAAGGCAGATGACATTTAATGTGAGCAAGTGCAAAGTGATACATGTGGGAAAGAAGAACCCGAAATATAGCTACATAATGCAAGGTTCCACGTTAGGAGTCACCGACCAATAAAGGGATCTCAGCGTCGTTGTTGATGACAGGTTGAAACCCTCTGTTCAGTGTGCTATGGCAGCTAAGAAAGCAAATAGAATGTTAGGTATTATTAGGAAAGGAATGGAAAACAAAAGTGAGGACGTTATAATGCCTTTGTATCGGTCCATGGTGCAACCACACTGCGAATACTGTGTTCAATTCTGGTCGCCGCATCTCAAAAAAGATATAGTGGAATTTGAAAACGTACAGGAAAGGCTGAAGCATCTAGAGCTCTTCAGCTTGGAGAAAAGATGGCTGAGGGGACATATTATAGAGGTCTATAAAATAATGAGTGGAGTGGAACGGGTAGACGTGAATCATTTGTTTAGTCTTTCCAAAAATACTAGGACTAGGGGGCATGCGATGAAGTAGTAAATTTAATACGAATCGGAGAAAATCTTTCTTCACTCAATGTGTAATTAAACTCTGGAATTCGTTGCCAGAGAATGTGGTAAAGGCAGTTAGCTTAGCGGGGTTTTAAAAAGGTCTGGACGGCTTCCTAAAGAAAAGTCCATAGACCATTATTAAATTGACTTGGAGAAAATCCACTGCTTATTTCTGGGATAAGCGGCATAAAATGCATTGAACTTTTTCGGGATCTTGCCAGGTATTTGTGACCTGGATTGGCCACTGCCGGAAACAGGATGCTGGGCTTAATGGACCTTTGGTCTGTCCCAGTGTGGCAATACTTATGTACTTATTCTTGAAGCTGAAATATTCTCAAACTTAAAATAAGCGGCTCTTTTTCTTGTCTTTGCCTAGACAATTTATTTTCTAGTCATGTTGGGCATAGTCACATACCCCACACATTTTTGAATTCCATTACCGTTTTCATCATCACCTCCTTCCGTGAGAGGGCATTCTAGGTATCTACCACTTTTTCTGTGAAAGAGTTATTTCCTGACACTACTCCTAAGTCGATAGACACCCCTAGAACCTCAATTCATGTCCTTGCTCACCTACCTAACTCAATAAAGAAAAAAACACACTGCCTTATTCATCAACATTTTACAAACTACCCCACTGCCATACATACCCCGGAACACACTCTTCCAATCTCAAGATAACCTGAAAATCCCCAGAATTATTACTGACAGCAACCTAAGCCAACGCCATTACAAAGAAAATGTTCCACACAATGTGGAAAATCAAACGGGTAAAACAATTCTTCCCGAGGGAAACTTTGCAACATAATTCAAACAATGATATTAACACATGTCGATTACTGCAACGGAGTATATGCGGGTTGCAGGGAACAAATCCTAAGGAAACTACAGACTTCTCAGAATACGGCAGCCAGGCTTATCTATGGAAAATCTAAATTTAAAAGCGCAAAACCCCTCCGGGAAAAACTACACTGGCTACCAATCAAGGAACGTATCACTTTCAAGATTTGTACCTTTGTTCACAGAATAATACATGGTCTAGCTCCGAGCTATATGTCTGAACCAATCAACTTACCAATTAGAAACACAACTGAATCAGCCAGAATGTACTTAACTCTTCACTTCCCAAGCTGTAAAAGCCTGAAGTATAAATCAACATACGCGTCAAGTCTCTTATATATGCACACAGCTCTGGAATTCTCTACCAAAATGCCTGGAATCTACAAATAATCATCTAGAATTCCGAAAAAAAAAATAAAAACTTACCTGTTCAAGAAGCCATACCCCACAGTATGACAAACACCAAATAATGAAATATGGCATTTTAATCAGGAAACGGACAGTTTTCAACTCCGACGCATGATCACACCCTAACATTTTGTCTGAATCACCCAACCTATTTACTGATACTTCTTTACTGTACTTGTCACTGTAATAGTACCCCTTTACTGTATCTGTTCACACCGGAGTCTGTAACCACCTCTCTGGAACTATGTAAGCCACTTTGAGCCTACTAATAAGTGGGAAAAGGTGGGATACAAATGTAACAAATAAAAAATACCTGTCAAATTTAGCCCTAACTTTCTGCATGTCAACCAAGCATTTACCATTCACTCTGTAAAAAAAAGTACTTCCTGATGTTACTCCTAAGTTGACCCCCCTGCACTTCTTCCTCCCCTGCCACTGGGTTCCAACTCACACTTTAAACTGACTTTATATGGTGTACCACATAGGCGCCCGGTATAAGAGGCTTGGACAGGCTAAGCCTCCCCCTGCTGTGCTCAGAGAGGTTTAAATTGTTGATTTACCTCCATCCTCACAGCAGGAGCTGCAGTGAAAGCCCTCTAGCCTTGTGTAACCAATTGTAGAAATTGGTTTATGGTTTGTTTACCTTACTGCTGGGAGGGGGGGGGGGGTCCTGGGTTGCCAGGGAGATATTTAAAGAGGATGACTTCCTGACCTGCACTGAGGACAGATAGCAACAGAATTGGATACTGGACCAGCATGATCAGAAAAAGTCACCAAACAACAAAGGTAGAAAAGATCATTTTATTTTCATTATAGTGTTTGGAATATGTCCACTTTGAGAATCAGGTGCTCAACATTAAAAGTTTATATTTATTTACTTATTTATGGCATTTTATCCCACATTAAACATGAATTAGGGTGTTTTGTGGCTCTACATGAGAATTGTGATGATATGATCCCTTGTTTCATATTGTTGACGGTCTGCATTTTCCGTATGGGTGGTATATTGGTGTATTAGGTTCTGCCCAGTGTTATATTTATGGTACAGTAAGGTTCTGAGTGTGTTTTTGCACAAAGTTGTGCATAGTGTTTTGCAGTTGAGCGATTGTGCTTAGAATATGCTTTGAGCAACCACTTTATTCTTTGACATGTGATACATATCTAATATCTAAATTTAATAAAAGGTATTAATTGCGACTTTTATTTTTATTTATTTTTTCTGTGTGTTATCAGACAATTATGGATTATAGCTCCACCCCTGGCCCCACCCCTAACCCCACCCCCTTAGCCTCCCCAAACAGTTGGGCCACCGACCGCCTATGGTGTCCCACACAGTTCAAACCACAAATTATGAGGTTTGCAGCAGCTCTTCTCTCTCACCTTTAGACCCAACTGGTGTGCAATAAGAAGGATAATGGAAAAGGAAAGGATAAAAAAAAAACTGGTGGTGAGAAAGCTGCTGTTACTGGGACGACTTGGACTTTGTATATAAAACAGAAGAAATCAGAGGGACTGGGAAGGCAACATAAAATTGTGGGCATGAGACAGGGGATTGGCTGTGGGGTATAATGGCATGCAAATACCCCAGAATAGTGTGTGAGAGGATCAGTTGGAGAGGGAACTGAAAAATGACCTATAGAATGGGGAGGAAGGAGACAGCAGGACAAGGAAGAGGACTAGGAGGCAGTTCTGCAAGAAGGAAAAAGAACAGAACAAGGGCCAGAGAAAGGACACCTCTTCCTAAATCAGGTCCTCCACGCATTTCAATACTTCCTTTCAGATTCTTAACACCCCATCTTCCAAACCAACAATCACAGATCCTGCCTCCACTGACCTTTCCCCAGCTTCTCTTCCTAGAGCTGAAAACTAGCTCCAAATTTGCAAGACAGGTGTGGCCCAGTCCTGGCTTTATTCCATCACATGCAGGAACCTGTAATTCTGATTTCCCAGCTGTATACCCTAAGCAAAATACCACCACAAACTCCATTTTTAATGTACTAGGTCCATCTCTCTGGAATCATCTACCACAATACTTAAGAATGGAAACATCCCATCAGGTCTTTAGAAGAAGACTTAAAGCTCTTTTGTTTAAGAATGCATTTGGATTATATTAACCAGCAAAATGGCAAGAGAACCAGCCAAAGGCTTGGGGACACATAGGGGTGAATTCTATATATGGCACCAAAAAAAGTGCTATTCTGTAAGCTGCGCTTAAAGTTAGGCACGGTTTATAGAACAGCGCTTATGCTTGGGAATTACACCGGCCACTTGCACCAACTGAAACATGGTGCAAACCTACGCACCTAAATTAGACGCGTTTCCCCCCTTATTCTATAACTACGTGTGTTAATTTTAGAAATGCCCCTGTTACACCCATGACCCTCCATTTCTGTGCCCCCTTTTTAAACTCATGCACATATTCCAATTAAATCTAATAAGTGTCAATAACTGCTTAACAAGCCTCTTATCAGTGCTAATTAGCTCATTAGTCAATTAAATTACATGCGCAAATTGGGCACGTGCCCAAATTTGTGCAATTATTAGCAACTTTTATGCAATTAGGGGGATAATGTAATTTCTGCTTCACTTATACTCTATGTTTAAACAATTTTTATTAGAAGAAAACCTGATAAACAACAAAAGATAAACATCCAAACTCATATTTGAGGAATACAAAATACCGACCCACCCACCCTCAAATAGACATTCTAACCTGAAACAATTTCGCAGAAGTCACCAACCAAAGAACCCCCTCCCTCTCTTCCACCACTCATACACATACAACAGCCGCTAAAAAGGGTCTGTACTCTTATGAGCGAAGAATATTCGCGCCTGTAATCAGCAAAGACAGAATGGAAGAGCCCCCCCAAACCATAATCCCTCCCCCCTCCAATCACCAAAGGAAAATGTGCAACATAGACGTGAACTTGCTGCGTATCGAGCAGGGCTCCAATTAATTCCAATTGTTGTGCAAGGCGAAGAAGGGACTTGGGGTAGTTTATAACAAATCCTGATAGCTCTAGCACCCGAATAGTCCTCTGTATGGACTCCTGAGCACCATCCTCCAACGTGCTCTTCACCAGCCAATTGTCACGGTAAAGGAACACATAGACTCCAAGTCTGCGTAGCAACACTGCGACTATCACTAGACATTTAGTAAATACCCTAGAAGCTGACGAGGCCAAAAGGCAAAACACGGTACCAGTAGTGATGCGTTCCCAGTCGAAACTGGAGATACTTCCAGTGGGCTGGAAGCATCAGGATACGAGTATATACATCCTTCAAGTACAGAGATCATAACCAATTGTTTTTCTGAATCATTGGTAGAAGGGTGCTCTGGGAAACCATCCTGAAGTTTTCCTTGACCAGGAATTTATTTTCCTAACTTGATACATTTTTGACAAGCTTTAAGGGTAATAAACAGAAATAAAAAAAAATATATAGTAAAGAAAATAAGATAACACATTTTTTGATTAGCTTACGAAGGGAACCCTTCAGATACCCGAGCCCTCTTCTTCAGGTCAGATATGAACAAGAAATTACAATATCGACATACACAGACACTGGAAAGAATGTCATGTGCTCTCCGCATTTGTCGGTTTCTACATTTGTAGAATTTTCATCCAGGGAACTCCCTGTTAAGAGGCACTGGCTAGCAGGCTACTTACTGCACATTAGTTGCTGCCTCGTGCTATAATAAGAGCCGCCTCCAGCCCTCTTTCCCTGGCTGCTGCAACCGCTTGAGCCGCAGCAGCGCCCTAGGTTGCAGAGCTCGCGCAAGGAAACAGATGTGTGCGCAGCGGCTGGTAGTACCTGAGCTGTCAGCCCCTGCTCCTCGTCCTCATGACCACTTAGCACCCTCCGAAGCTTGTCCATGGTGCGCGCCGCGGCCCGGAGCCTGCTACCACCAAAGGAGCTGCGTAGGCACTAAAGTGCTTCTTTCACGCCCCCCTCCTCCCTCAACTGTACACTTTCTAGCGTCTCAGCTGCCACAGTGAAACCTAAACAGGAAGTCTGTCTCTCGCCGCCACTGCACTGAGCGGAAGTCCGGCACAAAAAGATTGTCCGTGGAGGTCCGTGCCAAGCAAGGCGGTGGGAGGAAACAGGAGCTGGGATGACGTCAAAGGTTGAAGCCACTTAGGATAATCATTGTTTCCTCTTCCCCCCCGCGCAGTCGTCATCTACTACGTTCAAAACAAAGCAAATAAACCTATGAGCTGCTGCATCCACTTTGTCGTTCTTTATTGCTGGTAGCATTTTTATTTAATCTCACTTATATTTTCAAACATGCTGGCTTGTGCAGCATATGGATGTACACAGAAGAAGTATTGATTTCATCGGTTACAGTACTAATTTGTTCTACTTTTTAAATCATTGTGTCATTTGGAGGGGCTGGCTATAGGGACTCCCTGTATTCATGCAGTGATGTTTTCACCTAGTAAAGGGCCACCAAAACAGACATCGTGTTATGAGACAATCAGACTTACTATTTATAAGTACAATTTAAAAAAATATATTAATTAAGTTGAAACTGGAAGCATTCAACATCTTTTTTTCCTGTGCCTACATCAAAAGAAAAAGATGGCATATGGAAACTTGCTTCTTTTTGTTCTGTGGAATGCGGCTTAGTAAACAGGGCCCTACTATGGTTTAGCTTGTGCTAAGGCTAGAGACGCCTGTATATTTCTATGGGTGTCTCTAGCGTTAGCACATGCTCATTTGTAGTGCATGCTAAAAACATTAGCGTGCTTGTGCAGCTTAGTAAACAGGGCCCTTGCAATATGAGCCATCCAGGGACAGAGAAATACCCAGTGTCCCTGAATGTAACTCACCTTGAGTTTCTACTGAAAAAGGTGTGTGCAAAATCCAAATAAATAATCAAACATATAAACGGCGAGTGACCAAACTCACTCGCAAATGCGCAATAAAGACCCTCTCTGTCCCGCCACTGCGTCAATACGTGATGACGGGGCGGGACAGAGAGGGTCTCTACTGCGCAAGGGGAGGGACGAAACCGCCGTCGCTACCGCTCCCCCCCAAGGTCGCCGCCACCACTCCCCCCACCCAGAGTCGCTGCCGCCACCCACCCGGGCCCTCGCTCCGCTATAGAAACAGCGCCAATGCAGCACAGAGCTCAGCTGAGCTGCCGTCGGCCTTCCTTCCTTGCCTGTGTCCCGCCCTCGCCCACGAGGGCGGGACACAGGCAGAGAAGAAGGAGGGCCGACAGCAGCTCAGCTGAGCTGTGTGCTGCGTTCCTGCACTGTTTCAATAGCGAAGCGAGGGCCCGGCCCGGGTGGAGGGGTGGCGGCGACTCTGGGGGGGGGGGCGGCGACTCTGGGGGGGGGGGCGGTGGCGGGGGGGGCCTTGCAGCGGCGAGCAGAAGGGGCCTTTCAAACCCCCCCCCGTCCCTTTTTTACGGGCTCAACGGCTAGTAAATAAAATAAAAGACAGATATTGAATAATGAGGGCAGAGTTATCTTCATGCAGAAGTCCAGTCAGTCTAAATGTGCCAACATTGTCCACTACAGCACACTATTAGCCATCAAGTTAATAGAAAGTTAATTATGTTCAGTTGTAAATAAATTTGTTGGCTTAGGCTGCTTGCTATATGAATATTCCATCACTGTTTCATTATTGCTACCCGGTATTACATATTAAGGGTATTTGCTTTAAACTTTGTACTTTATTTATCCAGTCCCTTACATGCACATGGTTTTGCTTTTTAAACCCAAAGATGTATCCATTCCTAGCCTAACTGAGATAATATTTAACCATCTCTCTGACCTCATGTGCAACTTTCTTCAAATCAGTCACCTTACTTTCAAATTCTTCCTACTTTCTTACTCATCTATATGTTACAACTTTGCCTTACCTGTCACTACCAATTATAATGTTCTATTACATATTGTGTTGTCATTGCAAGTAGTATACCATGCCATATTTTGTATTGTTACTTGAATATTTTTACTGCTGTAATTGCCTATTGCTCATGTTTGATCACTAACTACACCCTCTCCAAAAGACATTACACGATGTGATACCCGCAAGCGAGCCTTCTCCGGAGTAGCCCCCATACTCTGGAATGCATTGCCTGAAAGGCTCCGCTTAACACAAGATTACCTCTACTTCAGGAAGCAGGTGAAAGCTTGGCTCTTCAACCAAGCCTTTAATGGAAGAAGTAACTGACTTGTTAGTCTCACTCACACACACAAGGATTGACTCAGGCTGCACATACTGCAGCTGGACATGTTTATCCACTCCTACCCTAGCTGAGATAATATTTAACCATCTCTCTGACCTCATGTGCAACTTTCTTCAAATCAATCACATTACTTTCTAATTCTTCCTACTTTCTTACTCATCTATATATTACAACTTTGCCTTACCTGTCACTACCAATTATAATGTTCTAGTACATATTGAGGCATATTTTCAAAGCACTTAGCCTCCCAAAGTTCCATAGAAACCTATGGAACTTAGCCTCCCAAAGTGCTTTGAAAATATGCCTCTATGTGCTTTGAAAATGAGCCCGATTGTGTTGTCGTTACAAGTAGTATACCATGCCATACTTTGTATTGTTGTTCGAATATTTTTACTGCTGTAATTGCCTACTGTTCATGTTTGATCTATTCTTACTGTACACCGCCTTGAGGGAATTCCTTCAAATAGGCAGTAAATAAATCCTAATAAATAAATAAAATAAATAAATAAATAAATAAATAAAGATGAATCCTAAGGGTGGTGAACCAATTAGGTATACACTGTATTGTTTCTGACTTTACTTGTTTTGGACTGCTTTGGGTCCTCCTGATCTGTACACTTGCTGTCTGGAATTTTGGAAAATGGAAATGAGAAAATAAAAATGAAGTTTTGGATGTACTCTGTAGAAGGTGTTGTTTACTTTTGCAATGTGTGTATGGATGCCTGTTCTGGTGTGTGCATGTGATAATGTTAGAATAACTGTCTATATTTATGGCTATGATTATGCTAATCTCAACTTTCTTAAATGTTTCAGACATATCCATCTACATGCTCCCATGATATAACTGAATTCTTTTATTCTGTCTCACTGTATTTTCAAATGTAAACCACATTGAACCCAAGTTTGCTTGAGATAATGTGGGATAATTTTTTTAAATCCTTTATCCTCCACCTTTTAAGACATGTGCCTATCCCAGCTGGATGGTGATTTATTTATTTTTTATTTTATTGCATTTGTATCCCACATTTTCCCACCTATTTGCAGGCTCAATGTGTCTTACAGAGTATGGTTATGACATAATCATTCCATTACACCAGATACATTTAGTGGTGTGCAAAGATTAGGTAAGGGAAGAGAGATGGCAGGTATTAGTCGGGGTGGAAGGTAAGGTAGTTTTGTAAGGCTATGGGTTCGCTTTGTAAGCCTTATGGAAGAGATGTGTTTTCAAAGATTTGCGGAAGTTATTTATTTCGTCAGTAGCTTTCAGGGATGTAGGTAGTGCATTCCACAGCTGCGTGCTCATGTAAGAGAAGGTGGTGGTGTGTATTAGCTTGTATTTTAGTCCTTTGCAGCTGGGGAAGTGCAGATTAAGAAATTTGCGGGATGGCCGGTTCCAAGATGGCGCTCTGACTGGTTGCACCCGAGTTAGCTGCTGAGGTGACTCTGTAGTTTTTTTTGCTGATTTCGCCGCTTCTGCAACCTCTTTGATGGGGAAACGGAGGGGGAAAGTTAAGGAGCGTTCCTCGGCTCCTGAAACGTCCTCGGCGCTACGGCAATCGACTCTTCAGTTCCCGAAGCAACTACCGGGACCTCGGGGAACTTCGACCCCCTCTGCCGCTCTCGACGCATCGGCGTCGATCGAAAGCGTCGACGGGGCTTCTCTGAGCCCTGTAGAACGCATTGCCCCGCCTCAACCCGGAAGGGAATCGCCGGCAGCCCAAGCAGGGAAGGAGAACGTAAACGCTCAGCCAAGCCTGCTCGAGGGAAGGTCTGCGACGATAGAAAATGAAATCCAACTGAAAGAAACACTTCTTCAATCAGCCTCTCAGGTACTTCCTTTGGAAATTGTTTCTAAACTTTCGCAAGTTGGTATTCAGACTCAACCCTTTCCTGGAAATTTAGGCGTGATTAAACCTGCAATTGTGACACTTGAGTCACTATGGGACATGGTGCATAATATTCAGGTCTCTATGCAACCTTCAATAAAAGAAAATACTGAACATATTAAAACTATTTCTCAAGCTGCGCTACTTCAAGCACAGGCATCAGCACAACAGGCCTTGAAACTGGAAAATTTACATATTAAATTACAAGAGAGGGGAACTTTGGAGTCAGCTTTGATTAAGGATAATATTTTTCTTCATAAACGGACAGAATACCTGGAGAATCAGATTCGGAGACTTAATCTTAGGTTTCTCAACTTCCCTAAGTCGCCTTTAATTTCACCGATTGAAATGGCTAAGAAATATATTGTGGACATTCTAGGAATGGACAAGGATTCATTGCCCCCCATAACACGGGCCTATTATATCTGGAACCCACAAGGGGGTGATGGACATCTCCCAGGGAAAGGGGATGGAATGAATTTAACTTCATTCCTAGAGAGCTCACTGGAGATTGTTACACAGAGGTCTATGTTGCTTGTTACTTTTGCTTTGGAGCCAGATCGTAATGCAATATTAAGACTTTCCCTAAGACACTTAGAAAACCTGTTTATGGGATCAAAGGTCCGTGTTTTTCCTGATCTCTCAAGACCCACTCAAGTTAGACGCAGGGCCTTTTTGGAAATGCGTCCGAGAGTGTTGGCCATGGGAATAAATTTCACTTTACGATTTCCTTGTATTTGTAATTTAATGCTTGAGGGTAAACAATTTCAATTTGTTGACCCTAAACAGTTAAAAGAATTTCTTGATGCTAGAGTAGATATGAATGTTATATGCCCACCATAATATAGCAGGCTGGGATCAGTAACCCCTAGGTAGCAACTGGTGGGACTTACTTAATTGTTTTTGATATCTATTTCTTTATTCTTGGAACCAATGTTTCTTTATTTTTAGTGGACAAAATGGCTATAAATTTTACTTTTCCTTTTTTTTTTTCTTTTCCTGATGTAAATGCCTATTACATGATTATAATTTGTTGTGAAATAATGATTTAAATTAATAAATAAATAAAATAAAATAAAAAAAAAGAAATTTGCGGGATGATCTTATGACGTTTCTGGGAGGCAGGTCCACAAGGTTTAGCATGTAGCTTGGGGCATCTGCATGAATGATTTTGTGTACAATTGTGCAAATCTTGAACGCGACGCGTTCCTTGAGTGGGAGCCAGTGAAGTTTCTCTCTTAGGGGTTTTGCACTTTCATATTTAGTTTTTCCAAATATGAGTCTGGCGGTGGTATTCTGGGCTGTTTGGAGTTTTTTGATGGTTTGTTCTTTGCAGCCAGCGTACAGTGCGTTACAGTAGTCCAGATGGCTTATTACCATTGATTGTACCAGAGTACGGAAGATATATCTCAGGAAGAAAGGTTTTACTCTTTTGAGTTTCCACATGGAGTGGAACATTTTTTTCGTTGTGTTCTTCACGTGAGCATCTAGTGTGAGGTTTCGGTCAATGGTGACTCCGAGAATTTTTAGATTTTGTGCGATGGGAAGAGAACAGTATGGTGTGGTTATTGTGGAGTAGTTGTTTTTGTTGTGTTGTGAGGTGAGTACAAGACATTGTGTTTTCTCCGCATTGAGTTTCAGCTGGAATGCATCCGCCCAGGAGTGATGGCACATATATTCCACTAATAAGTTAAATGATTAACTGGCTTTCTTCAAAGGATTATATAACCTTTGGATGCATGACTAGGAACAAAAATATATACTTATTTATTCAATATCACAATTCCTCATGTATAGCCACAAAACAGCCGTTTAGGGTGGATAGTGTTCACAATGAGCTCTTTTTATTATCAACCAGATTGAAGAGATAAGAGTTTTCAGCTTTGGCACAGTATAAATCATCACAAGAACAAAATATAAGAAAACCAATTTTTATATTTGATATACCATTCTATCTGGCATGCATAAAGATTTGTTAACCTTAAAATAGCTATCAGTTTTGCCCACTGCTTTCCAACTTCTTCCAGATGTTCTCATCTAGCTAACAACTACATAAGTACATAAGTACATAAGTAGTGCCATACTGGGAAAGACCAAAGGTCCATCTAGCCCAGCATCCTGTCACCGACAGTGGCCAATCCAGGTCAAGGGCACCTGGCACGCTCCCCAAACGTAAAAACATTCCAGACAAGTTATACCTAAAAATGCGGAATTTTTCCAAGTCCATTTAATAGCGGTCTATGGACTTGTCCTTTAGGAATCTATCTAACCCCTTTTTAAACTCCGTCAAGTTAACCGCCCGTACCACGTTCTCCGGCAACGAATTCCAGAGTCTAATTACACGTTGGGTGAAGAAAAATTTTCTCCGATTCGTTTTAAATTTACCACACTGTAGCTTCAACTCATGCCCTCTAGTCCTAGTATTTTTGGATAGCGTGAACAGTCGCTTCACATCCACCCGATCCATTCCACTCATTATTTTATACACTTCTATCATATCTCCCCTCAGCCGTCTCTTCTCCAAGCTGAAAAGCCCTAGCCTTCTCAGCCTCTCTTCGTAGGAAAGTCGTCCCATCCCCACTATCATTTTCGTCGCCCTTCGCTGTACCTTTTCCAATTCTACTATATCTTTTTTGAGATACGGAGACCAGTACTGAACACAATACTCCAGGTGCGGTCGCACCATGGAGCGATACAACGACATTATAACATCCGCACACCTGGACTCCATACCCTTCCTAATAACACCCAACATTCTATTCGCTTTCCTAGCCGCAGCAGCACACTGAGCAGAAGGTTTCAGCGTATCATCGACGACGACACCCAGATTCCTTTCTTGATCCGTAACTCCTAACGCGGAACCTTGCAAGACGTAGCTATAATTCGGGTTCCTCTTACCCACATGCATCACTTTGCACTTGTCAACATTGAACTTCATCTGCCACTTGCACGCCCATTCTCCCAGTCTCGCAAGGTCCTCCTGTAATCGTTCACATTCCTCCTGCGACTTGACGACCCTGAATAATTTTGTGTCATCGGCGAATTTAATTACCTCACTAGTTATTCCCATCTCTAGGTCATTTATAAATACATTAAAAAGCAACGGACCCAGCACAGACCCCTGCGGGACCCCACTAACTACCCTCCTCCACTGAGAATACTGGCCACGCAATCCTACTCTCTGCTTCCTATCTTTCAACCAGTTCTTAATCCATAATAATACCCTACCTCCGATTCCATGACTCTGCAATTTCTTCAGGAGTCTTTCGTGCGGCACTTTGTCAAACGCCTTCTGAAAATCCAGATATACAATATCAACCGGCTCCCCATTGTCCACATGTTTGCTTACCCCCTCAAAAAAATGCATTAGATTGGTGAGGCAAGACTTCCCTTCACTAAATCCGTGCTGACTTTGTCTCATCAGTCCATGTTTTTGTATATGCTCTGCAATTTTATTCTTAATAATAGCCTCCACCATCTTGCCCGGCACCGACGTCAGACTCACCGGTCTATAATTTCCCGGATCTCCTCTGGAACCCTTCTTAAAAATCGGAGTAACATTGGCTACCCTCCAGTCTTCCGGTACTACACTCGATTTTAGGGACAGATTGCATATTTCTAACAGTAGCTCCGCAAGTTCATTTTTTAGTTCTATTAATACTCTGGGATGAATACCATCAGGTCCCGGTGATTTACTACTCTTCAGCTTGCTGAACTGACCCATTACATCCTCCAAGGTTACAGAGAATTTGTTTAGTTTCTCCGACTCCCCCGCTTCAAATATTCTTTCCGGCACCGGTGTCCCCCCCAAATCCTCCTCGGTGAAGACCGAAGCAAAGAATTCATTTAATTTCTCCGCTACGGCTTTGTCCTCCTTGATCGCCCCTTTAACACCATTTTCGTCCAGCGGCCCAACCGACTCTTTGGCCGGTTTCCTGCTTTTAATGTATCTAAAAAAAATTTTACTATGTATTTTTGCTTCCAACGCTAATTTCTTCTCAAAGTCCTTTTTTGCCCTCCTTATCTCCGCTTTGCATTTGGCTTGGCATTCCTTATGATCTATCCTGTTACTTTCAGTTGGTTCTCTTCTCCACTTTCTGAAGGATTGTTTTTTGGCTCTAATGATTTCCTTTATCTTACTGTTTAGCCACGCCGGCTGACGTTTAGTCTTTTTTCCCTTTTTTCTAATACGTGGAATATATTTGTCCTGAACCTCCATGATGGTGTTTTTAAACAGCATCCACGCCTGATGCAAGTTTTTTACTCTGCGAGCTGCTCCTCGATGTAATCCCCCATTTCAACAATGTTAGCTTTTTTGAAGTCTAGAACCTTCAGTTCTGAATGAACCCTCTGTACACCTACCTTGAAGAGATTACAAAACACTGCTGCTAGAATATCGTGTTGTGCAAAACACAAAGACCATGTTACCCCACTTTTGAAACGGTTACACTGGCTCCCCGTTAAATATAGAATCCAATTTAAGATATTGACTTTAACCCACAAGGTTCTATATGGTAGAGTGCCTTAACAGAAACAGAGAAACATAGAAATATGACAGCAGATAAAGGCGAAATGGCCCATCCAGTCTGCCCATCCCCCGTAATCACTGACTCTTCCTTTTCCTAAGGGATCCCATGTGCTTGTCCCACACTTTCCTAAATTCTGACACAGTCCTCATCTCCACAACCTCTACCGGGAGGCCATTCCATGCTTCCACCACCCTTTCCTTGAACAAATACTTTCTTAGATTCCTCTTAAGAATATTTCCTCTTAACTTCATCGTATTCTCCCTCATTCCAGAGTTTTCCTTCATTTGAAAAAGGCTCACTTCTTATACATTAATGCCTCTGAAATATTTAAATGCCTCTATCATATCTCCTCTCTCCCTCCTCTCTTCCAGCGTATACATGTTGAGGGTCTTAAGCCTGTCCCTATATGTTTTATGTCCAAGACCGCTTACTAATTTTGTAGCAGCCCTCTGGACTGACTCCATCTTGTTTATAGCCTTCTGTAGGTACAGTCTGCAGAAATGCACACGGTACTTAAAATGGGGCCTCACCAGAGACTTATACAAGGGCACTGTTACCTCTTTTTTCCTGCTGGTCATCATCTCCTTATACACCCAAGCATCCTTCTGGCTATGACCATTGCTTTTTCTACCTGTTTGAAAACTTTAAGTTCATCAGACACAATCACCATCAAGTCCCGCTCTTCCTTTGTACACAGAAGCACTTCACCTCCTATACTGTACGGTTTCCTCAGTTTCTTGTGACCCTGCATAACCCTGCATTTTTTAGCATTAAATCTTAGTTGCCAAATATTGGACCATTCCTCAAGCTTTGTCATCCACACCTTCTGGGTTGTCCACCCTGTTGTAGAGTTTGGTATCATCCGCAAAGAGACAAACTTTACTAGACAGCCCTTCCGCAATATCACTCACAAAGATGTTTAAAAAAGTCGGCCCAAGGATACACTACTTGTAACATTCTTTTCCTCAGAGTAAACTCCATTTACCACTACCCTCTGTCTCCTTCCATTCAACCAATTTTTACCCCAGTCAGTTACTCTAGGTGCCATACCAAGGGTATTCAGTTTATTTATGAGTCACCTGTGCACAACTGTGTTGAAGGCTTTGCTGAAATCTTACACCACATCTAGTGCCCCTCCCATGTCCAACTATTTGGTCACCCAGTCAAAGAAATCAATCAGATTCGTCTGACACGACCTGCTTCTAGTACAGCCATGCTGCCTCGGGTCCTGCATTCCAGTCAATTCGAGAAACTTCACAGTCCTCCACTTTAGAAGCGTTTCCATTAGTTTACTCACCACTGAGGTCAAACTGACAGGTCTGTAATTCCCAACCTCCTCCTTACTTCCACTCTTGTGCAAAGGGACCACATCTGCCCTTCTCCAGTCCTCCAGACCATTCCAGACTCTAAGGAAGCATTGAAGAGGTCCGTCAGCGGAGCCGCCAGAACTTCTCCAAGTTCCTTGAGCACCCTCTGATGTATCCCATCAGGCCCCATCGCTTTGTCTACTTATATTTTAGCTAGCTCCTCATGAATACAGTCCTCCGAGAACGGGTCTTGGCCTACCATACATCCATCCACATCTGCATTTATTTTCTGTGGTTCTACCCCCAGCCTTTCATCCGTGAACACAGAATACAAATAGTTGCTAAGCAGTTGTTTTCTCCTCATCAGCTTCCACATATTCCTCCCCCTCAGCTTTGATCCTCACAGTGCTATTTTGGCACTTCCTCCTGTATCTTATATATGTAAAAAACATCTTATCCCCCAATTTTATTGTATTGGCTATCTTTTCTTCCATTTGCCTCTTCGCTTTCCTGACAGCATTTCCAGCTTCTCTTAGCTTATCCAGGTATTTTTGCCTGTGTTCTTCTTTCTGAGTCGTCTTATAATGTATAAAGGCTAACCTCCTTTCCATTACCTTTTCGGCTACTACGTTTGAGAACCAGAGCGGTCTTCTTTTCTTCTTTCCTTTATGTAATTTATTAGCATAAAGGTTAATTGCCTTTAAAATAGCTCCTTTCAGTCTTCTCCACTGGTGTTCTATTTCCTTCTGCTGTTCCCACCCTACTAACTCTTTCTTGAAAAATTCCCCCACCTCAGCAAAGTTAGTTCTTTTGAATCCAGGACCTTCAATCTTGAATAAGCCTTCTCCTCTGTCTTAATACTGAACCACACCATTCGGTGATCGCTAGATGCCAAATGATCTCCCACCGTGACATCAGAAGCATGCTCTCCGTTTGTAAGCACCAGGTCTAGAATAGCTCCATCCCAAGTCGGTTCCATTACCCACTGCTGAAACAATTGTTCCTGTAGGGAATCCAAGATACCTTTGTTTTTGGATGATCCCACAGCAGGGATGCCCCAATCGACATCCAGCATATTAAAATCATCTATCAGTAGTACTTCCCCATTCCTAGCTATCTTGTGGATGTCTTCAATTAAATCTCTGTCCATTTCTTCTGACTGTGAAGGTGACATGTATATTATTCTGTTGTAAATACATTTTCCTTTCCCTCTTTCCAGTTTAACACACAGTGCTTCTTCCGTACCCCATGTGTCCTGCAGTTCTGTCACTTTAATGTCATTCTTAGCATATAATGCCGCTCCTCCACCCTTTTTTTCTACCCTGTCCTTCCTGACTAGATTATAGCCAGGTATAGCTATATCCCAGTCATGGTTCTTCATGAACCATGTCTCCGTGACAGTCACTAAATCCAAGTGTTTCTATCATTGTAGCGTCTAGATCTAGAAGTTTGTTTCCCATACTGCGGGCATTGGTTATACAATTTTGTTTCTTATACTCCAGCACGAGCGCTCCGATTTCTAATCAATAATAGATTAGTTCTACCTAACCCATCTCATGTAAGATGGGAATCGACAAGGAAATCTGCATTCTATTTTATGGCTCCAGCTTTGTGGAATTCCTTACCACGTTACATCAGACTTGAAAAATCCTATGGCACTTTTCATTCTTTACTTAAATTTTTTTTTTCTTCAGGTGACTTTCAATTACCCATAATTTCTGTTTTGACCCATGGGAGTGGGGAACAGACTGACTACTGATCGGAGCATGGGAACATTGGAATGTTTTGTGGATGTTTCTTGTAAGATTGGGTGTCTCCTTCCTATTTGTTAGTGGAGTTACTTTTTATTTTATTCTGTATATATATTTATATTGTAAATCGCTTTGTTTTACAGTGCAATTTAAACAGTGTATCAAACCTGTTAAACGATGTTTATATTGAACCACACCATTTGGTGATCACTGGATGCCAGCTATGTTCCCCTACTGTTCTGAATGTACAGAAGGGAAACATAGTTGTTATTAAGCATCAAAACTTGGCAGTGACAACAGCACCAAAAGACAGATGCAATGTTTCTTTTTGTCACATGAACTCGTTGGTATATAAGCAAAACAATGTGAGCTCCTATTCATACCAAAAACATGGGTGTATACCAGCCAGTAACAAACATGATTATGGAAAATACAGAGTGTGCTTTCAAGTATTTCTTCAATCTCGTCAAATACTAAACTAAGCAAACTTTAATAATTAAACTATTAATATATTGTTATTCATAAGAAGGGGTAGTAATCACTACTGATGGACTCAGTAGCAGCTGTAGAGAGAACACAAATGAACTGTATCAAAAGAAGACAACACAGAGAGAGGAAAGTCCAAGGTAAGACTTGTGGGCAATCAGGATCCTTCATCTTTGTTTCTTCATTCCTATATCAAAAAGGATGAGGCTTCAAGGCTTATGTTTTGTCCACATAATAGTCATAATGAGATTCATATTTGTCTATAAAATGCATGCTTACACTTTTTTTTCACTGGGCCTCATCGGCCTTCAATATGGCTAAAAGTGTGGGTAGTCCTTAAATACTGGATCTGGGCATAACTTTTCCAGAATTTTGTCACATCTCATGTTCTATAAAGAACATTAGATCAATGGGCCATATGGGTAGTTGAATCAGACAAACTACCACAAGGAAGGCGGTTCTATAAATGGGTGCCTAATTGGAGTGTATTCTAGAAAGGAAAATGGGTTCCTATTTTCCTCTATACAATACTAGCGTAACTGGGTGTATAAGCGCACATGCACATAGGTGCGATCATTTACACCAGCCATTCAGCTGATGTAAATACAGTATATGGACTTAGATTCTGAAGATACTCATACAGCTTATAGTCTTATAGTGTAAATATGAGCCCTGCCCATGTGTACGCCCAGTTGCAAACTATGGCGCTCATTTTCAAAGCATATGAGACAAAATGGATGTCATGTGCTTGAAACATCCCAATCCCAATTTTGCAAAGGCAGGATGGGGATGTCCAACACTGCAGGACATCCAAATAGCAAGGGGGCATGTTCTGGATGGTAATAGTAAGGGCCTGAAATCTGGATGTGCGATTACTGAAGGGGAAGAAATGTTCATGTCTAAAAAAGGGCGTCCTTATTTCAACCTGTATAAGGAACATCCAGGTTATAGAAAGGAGCTCTGACTAGATGGTAGTGCTAAAATTAGCTACGGCAAATTAAGAACCAGCCCTAATGCATTAATACGAAACATGGCTCATGTCGGCCAGGGTCCTTACAGATAAGTTCTTTAAATTGAAATTTAGAATAATACTAAAATGAAAATAAGAGTTAAGTTAATATTAAAGTGTGGACTGATGATGATGAGAGCGAATCACAAGACAGTGTACCTTGTGTGAAATTAGTCACTTCTAAGGTCTGTGCACACTGGAGGGATAAATATTGACATCCCATCACTCTTCAATTTTTTTTGTGTGAGCAACAGTTCTTTCAAACTTACTTATTAGTGTGCACAGACCTCAGAAGGTCTGTGTGGCTCTTTTCTAAGAACGCTGCCAATCAGACATCCATGTTTCTTATTTCCTTCCCCCCCCCCCCCTCACCCATTCATAATTTGGACATTCCAGTTTGTAAAATGGAAGTTCATGCAGGACATTTCCAGGGTATGGATGCCCATCTCATGTATTTCCGAACAGGCAGTATTCTGTTTGAAAATACATGTGAGATGGACGTCCGTTTGGGACATTCTGACTTGGATGTCCCTATTCTGACTTGGGGCATTTTCGAAAGGAATTCCTCCATGTGTATCAAATATATGTGCTGTAACCAGGTACCTCTAGGTGCAGCCAAGGATAGAACAATCTCCTTCAGCCACAGGCTCCTGGTACAGTCAAGAAAACAAATGTCCACCAGCAACTTCAATTTTAAGGCTTTTATTCTATGCAGGTTTCTAGCAGACCTGATACACGGTTCCAACAGCAGCATTCACCTTTAATCTTAAGCACATGTAAGCCACCTGAAAGTGTGTGGCAAATAGTCCCCTTTAAGCAGTAGGCTACCAGCACCTACCAGGATTCAATACAGGCTCACAGTCAGCTTCAGTCTGGGCTCTTTATCCAGTGCACAATAAACAGTAGTTCAATTCCCAAGACAAACAGTTCAATCAGTTCATCATCCCAGTTCAATCACAAAGCAGCCTTTACTTTCAGGAGGTTTCAATACTTTAGGGATTTCAGCCTGCTTCAGTTCTGTAGGGACCTCTCTTGCCCAAGGATTTTCAGCCTGCAACTGCTTCTCTCCTCCTGAACTGAACTCCTGAGCCTCCTTCCCACCTGCCTAATCAATCCCTGGCTTCTGCTCTCACAACCAATCATTCTCCTTCCACTAGCTTCCACCACACCCATTCCAGCTGAGTTAAGCATTAGACTAATGATGAGCTCCTGCACACAGGGTTTCCTAACTCTCTTTCCCCCTAGTGGCATCCCATCTACATGTCCTGCCAGCTTACACCCATGCCTTCTCCCATTGCAGCGAGGAGTCCAGTCCGGGTTCCTCATCTCAACCCCTGGCTCCTTGCCTGCAATGCCTTCTGGGACTTGTATTTCAGACTGAAACTGCCTTAACCCAACTATCCTGGATGTGACTTTATCACAGTGCGTAGGTACAAAATAATGCTTAGTCGGGTTTTGGGCATTTACCCAAATCCGTGCATATATATCGGTATTCAGTCATTTATGCATATACCTAGCACCTAAATGTAAGTGCCTGCTTTATAGCATTACCTATGATGTGCATTCTTTTCTAGAACGGGGTGGTAAGTCCTTTCTGCCACCCTCACTGGACTCACATCAGGGTTGACTTAACAGATGGGAGGGCACCTTTAGAGTAATGATGTCATAATAGGCATCCTCAGCAGTTTGAGATAGAGACATATTTGCTTCCTTTGTAAAACCTAGAATCTTTACTGGAACTGGACACAAGGGAAATTACATCCTTACTCACTGTAGACATAGATTGTGACAATCCACTCATAAATGTAGCATCTTCATCCCCTGTAGCAAGGTGGATGATGCCCCTATAGTGCATGGCTGAAAGGGAAAGGGAAGTGGAACTTGATATACCACCTTTCTGAGATTTTTGCAACTACATTCAAAGTGGTTTACATATATTCAGGTACTTATTTTGTACCAGGGACAATGGAGGGTTAAGTGATGTCAGACTCTCGAGGAAAATCCGGACTTGTGAGCCCTTGGACCACTACCAAGGAGCGGCAGCGGCAGGAGAATCACCCAAACAAGAGACAAGGCAGAACTCGGACTGGTAGAAACAGGACTGGAACCGCCGGACTGGAGCTGCAGCCAAGGCAAAGCTGGCTGGAACAGGCGGGGCAGGAACAGCTAGACTTCACCTGCGCTTGACTGCCATTCTCCAGGGGTTGAGCCCCTGGGTGCGGGCGACCGGCAGGACTACTGGACAGAAGAGAAAACCAGAACTGCAGGGTCCAGCAGGAGGTCAGCAAACAGTCAAATAGCCCAGGAAACAAGCAGGAACAAAGACAGGCAGTAACAGTAGAATACTCCAGAAAACAAGCAGGGTCAAAGGCAGGCAGCAACAGTAGAATACTCCAGGAACCAGGCAGGATCAAAGGCAGGCAGCAACAGTAGAATACTCCAGGAACCAGGCAGGGTCAAAGGCAGGCAGCAACAGTAGAATACTCCAGAAAACAAGCAGAGTCAAAGACAGGATAAGAAGTAACAGGGTAGCACTGCAACAACACTCACCGACGAGAAGCTCATCAGACGACCTCTGTTGCAAAGGCAAACCAGAAAGTTCCCAGGTGCTTGATAAAGGCAGTCCCAGCTGAGGTCACGAATAAGGGTGAGGCTTGATTGCAGGAACAGCAGAGCATGGCTTGGCAAGAACAGGATCCAGGAACGGATTTGGCTTGACTGGAATGGGATTCAGGATTTTCACCCAGGCTTCAGGATTTTCAAGCAGGCTTGGCTGGAGGAACCCCAAAGCAAGTCTGGCATGGAATATAGTCACAACCGTGACAAGTGACTTGCCCAGAGTCACAAGGAGTTGCAGTGAGAATCAAACTCAGTTCCCCAGGATCAAAGTCCACTGCACTAACCACTAGGCTACTCCTCCATGCCTTGATGCACTGAGCCCATTAAGATACCCACTTTTCCTTATGGGCAAAGAGGCAGCTGCCATGGGCCTCTAGAGGCACACATAAAGGGGGCCAGCCACCCAGTTGCCTATAGATAAAGGAGGAGGGTCATCGGATCACAGGGACTGGGCCGATCTTCCCCTCCCTTCTGCACCACTGTTGTGCCTCTAGGTTTGTGGAAGCAATGAACAAAGCACCAGGAAGTCTTCAAGCCCATGTGCTTGTAAAGGCCTTGCTGGTCCCACCCCCTCTGATACATTCTAGATGCATACAGAACACATCAGGACCAGCAGAGCATTCACGAGCACATGGGCTAAAAGGCTCCCCAGCGTTTATCGCTGGTGTTTTGTTCATTGCTGCCATGGGCCTAGAGGCACAGCAGTGGTGGTGATAACAGAAAGGAGGGAGGGTGGTTGGAGGTGAAATGCTGAAGCTTGGTGAGGGAGGTGATGTTGGCGAGGGGAGGGGAGGGAGAGGAGGGAAGAAAGAAAGAGGGTGATGCTGAAATGGAAGGAAAAGGAGCTGCTGAAAGATATGGGGGGGGGGGGGTGTCTACAAATGTTTAATCACTTATAGAGCCCTGGGCAAAGAGGCCCTGACAACAAAAGCATTGCTCTGGCCACCTGGACCATGTTAAGAATTCCAGCTGCATAGATCTCCAGTTTGACTCATCCTCAGTGGCCTACTTCTTACAGGTAGAATATTTTCACCAGGTAAAAGAAACGGTTTTGATCTTTTCTTCTGGCGAGGAAGGAAGGAATTTTCTGGGACAGACCGCTTCCAATGACCTTTGTTGGGTCTGTGAGAACCAGGGGTCTTGCAACCTGAGGCCTGACAGAACAGACTGTACAAGCTGGTGTGCTTCCTAGATCAACAGGCTCTTGTATAGCACTTTGCCTCTTTCTC
The DNA here is from genome assembly GCF_901765095.1 of Microcaecilia unicolor. NCBI lineage: Eukaryota > Metazoa > Chordata > Amphibia > Gymnophiona > Siphonopidae > Microcaecilia > Microcaecilia unicolor. Next base: position 267,551,789 of record NC_044033.1, on the reverse strand, counting down.
TCTTCACTTTTATATCCCAGCGCTGGACATAGTCCTTTAGCTACTCTTATTTAGTCATTAGGCATCAATTGTTATTTTTTTTGCAGATGATCTTCAACTTGTGACTTTTACTGATGCATTTCTCCTGATCTGTCTCAGCTCAGTGTCTGTCTTGCTGCTGCAGTGCAGTAGTTTGAAAACAGCCATGTGAAATTCAACTATCTAAATCGTAGGCTATTTGGATAGTAGGTCATTCATTCATATTGGATTGTGCTCCACTTTTGCTTGGGGTTCTCATGTCCCTTACTTAGGGGCCCTTTTACTAAGCTGCGTAGGTGCCTATGCGCGTCCAATGTGTAATTTAGAACTACCGCCTGGCTACTGCATAGCCTGGGCAGTAATTCCATTTTTTATTCGCGTCTGATATGCGCATCGGAGAATATGTTTTATTTTCTACCGTGCGGTGCTAACCGGGCAGTAATTGGCAGTGTATGCGTGCTGACGAGTACCGCCAGGTTAACGCGTGAGACCTTACTGCTAAGTAAGGTCTCAGGCCCAACATGGACGCGTGCCAATTTTTATTTTGCCGCACATCCATTTTCAGCCCCCCCCAAAAGAGGCCTTTTTTGCAGGCACGCTGAAAAATGGACCTGCGCGCATCCAAAACACGTGCCTACACTAGCACAGGCCATTTTTCAGCGCACCTTAGTAAAAGGACCCCTTGGTCACTCAGTTGTCAGGCTGCTGTTTTAACCCCATCTTACATTCTGAAGAATAGGTTTCTTCTGTATGTCAAATCTCCTTTTCTTGCAATGAGGCTATTTGGGCTATTAGATGGTTTTTGAAGCTAATTTATGCTTTAGTAATCCATCACATAGATTATTGTAACTCTTTATAATGGATTAAAATCCATTGTCTTAAAATGTTTACAGCTGATACGAAATTCTTCTATTAAACTTATCTCTTACACTTGGAAATTTGATCATGTCACCCCATTACTAATTAACCCCATTACTAATTAACATCTGGCTACTAGTTTCCTATATGGTTAAAATCAAAGTATTGCTGTTGACTCACAAAGCTCTTTTTCAGGAGTACTGTGTTCAGGTTTGGAGGCCAAATCTTGCTAAGGACATCAAAAGACTTTCAGCTGTTCAGAGGAAAGGTATAAAAATGATACGGGGCTTGTGCCAAAAGATGAGACTTGAAGACCTCAATATGTATACCCTAGAGGAAAGGAGGAATAGGAGTGATATGATACAGACATTTAAATAATTAAAAGGTATTAATTTGCAAACTAATCTTTTTCCGAGATGGGGAAGTGGTAGAACTAGAGGTCATGAGTTGAGGTTGCAGGATGGGAGACTTAGGAGCAATGCCAGGAAATACTTTTTCACAGAAAGGATGCCTCCCACGGGAGGTTGCGAAGAGAAAAACGGTGACAGAATTCAAGAATGCATGGGATAAACACAGAACACTATATACAGTAGAAAAAGGATATCAATAGAAATCAAACAAAATTAAAGCATGGAAAAGAAAATAAGCTGATACCTTTTTTATTGGACATAACTTAATACATTTCTTGATTAGCTTTCGAAGGTTGCCCTTCTTCATCAGATCAGAAGAAGGGCAACCTTCGAAAGCTAATCAAGAAATGTATTAAATTGGGAGGAAGTGACGTCACCGGAGAGCATGGCTGCCTAACTTCTGTGCTCCCGAGTACCCGAGGTGCAAAGAGCGCTACCCAGCACTTACAATAAGCAAGGAGGGCAAAGAAAACGGCGCCACTTAAGAACGAGGAGCGGAGGAGGCCAGAGACGTCCATGCAAAGGCGATCTACGCCGCTAAACCTGTCAAAATTCGCGTATAAGAAAGGCACGACGAAATCCAACATGGCGGCCAGAGCGAACGAAGAAATGGCGGAGCGAATGGATGCGGAATTGCAACCATCGGGAGACATGTTCGCATCGCAGGCCCAGGGAGAGCCTGAGGGGGCCGGACTGCCGGAGCTATGCGCTTGGATCCAGGAAATCCGATCGGATCTAAAGGCCATGAGGTCAGAGCTGGCGACGCTGGGGGCTGACCTGAGAGGGGAGATAGCTGAGCTCGGACACCGGGTGGAGGAGGCGGAAGGCCGAATAGATGACCATTCGGAGTCCCTGGGCTCCTTGAGAGGCAGATCGCGGATGAGCGAATAGGTCAGCAGCTTCTATCTGAAAAACTGGAGGACTTGGAAAATAGGAGCAGGCGCCATAACATCCGCATTCGGGGCCTGCCGGAGGTTTCAAAGTATCAAAATAGCGAGCAAGTGGTCCAGCAAATTGCCAGCGATATTCTAGCGAATACGGAGGATCCGATTCCACCAGAAAAAATAAACTTGGACAGAGCACATCGGGCCCTGGGGGCTAATAGAAAGAACTTACCAAAAGATATTATAGCTTGCTTCCAGGACTTCAAAGTGAAAGAGCGTGTCATGGCAGCGGCAAGACAAATAAAGGATTATAAATGGGACACCAATAGGGTGGAAATATACCAGGACTTGGCGGCTGCCACCCTGAAGAGAAGGGCTGAGTTGAAGCCGGTAACGGCAAAGTTGCGAGAACTGGATATTCGCTATCGCTGGAGATATCCGTTTGGACTAGCATTTTACAAGGATGGGAAGCAGCACATGGTCAAAACCTTGGCAGAGGCGCAGAGAATACTGCAGGGAGACTATCAGATGGATACACCCCCGGCTGCGGAGCGCCCATCGATGGCAGCGGACCCCAGGACCCACCCCAGATGGCAAAGAGTGGGTCAGAGTCGACTTCAGCGCCAGAAGTCAGCGGGACGCCTCACCTGACTTTGCATGGCAACATTGGGAGATAAGAACCCACTTGTTTAACAGGATGCGCCCTTGTGGCGAGTTCACCAGGTGCTGTGGACTTGGAGAGCGGCAAGCTGGCCTGGTTGAAAGTTATTGTTGGTTATAAGGTGCAGTAGGGTAATATAGAACATTGGTTTAAACAGGGAGCAAGATAAGAGTTAAGGTAAAGATATTAATAGCTAAAAATGTGAAGGGGTACTAGTGAGTTACAACACCTCCGTGTTGCACCATCCAGAATATGGTAAAGGTGCTAAGGTTCTGGGGAAGGGAAGGGGAGACTAGGGGGGGAGGGAGAAGGGAAGGAGCGGAGGAGGGGAGGGGGGGGAGGGAAGAAGGGTGGGAGAGATGGGTGGCGAATATCGAGGTATGCTATAATGATGCTTATAACTGAAGAAGTTGTCTATCTATACAATGCTTAAATGTGTGACTATAAATGTGCGGGGCTTGAATACTCCGCAAAAACGGAAGCAGGTATTTAGGGAAATGCAACGCCAGCAAGCCGATGTAATGTTTCTTCAGGAGACCCACCTTAGAAAAGTCCATGAATACTTGATGAATAATAAGCAGTACCCATATATAAGATGTGCATCAGCCACAGAGATTCAGAAAAAGAGGGGAGTTTTGATAGCTCTATCCCGGTCCCTACCCTGGCAGGTGCATACAACGGTCAGGGATACAGCGGGCAGATATATATTGATGGTGGTCTCCCTTGATAAGGAATATTACACACTGGTATGTGCATATGCACCCAATGAGAATCAGAGGATATTTATGCAGGAACTGGAGAGGATTTTACAAAAGCATGCTAACGGACATTTGGTGATAGGGGGTGACATGAACTTGACACTGGACCCGAAGCTAGATAACTCAGGGGGGGTGGCAAAATACGCGCAGGGAGATAGAGTAGCCTTCCAGTCCTGGCTGGCAAGGTGGGGGCTGACTGACCTATGGAGAGATACGCATGGGACTGAAAAGGACTTTACCCATTATGCCCCCCTCCACAAAACATACTCGAGAATTGACTATTGGCTGGGCGATGCGATGGTGAGGAGACAGGTTGAAAGGGTGACTATTGAGCCCTGTAGTTGGTCGGATCACTCCCTGGTGGTGCTAACGCTGAGGATGGGAAGAAGGCCTATAGGCCGTCCCCATTGGAGGCTAAACGAAGCTTTACTACTAGAGCCACAGAATATAGCTGAATTGGAAAAGTACATAAAGGAATATATAGAGCTTAATGATAATGAAGAAGCACATCCGACCAGTATTTGGGAGGGAATGAAAGCGGTATTAAGGGGTCAGATTATAGCATGGCAGGCACACATCGTCAGGGACCATAGGGGGAAGGAGGACACAGTTAGAAATAACATGGAGGCCAGTGAAAGAAAGCATAAAGAGGATCCGACCGACACGCAAAAATTGCAGGAGGTGCAGCAACTCCGAGCACAGCTTAATGATCTCCAGATGACGGAGATAGCAGGGCAGCTTCAGCGGGTTCGGCAGGAGCATTTTGAATTTGGAAATAGGGCTGGCCGGTTATTAGCAAATAAATTGAAAAAGCAAACCCAAAGAAATTATATTGCAGGAGTATATAATGCATCAGGTCATTTAGTAAATAGCACAGAAGAGATACAGGAAGTGTTTCGGGATTATTATGGCCAACTATATAAGTCGGACCTGAGGGGCACAAGGGAAGAGATTGCACAATATTTACAGGGGATACAAATGCCAGGCCTTTCGGAGAAGGAGGTGGAGGAGTTGTCCTCCCCCATAACGCTTGAGGAGATAGAAAGGGCAATCGCGAGTTTGCCAAATAATAAGGCGCCTGGGCCTGATGGATTCCCAGCGAGCTTCTATAAGCAGTTCTCCAAGTGGTTAGCACCATTGCTGTTAAAAGCAGTCACAGCATTTGACAACATGGGGGAAATGCCTTACTCGTGGAGGGTGGCAGAGGTAGTCTTGATACAAAAGCCGGACAAGGATCCCCTATGTTGTGGATCATATAGACCCATATCCCTATTAAATGTGGACTATAAAATTTTCACTAAAATTCTGGCTGCGAGGCTGCAGAGGGTACTCCCGAGAGTGGTTCATGAGGATCAGGCGGGCTTCATAGAGGGCCGGCAGACGTTCGATAATATTAGGTGCCTGCTCCATGTGATTCAGCAAGCTAATGAAGAGCCAGACCCGGTTCTACTCCTCTCGGTGGATGCTGAAAAAGCGTTCGACCGGGTGGAGTGGCCTTTTCTTTTCGGGGTCCTAAAGCAGATGGGGATGGAGGGAAGAATCTTAAAATGGTTCAGCCTGCTCTATACTAATCCCCTGGCAATCATAAAGATAAATGGGGCTTATTCGGAGCCGATAGGACTGGGTAGGGGGACGAGGCAGGGGTGTGCGGTATCGCCCCTGTTGTTCGCAATATCCATTGAACCATTAGCACAAAGGATTAGAGAACACAGGAGTATACGGGGGGTGGTCAGAGGTAAGAGGGAGCACAAGATTATGCTGTTTGCGGATGATGTATTGCTGACCTTGGCACAGCCTAAACAATCGCTACAGCAGGTTACAGAAGTGATCTTGCAGTATGGGGAGCTCTCGGGCTTTAAAATTAATACCACTAAGTCCGAAATACTTAATCTTACGGTACAGCAGAGGGAGGCCCAGGAATTGCAGAAATTATACCCATTTAAATGGGCAGCGAGGGCAATAAGGTATCTTGGGGCTATGATTACCCCAAGAATAGAACTTCTATATCAAGAAAACTTCCCTAAGAAGGTCAGGGAGCTTTTTGAAGAACTGGATAGGTGGGAGGGCCTCACGATTTCGTGGTTGGGTAGAATACATGCGGTAAAAATGATGCTCCTGCCGAAGCTGCTTTATCTATTTATGGCGCTTCCAGTCCCCATACCGCGTACCTTTTTCCAAAAGTTGACTAAAAAGGTTTTTGCATATATTTGGAGGAAGCGGCCACCCAGGGTGCGAAGAAGTGTAATGTACCAAAGGCCGGACAAAGGCGGCATGGGGGTCCCAAATTTTTTTCTATACTACCAGGCAGCGCAACTGCGGGTATGCGCAGAATGGTACCCGACCAATACCAAAAAGTGGCTTCACTGGGAGCGAGCATGGATGGGGACTAGATACACAGGGGACGCACTCTGGAAACCGAGAAAGGAACTCTTAAAGATAATTGAGAGGGTTCCGTTGGGCTTGAGCCACATCTTACATACCTGGCTTCAATTAAGAAAGCGGGCTTTCCCAGAAAGAGAATATTTCCAACAGATGGCAATACAAGATGCACCAGGGTTCCCCTTGGGGAGGGAGGAGAGGGTATTTCAGATCTGGGCCAAGAGGGGTCTTTACCAACTGGGGCAAATATGGGTCAACGGGGAGATGCGGTCATTTGAGGAGTTGCAAGATGAGTACGGATTGGAGGAGAGGGACTTAGTGTATTATAATTGTATCAGAAATTATATACTTAAAAGAGCTAGGGATGAATTGGAGTTGGCAGAGACGGAGGTGGAAAAGGCAATGAGACAAGGAGGGGGTAGGGGTGGCATAACGAGGATATATAGAGCTCTGCTTCTGCTCTCGTCCCCACTGGGATTCTATACTAGAAAATGGGAGGAGGAACTACAGGGTAACTATACGGAAGAGTGGTGGACACATAGCTATAGACACCTATTGAAGCCCTCCATTGCCCAGCCTCTGGCAGAGAATGGGTATAAGATCTTATACTGGTGGTACTATACCCCAGTTAGACTACAGAAATTCTGCCCACAAATGTCGACAAATTGCTGGAGGGACTGTGGAGGGAAAGGCACATTTTGGCATATATGGTGGGAATGCCCAAAGGTTCAAAAATACTGGACGGAGATCATGGACAGGGTGAAGGAAATGACTGAGATTAGCTATCCGAAAACGGCAGAGAGTTGTCTTTTGCATGTAAGACCTAGTAAGAGCCCCATACATAGTCACAAGCTGGTCATTCATGTCTTAGGAGCAGCAAAATTGGCGCTCGCTCGGGCCTGGAAGCAGCAGGAGACCCCAGCCATGCAGGTGGTGATGGGCAGGTTACATCACCTGTATCAAATGTCAAAGTTGACGGCATTGCGAAGAGGTCAGCTTCAAAAGTTTCAAAAAGTGTGGGATGCATATGAACAATGGAAAGGAGTGTAATGAGGCAGGATGATGTACACCCGAGGGGAGGGGGGAGGGGAGGGAGGGGGGAAGAATTGAAGGGGAAAAGAAATGAGCATATGAGCTGTACGATCTGCATTGTTTGTATGTAGTTGATGTAATAAGTTTACCAGAAGCTTGTATCAGTAGAGGTTGTTTATTTTTGAAAAACCAATAAACAAATATAAAAAAAAAAAGAAATGTATTAAATTATGTCCAATAAAAAAGGTATAATCTTATTTTCTTTTCCATGTTTTATTTTGTTTGATTTCTATTGATAATATTTTTGATTGTAAACTGCTCTGATGTCATTGGCAAAGGACAGTACAGAAAGTCCAAATAAACAGAAACATAATCCGAGGATTCTTTGTCACTTCTAGTCTCGCTGAGATTGAACTGGTTGGCATTTATTTTTATTTATTTAAATATATCTATATACTTCACCTATCAACAAGTCTGAGCATTGCACAAACATTAACTGTAGTTAAAAGTCCAAAAACCAAAATCACATGGACAATGAAATAAAATAAAGCAGCAATCAAAAACAATATCAAATATTAAAAGCTAATGTAAACAAATATGTCTTTACCTGTTTGTGAAACAACTGTCTGAAATAGCTGTCAGTTTAAAGGACAGGGCATTCCAGACTGAAGATGCAGCCATTGAAAAAGTACAAGAATGTAGAACTGACATCAGTTTTAATGATGACACAGTAAGGACTTTAAACTGTGAAGAACAGACAGGTCTATGGGCCAAATGTGACTGCACATGGAACAAACATATATCCTGCAATGTTCTTTGAAGGGAACTTGGGGGGGGGGGGGGCTCGGGCCTTAATGTTTGTACGCTCAGAGCACCCCTCTGAATAATGAAACAAGGATTACCTGTAAGATTTATTTCATCCCCCCTAATTATTCTGTGTACTCTTTTCAATCCTTGCTAACTAGATCAGGCTGCAGGGTGGCCTTGTGAAATTGTGCAAGGACAGCCATGTGACCCACACTCCTCCTGACTAGACTGGACCCAAAAACATGTTTACGCATTTACTGTGATTTGTTGGGCAAGTGATGAGAGAAGGGGAAGTGGATTCTTCACTGAGACAGATGGGTGTGGGTGTGGAGATGGTTATAGAAGATCTTGAGGAGGGAGGTACGTCATGAGAATAGAATGAAAAATCTGGGGTTTTTTTCTGTATTTTTGCTGACCAATATTAAGGTCATGTCTAGGGCCAAATACTATACAAGACAGCTTAAGAATGTATTGATTGTGAACTTTGTTACCAGTTTTTAGTGGATAAGGATATACATATAGAATGGTTCAATGTAATTAAAATAACCTTAATGGATTTTTAGATTTTATATTAATCTTTGGGTCAGATTTCCTATGTTTTATACTGTTTGAAACCACATAATATTTAGATTCTGAAAAGAGGACGTTAGAAAACATCTGCTTGCCAAATGCAAGGTCAGCTTGTATAGCAAAAATAACTTATTTACAGTTTGGTTACGTGATACAAAAAACTGTTGAAGTAGCATGAGGAGGGGGGCATGGAATTTGTGACAGAAGGTATAGTGGGAGAGAAGTTTCTAGTAGGTGGGTGAAGATAGCATGACTTTCAGGCTCATTTTCGAAAGAGAAGGATGTCCATCTTTCGACACAAATCGGAAGATGGGCATCTTTCTCCCAGGGTCGTCCAAATTGGTATAATCGAAAGCCGATTTTGGACGTCCCCAACTGCTTTCCGTTGCAGGGACGGCCAAAGTTCAAGGGGGTGTATCAGAAGCATAGCAAAGGTGGGACTTGGGCGTGCCTAACACATGGACGTCCTCGACCCATAATGGAAAACAAAAGGGCGTCCCTGACGAGCACTTGGATGTCTTTACCTGGTCTTGTTTTTCTTACAACCAAGGCACAAAAAAGTGGCCGAAATGACCAGATGACCACCAGATAGAATTGGGGATCACCTCCCCTTACTCCCCCAGTGCTCAATAACCCCCTCCCACCCTCAAAAAGTATATTTAAAAATATTTTTTGCCAGCCTCAGATGTCATACTCAGGTTCATCACAGCAGTATGCAGGTCCCTGGAGCAGTTTTAGTGGGTGCAGTGCACCAGGCAGGAAGACCCAGGCCCATCCCCAAACCCACCAGAAACCCACTGTACCCACATCTAGGTGCCCCCTTCACCCATAAGGGCTATGGTAGTGGTGTACAGTTGTGGGTAGTGGGTATTGGGGGGGGGGGTTAGGGGGCTCTGCAGACAAGGTAAGTGAGCTATGTTCCTGGGAGCATTTTATGAAGTCCACTGCAGTGCCCCCTAGGGTGCCCGGTTGGTGTCCTGGCATGTCAGGGGGACCACTGCACTACAAATGCTGGCTCCTCCCATGACCAAAGGGCTTGCATTTGATCGTTTCTGAGATGGGCGTCCTTGGTTTCCATTATCTCCAAAAATCAGAAACGACCAAGTCTAGGGATGACCATCTCTAAGGATGACCTAAATTTCAAGATTTGGGCGTCCCCGACCGTATTATCTAAACAAAAGATGGATGTCCATCTTGTTTCGACAATACGGGTTTCCCCGCCCCTCCATCGGGACGTTTTGCGAGGGCATCCTCAACAAAACTTGGGTGTCCCTTTCGATTATGCCCCTCATTGTGACTCAGGGTCAGGTGGGGAGGCGTAACTGCTATTCTAAGAATTGGGGTATGAACTCATAATTGATAGAAGTCAGATGTGTTGGAATAGGAAGGTAGATGATTGGTTAGTGAGATGTTCTAAGATGGTAATTATTTTCCGGATTATTATATAATGTGTATTGAATAAATATGAGTGACAGACTAGTGTTCGGGGGGGGTCTTCTTTGTTCCCAAGGCAGTGAACTGGCTTGGAGACAAGGGGGTCTCTTTAATCATTTCTTTTCTGTATTTCAGACTTGCAATAGCCTCAGCAGAAAGCAGAAGATTATTACTGCTCGAAGACTCCATTATCAGAGGCATTAACTTAGGAATACAGTTCAGGGGTTCCAACGTAGTGAAATGTCTTCCAGGATCTTCAGCTACAAGATGTACAGACCAAATACTGAAAGTGATCTGAGAAGAGAGCAAGGCTTCAAACGTTGATGTTGTAATTCACCTGGGGACAAATGACCTGGCCAACAGTAGCAAGTTTACAGCACAGAGAGCATTCCAGAAGCTTGGGGAGAGACTGAAATCTTTGGTTCGGACTGTGGCTTTTTCTGAAGTAATTCCTATGTGGGGGAGGGGATGGAAAAGACTGTGCAAAACAGAGGAATTCAATAAGTGGCTTGAGTCTTGGTGTAAAGAAGAAGGTTTTAGATACATAGGAGAATGGGGTAATACGTGGAAAAATAACAGGCTGTACTGTAATGATGGGCTACATCTTTCTGTGATGGGAAAAAGGATCCTCGGGGAGAAATTCAGACAGTATGTTTCTAGACATTTAAACTAGAGGGTGGAGAGTGACAAAAGGAAACGGGATTTTAGAAAGTCACCCCCAGAATAAACATGATGGCAGGGTTCAACGATTCTCATGAATGGGAAGGATAGAGAGGGTCGAAGAGGTGGAGGAGTGGCTCTGTATGTGAGAGACAATATCAGAGCTGCTGAAATGCGGGGAACCTGGGGAAAAGAAGAAGCTTTATGGATCATCCTGGAAAGAGAAAACGGAGCTGTACCCATAAGGGTACACACAGACCTCCTGTGTAAACGGAGAAGTTAGACAAAGATCTGATAGAAGATATTCAAAAGATTGGTATGAAAGGAGAGGTTCTACTGTTGGGAGATTTCAATTTGTCTGACGTGGATTGGAACGTCCCGTCTCCAGAATCGGAAAGAAGTAGGGAGATTGTGGATGCCTGTCAAAGTGCCTTGCTCAGACAAATGGTGACGGAACCCACGAGGGAAGGGTCGATGCTGGATCTAGTGCTCACTAATGGAGGTAGTGTTTCCGATATCCGGGTGGGTGCCCACCATAGGCGGTCGGTGACCCAACTGTTTGGAGAGGCTAAAGGGGGCGGGGTTAGGGGGTGGGGTCAGAGGCGGGGCTTACATCCTTAATTGTCTGACAACAGAAAAAAAATAAAAATAAGTCACAATTAATACCTTTTATTAAATTTAGATATTAAATATGTATCATATGTCAAAGAATAAAGTGGTTGCTCAAAGCATATACTAACCACAATCGCTCAACTGCAAAACACTATGCACAACTTTGTGCAAAAACACACTCATAAACCTTACTGTACCATAACACTGGGCAGACCCTAATAAACCAATATACCACCCATATGGAAAATGCAGACTGTCAACAATATGAAACAAGGGATCATAAAATCACAATTCTCATGTAGAGCCACAAAACACCCTTTTAGGGTGGAAAGTGTACACAATGAGCTCCTTTTATGAACGACTATATGTAGATCCTTCAAGAGGTAGTGTGTTATGATTTAGGCTCTAAAACCCTTTCTGATGATTTGGTGCCACCTCAGTAAGGCCAATACACAATCTCTCCACTGCAAAACACTATATACAAACTTGTGCAAAAACACACTCATATAGCCTTACCAAACCATAACAGTACTAATTCCAAGGACAGGACGAGCTAAACCTTATGCGTGGAAAGGCAGCACTATAATTACACCGGGCTGTAAAACTCCAGTGCACAACCTAGTGAAACAAACAAACAAAAAAAGGGCTGAAAATACTACACACTAGCAGAATACTGCACCTTGATCACACATGAAAAACACATGACACAACAGATATGAAGGCAAAATACTGAACTGGAAAGTTACCTCAAGAAGTCAGACTCAGCATGCAGCAATACTAGAAAAATTGAAATTTACATGCAAAACATCACAGATGCACATTTCCAAAAGCTGACATATTCCAGTTAATAAATTCTGAATAAAATACTTTTTTCTACCTTTGTTGTCTGATCATTTAGTTTTTCTATTCACTTTGGTCCCAGTGTCTTCTGTTTTATGCAGTGTCTTCTTTCCATTTGATATTTTTTCTCTCACCATGTCCACCATCCTCCTGTGTCCTTATGCGTCCTGTCTACCATCTGTAGCCCTGTCCCTATCCTTCAGTATCCCGATCCAGCTCTTAAATTCAACAGTTTTCCCTCCATCCATATCCAGCATTTCTCCTCACTCCCCTCCATCCATGTGCATATACTTCCCTCTCCTCCATCCATGTCCAGCACTTTCCCTCTTTCTCTCCTACCATGCCATCCAGTGTTATCCCTCTTTCTCTCTCCATCCTTCCAGCCATTATCCTCTCCCAATCCTTCCATCCATTGTCTTCCTCTATCTCTCCTTCCTTCTAGACAGTTCTCTCTCTTGACCATTTTCCATTCAGCATGTCCTCTCTCACCCCATCCTTCCAGTGTCTTTCCTCTTTCCCTCCCTACCAGTGTCTTCCCTCATTCTGCCCCCTCCTTCCAGCATTTTTCCTCTTTCTCCCTCCTTTCATCCAGCCAGCATTTCTCAGTCTGACAGCTAGGGTCTCCCCCAGTTTCTCCCCAGCAGCTTCTCTCTCTCTCTCCTGCCCATGTCCCCTCTTTCTCTTCCCATCTCTCTCTGGCTCTCCCCTGCTCTTTTCCATGTCCCTGGCTCTCCCCTGTACTTTTCCATGGCCCCTCTTTCTCTCCCCATCTCTTTCTGGCTCTCCCCTGCTTTTTTCCATGTCCCTGGCTCTCCCCTGCTCTTTTCCATGGCCCCTCTTTCTCTCCCCATCTCTTTCTGGCTCTCCCCTGCTTTTTTCCATGTCCCCTCTTTCTTTCCCCATCTCTTTCTGGCTCTCCCCTGCTTTTTTCCATGTCCCTGGCTCTCCCCTGCTTTTTTCCATGTCCCCTCTTTCTCTCCCTATTGCTCTCTGGCTCTCCACTGCGCTGGCCATGTCCCCTGGCTCTACCCTGCTCTCCTTCTCTCTCCTCCTACCATTTCCAGCCAGTGGCCACATTCTCTTCTGTCCCTCCGGCCCAGGCCTCTTTAGCTGACAGAAGAAGAAAAAGAAGCGCAGGGCCGCAGCAGCGTTCAGACATGCGCTGTCGGCTCTGCCGGTCCTCTGCCCCCGGAACGGGAAATTGACATCACGGGGCAGAGACTGGCAGAGCCGACAGTGCATGTCTGAATGCTGCTGCAGCCCCGCGCTTCTTTTCCTTCTTATGCTGGCTCCGAGAGAAGCGGCGGCAGCGGATCAGCTGCGTAGATGTCGTTCCTGGCTGCTGCTGCGCTGCTCAATAGAAGCGGCGGCAGCAGAAGATTTCATCAGGAGTCTCGGCAGGGCTGCGGGGAAGGTCAGAGCTGGGCTGGGGAGGCTTAGCCTCCCCAAGCCTCTTATACGGGGCGCCTATGGTGCCCACCTATGTAATAGTGATCATCACACTGTATGGTTTGATATAAGGAAGAAGGCGGAGTGCGGACACACAAAACTCAAAGTACTGGACTTCAGACGTACTGATTTTGATAAAATGGGGGAATACCTGAAGAAGGAGCTGTTGGTGTGGGAAGGCGTAGGAGAGGTGGAAAAACAGTGGTCCAAGCTAAAGGCTGCTATAAATATGGCGACTGATCTTTTTGTGAGGAAAGTAAACAAAAACAAGAGAAGCAGGAAGCCTATATGGTTCTCCAAACAAGTAGCTGAAAAAATAAGAGCAAAAGAGGCTTTGTTCAAGAATTCAAAAGAACACAAAGAAAGGATCATGAAAAAGATTATCGGATTAAACTCAAATAAGCAAAGAGGGAAATATGGCTAGCGAAAGCGCGAGCGGAAGAAAAAATGGCTAAAGGCGTAAAGAGAGGTGACAAGACCTTTTTCAGATATATTGGAGAAAGGAGAAGAGATAGGAATGGAATTGCGAGACTGAAAGATAATGAGAATGGCTATGTGGAGAGTGATGAAGATAAAGCAAACGTGCTAAGCAATTATTTCTCTTCGGTGTTCACGGAGGAAAATCCTGGAGAAAGACCGCGGTTGGCTGCTGAGGGAACATCTGGGAATGGAGTGGATACTGCGCCATTTATGGAAGAAAGAGTTTATAAACAGCTGGAGAATCTGAAGGTGGACAAAGCTATGGGGCTGGATGGGATACATCCAAGAATACTGAAAGAGCTCAGAGAGGTCCTGGCAGGACCTCTTAAAGATTTATTTAATAGATCTTTAGAGATGGGAGAGGTTCCGCAAGATTGGAGATGAGAGGATATGGTCCCTCTTCACAAAAGTGGAGACAGGGAAGAAGTAGGAAACTAGAGACCGGTAAGTCATATGTCGGTGATAGGAAAAATAATGGAGTCGCTGCTGAAAGAAAGGATAGTTAGCTTTCTAGAAGCCGACGGGTTACAAGACCCGAGGCAACATGGCTTTACCAAAGGAAAATCCTGCCAAACGAATCTTATTTACTTTTTTGACTGGGTGATCAAAGAACTGGATGAGGGACGTGCACTAGATGTAATCTACTTGGACTTCAGCAAAGCCTTTGATAGGGTCCCCCACAGAAGACTCATGAATAAGCTGAAAAGGTTGAACTTAGGACTGAAAGTGGTGAACTGGATAAGAAACTGGTTGACCGACAAGTGGCAGAGGGTGGTGGTAAATGTAATCCACTCGGAGGAAAGGAAGGTGAGCAGTGTAGTTTCTCAGGGGTTGGTGCTGGGGCCTAATCTATTTAATATATTTGTGGGAGATATTGCTGAAGGGTTGGAAGGAAAGGTGTGCCTTTTTGCGGATGACACGATAATAGCCAGTAGAGTGGATACCCTGGAGGGAGTATAAATGATGAGAAGAGATCTCCGAATGGTAGAAGAATGGTCGAGGGTCTCGCAGTTAAAATTTAATGCCAAGAAGTGTAGAGTGATGCACTTGGGGTTCAGAAACCCAAAAGAGAGATACCAGATAGGAGGGGAGAGATTAGTAAACTCGACTCAGGAGAGAGACCTTGGGGTGTTGGTGTCGGAGGATCTGAAGGTGAAGAAACAATGAGACAAGTGGACGGTCGTGGCCAGAAGGATGCTAGGCTGCGTAGAGAGGGGCATAACCAGCAGAAGAAAGGAGGTGTTGATGCCCCTCTACAAGTCGCTGGTGAGGCCCCACTTGGGAGTATTGTGTTCAGTTTTGGAAGCCATATCTGGCTAAAGATGTAAAAAGACTGGAAGCGGTGCAAAGAAAAGCTACAAAAATGGTATGGGATTTGCGTTGCAAAATGTACAAGGAGAGACTTGCTGACCTGAACATGTATACCTTGGAGGAAAGAAGAAACAGAATTAGAATTTGTACCTGTTGGTGCGAGAAAGTGTACCTCTCTGTATTTAGAGATACCAATTCATGTGCTCCACTGTCAATCAGTATATGATTGTGCACGCACTGATCGACCCCTGAGGAAGGCTTTGGTAAAAGCTGAAACACAGCCCGTGTAGGGTCAGAATAAATTTGTGTTTTAGAGCATCTTATCCTGGTATTCTGTTTGATCTCTTGAAGTTGATCTCTTTTCCATTTCCTTTCGTGCTGTATACATATAAAGTATCACATACCATGTAAAATGAGTTTATCTTATTGGGCAGACTGGATGGACCGTACAGGTCTTTATCTGCTGTCATTTACTATGCTACTATGTTTTAGTCACTATTTTACTTGCTTCCAGAATAAACTTTTCTTTTTATTTCACATCTGTGTAAGTAAGTATTATTTGTTTTGTTAGTGTAAGAGTGTTCCAGCAATAGTCAGTTGGGGTAAGCTCTCATGGGGGTGATTGTCTAATGTGTGATAATCATAAGCAGACCCCAACACCTTCCAATTAGATTATACAGACTTTAAAGCAATTGCTAGTAAAATATTCTATAGTTTACAGTTATACTTGTCCAGGGAAGTGTCCAAAGTGACTGAACCAAAATTATCTAGTTTCCATAAGAGCTGTTGTTGAATGTGTAGGATTTTTGAAATGATGTTCCAAATTTGTTTCCAGAAACCATGAATAAAACCACACTCAAAAAGAAGATGTTTCAGAGTACTTGGATGAGACTTGTATGACCAGCAGAGATTGTTGGGCAGTAAACCAAGCTACTGCTCACTTTTGTGGTGTCCAGACTGCCCTGTGGTGCAGAAAGTATAGAGACTGAATCATTTTAGCAAAGTTTACAGGTCTTCCCAGATATAGCCAAAAATCCTTCCATTGTCTTGGTGATAGTTTAAGTTCTGAAGGAGTGGAACGCCGAATACTACCCTAATACTGCTGAACAACAGGACAACCTCATGTTTTGTGCCTACTGATGGACTTATGCACTCTACCTCTGCTTTTGGCTGTTTAGCCACACCTTATTACTGCACT
Source organism: Microcaecilia unicolor (assembly GCF_901765095.1). Lineage (NCBI taxonomy): Eukaryota > Metazoa > Chordata > Amphibia > Gymnophiona > Siphonopidae > Microcaecilia > Microcaecilia unicolor. Next base: position 267,535,428 of record NC_044033.1, on the reverse strand, counting down.
GGACATTTGTGCCTTATCCAGTTTTACTGTTTACTAACGAAAGAAGATTGTTGTTTACTAATGTAAGGACAGAATGCAGGACTATTAGACATATAGCTTGTAACAGTAGTTTGCAAGGCCTATACAAGACCAGCTTGCATGTAGCAACGCGACCTTGGAGGGTGCTGACACCCCCTGCATTCCTGAGCCGAACCTTATCTCCTGTGCTAGAAAGGAGTATTGTGTGTGTGTGAAGAATAAGCTGCTAAGTTTCGTTTTTCTTGCCAGTATCATTTCAGTGTTATGACGTGAGTACTACAATTTTGTACTGTAAGAACTACAAAAGTTTACTGCGCATGCCAGTTGTGATGTGTAAGGGGCCAAATGCGCAGGCCCAGTAGGGAAGTATAAATGTAAGTGTCAGATGATGTATGACACACAGTGTCCCGAGACTACTCGGTGCTGTTCACTTGCTAGCAATAAAGTTGCCCTGTTTGGAACCAAAGTTTGCCTTTCGTCTCCTGATTTCCCACCTGTTTCATTGGCGACCCAGATGGGACAGAAGTAGAAAGGGGAATTGGATTATATTCTTCCCCTCCCCCACTGTGGTCGGGTCAGGTTATCGATCCCCACCCGAGAAGCTGGTGAGTGGCCACCGCTGATTTCAGCGTCCATCTCCCGGAGGAGGGTCGATTAACTCCGCCTGACTGTAGAGGGGGCTGTGTGGTTCCGGCAAGGCACCTTTTCTATTTCAGAAAGAAGCGTACGACGGCGCAGCCTGCGACCCCGGCGGACAGGCGAGTATACTCTACGTAGTGACCAGCCCAGTAAGGACCGAAGAAGAGGCGTGATCACCCTCTTTTAGCCAGTGACTAATACGGACTATTGGTATCCGACTAGGTCCCGAAACTCACTAGGCTCCGACGACGAAACCGAGCGGCGAACGGGAGGGTTTCTTGTGGCGTATGAAAGTGTGTGAATGGGCTTGCAGTTCCAGGCCGGGCGACCGCGTCCTGGTCAGGCCGAGTGTTGACCCTTTTGTGTCTGGTGGAACGAGACCCCTTACTCCTCCACCGCCCCTTCCCCCTTTGTCCGTCACCTGTCCTTTGGCACTCAGGTTAGGATGGGCGGGGGTGGGTCTTCACCGCTAGACTTAATGACGGAACACTTCAGCGAAGTGTTCGACCTAGATAAATGTAGCAGGGCCGGGATGATACAGAGATGTCAATTTATGTGGCCAGGGCTAGGAATTGCCGGATGGCCCCCGGGAGGGTCATTCGAGTATGAAAAAGTGGCGGCGGTCATGAATATTGTTATAGTTGAGGGAAACCCAGGCTGCCCCGAGGACATCCCATACATAGAAGCGTGGTTGGATGTAGTCCGGGACCCGCCGGCTTGGGCCCAACGGAAGGTAGAAAAGGCCGCCCTCATGGTGGTAAAGCAGAGAAAGGGCCGGAAACCTAAACTTAAGGCCCTGCCGACCCATGCCTTCGCTCTCCAAAGCTCGGCAACCGCTGCCGTTCAGAAGGCCGCAGGGCCCGCCCCCATACGGCCTACCGCCCCTAGCGCTGAAGCCACTGAGACCACGCCCCTTGCTACCATAGTCAAGGCAGGAACCACGCCCAGTACTACCAACACACTTTCTAGAAAGAAACCCCCAAAGAAAACCGCAGGGAAAGTTCAGGGTTCAGCCGATAAGAAGCCTCCAAAAGCCCCGATACTTGCTACGGCGGAAGCATACGAAGATGACATTGCGCCGCCGCCATATGCTCCTATATACCCTGACCTTACGGGCCTAGCAGAAGGCCCCGCTGACGCCGAGACTTCCGGGTCAGAGTCGGATGCCGGGGAGACGTCCCACCCAGCCTCACCTGAGTCACCTGGCCTCGCAGCCACACGGAAGAGTAAACGGGTGGTGAAGAACATTACTCGGTTCCCCCAATCGAGTCCGCATCAGGCCCTCCCGTCCGGCCGAAAAGGGGGAACCTCCCACTTATTCCCAGTTCGACAGTCTACCACCTATACCCCTAACCCGGCGGAAGGGGGGGGCCAGCCCATCGAGTCAACAGTTTATAGCCACGTTCCCTTCTCAAGTGCCGACTTGTATAACTGGAAATTCCATGGGCCGTCCTACGACCAGAAACCCGAGCAGTTGATAGAGCTGGTGGAAGGCATTATATACAGTTATAATCCGACTTGGGCAGACCTTAGGCAGTTGAGCGCCCATATCCTGACCTCTGAAGAACGCCGCCTTTTACAACAAAATATGGAGCAAGCCATCCGGGATGCGAATCCGGCCCATGCCAACTTACAGAACCTAATAGAAACGGAGGCGCCCATTGCTGCCCCTACGTGGGACTACCGAACCGCTGAAGGCCAAACCTTTATCCGCCGATACCAGCAGGCGTACCTGGCCGCCTTGAAGAAGGGGAAGCAGAAGGTTACCAACATGGGAAAAATCCACAATGTGGTCCAACAAAAGGACGAGAGTCCAGGGGACTTCCTTGAACGACTTATGGAAGCATTCAGGAGGCACAGCCCGATAAATCCCGAAGACCCTAAGAACCTCCCAACCGTGGTTATGAGTTTTGTTAGCCAGTCAGCACCGGATATACGAAGAAAGCTACAGAGAACGGAGGGGTTCGAAGGGATGAGCCTCAGCCAACTGAAAGCTATAGCGGATCGCGTATTCGGATATCGCGACCAGGAGGAGAAGGTGGAGGCCCGGAAGGAGTCGACCAGACGGATGCGGGAGAAGGCAGATGTGTTGGCCACGGTGTTGGAAGAACGAATGAGGTCTAGACCAAAGGGGAGGGGCAGGAGAATGAGAGGAGCGCGGTCCCCCATAGGGCGTAACCAGTGTGCAAATTGCCGACAAGAAGGACACTGGTGGGCCGATTGTCCAGAGGAGATACGGGACAGCCCGAGAGAAGAGGAATCATGGGACCGGCAAAGGGAGGAGGAGACAGGCGACCGTACGGGGGCCCCCAGGCGAGGCCGTGGAAGGGGCCGAAGAGAGAGAGGACGGGATGACCGGAGGGAATGGCAGATGGCTGTGGACGCTACCCGAGACAGCACAGCATGAAGAAACCGGGAGGGCAGAGTCCCCACTGACCCTCTGGTGGAAATTCGGGTGGGGACAGAATCTATGAAGGCCTTATTAGACACGGGGGCCCAGCGATCTGTTATCACCACCGCCATAGCCCCAGCCACGAAAGAAACTATACCAATTGTGGGAGCCTCCGGGAAATCCCTTGCGGCCCCCCTCCTCAAAGAGCGCCAAGTCCAGATCGGAGGGACGATGGTGTCCCATCAGTTCATACACATCCCTGGATGCCCAGTCCCCTTGATTGGTCGAGACCTACTCTGTAAGCTCCAGGCCACCTTGAAGTTCAGGACTACGGGTGAAGTGGAAGCTCGCTTTGAAGATCGGCCAGTGACACTTATCTGTCCAGTAAGAGAAGAATGGAGACTACACGTTCCCCCAACCGTAGGGCCTGGCAGCTGCCGTTACGACCAGGATACCCCTTTTGCCCAGCAGAGGCGAGCCATAATGGATGAAGTGCCTGGTGTATGGGCAGAAGTGAACCCCGGAGGACTGGCCGTTAACGCTATCCCCATCTGGATTGAACTCAAACCCAATGCTCAAGTTGTCAACCAAGGACAATACCACATCCCCTATGCAGCCCGGCATAGTATGCAAACTCATCTACAGAAACTCCTCCAACAAGGGGTCCTTAAACCGATCAGATCCGCGTGGAATACCCCATTGTTGCCCGTTAAGAAGCCAGGAACATCCGAATACAGACCCGTCCAGGACCTAAGGAAAGTTAACAACCAGGTGGCCGACATAGTTGCCCTCGTACCGAATCCCTACTCCATCCTAGCCCAAGTGCCATCCCAGACCAAGTGGTACAGTGTCATTGATTTGAAGGACGCCTTCTTCTCCATCCCCCTTGCTGCCGACAGCCAGAAGTTGTTTGCCTTCACGTGGGAAGACTTACAGACGGGAACCAAACAGCAATATACATGGACCCGGCTTCCTCAGGGGTTCAAGAACTCCCCTACCCTCTTCGGCGACCAACTCGCCCAGGACCTGAAGACGTATCAGGACGAGTATGGGCCGGTCGTCCAATACGTGGATGACCTGTTGGTGGCCCGTGAAACGTACACGGACTGTGCAGAAGCTACTTTTTACCTCTTGAAAACCCTGGAAGCCCAGGGGTACCGAGCCAGTCGCAAAAAGGCCCAGATATGCGAGATCGAAGTCGAGTATCTGGGGTTTCGCCTCCGAGAAGGAACCCGAAGGCTCGGTACCCCCCGAACCCAAGCTATCCGCAACCAACCCACCCCTGTGAATAAGAAGGAATTGCGAGCACTCCTCGGAGCCGCGGGATACTGCCGGATATGGATCATCAACTTCGCTGTTCTGACCCATGATCTGTACGCCAAGCTAAAAGGACCTGAACTCGAGGGCCAAAACCTCCAGTGGGAAAAAAACGAACTGAAAGCCCTTCAGGACCTCAAGGAGGCCCTTGTGGCCCCACCGGCGCTCGGACTGCCAGATGTGACTAAGCCGTTCCACTTGTTCGTCGACGAAAAGAAGGGACTGGCACTTGGAGTCCTCACCCAACTGATCGGCACCTGGCAACGCCCTGTAGCATACCTCTCCAAGAGCATGGACAACGTGGCACGAGGATGGCCGGGCTGTCTCCGAAGCATTGCGGCGGCCTGTCTGCTGATACATGAGGCCAATAAACTCACGTTTGGCCAAACACTTTTTGTGACCACACCCCACACCATCCGCGGCCTACTCGAGAGCCACGGACCTAGATGGATGACCAACTCCCGATTGGTTAAATACCAGGCCCTCCTGTGCGAAAATCCGGAGGTGCGGATCCTGGACACGACCAACCTCAATCCTGCCACCCTCCTCCCGGCCCCTGAACCGCCATTACACGACTGTGAGGAGGTAATGGCCACAGTGCATTCTAGCAGACCTGACCTCAAGGACCAACCCTGGCAAGGGGGCATCACCCTGTTCACCGATGGAAGTAGCCAAGTAATAGAGGGAAGTCGAAGAGCTGGCTATGCTGTTGTCTCTGAGGACCACGTGATCGAGGCTATGGCCCTGCCGCCCGGAACGTCAGCCCAGAAAGCGGAGCTGATCGCCCTCACCAAAGCCCTCCTGTGGGCTGAAGGAAAAGTTGTTAATATTTACACTGACTCCAAATACGCTTTCCTCACCCTCCAGGTGCATGGAGCCTTGTACAAGGAGAGGGGATTTCTGACAGCTGAAGGAAAAGGGCTCGCGAATGCCACTGAGATTTGCCAACTACTCGAGTCAGTCTGGAAGCCAAAGAAAGTGGCTGTGATGCATTGCAGGGCCCACACCGGCCGGACGGACCCTATCGCCCGTGGTAACCAACGGGCGGATGATGCTGCAAAAAGGGCAAGTCAGCTCCCTTACTCATCTCATCCTTCTGACCCCGTACTCGTCGTCCAGCTCCCCGCAGAGACCCCTATCTATACCCCCCAAGAAACGGAGTGGGCCCGACAAGAGGGCCTGGAGTCACGCAATGGATGGTGGATACTACAGGACGGGCGCATATGGATACCCGAAGCCCTGGCCTGGGCAGTGACCAAAGAGGCTCATGATCACACCCACCTGGGCAGAGACGCTCTGGGGCGCCTACTCGAGAAAACTTACTACATCAACAAATTGTCCCTGTGGACCAAAAATGCTTCCAGCCGATGCGCAACTTGTGCCCGGAACAACCCTCGAACGGGGCCCGGTCCTATGCCAGGACATGTTCTCCGAGGCACTAGCCCCTTCCAAGTCTGCCAGATTGACTTTACACACATGCCCCCGGCCCGGGGCTACAAAGCTATCCTCGTCGCCGTGTGTACCTACACCGGATGGATTGAAGCCCAGCCCACTAGAACGGAAATGGCTAAAGAAGTCACCTCCCTACTGCTTCATCAAATCTTACCCAGATACGGTCTCCCTAAGCAGATAAACTCCGACAACGGTCCCGCCTTTGCCAGTGAAGTTACTCAACAGCTCAGTACGAGACTGGGCCTCGATTGGAAGTTACATTGTGCCTGGAGACCCCAAAGCAGTGGAATAGTGGAGAGAGCTAATCGTTCCCTGAAGAACCAGCTAGCCAAGCTATGCCAAGAAGCCAAAGCCAAATGGCCCGATTTGCTTCCACTGGCCTTGCTACATCTTAGGTGTACCCCCAAGGCTACCGGCCTTACTCCTTACGAGATGATGTATGCTAGGCCACCACCACTACCCTCTTTTCCCGACTCCTTGCAGATACAGGGCGAGAGTTCCTTAGTGAGACAGATGAAAGCATTACACGAGGTAGTGCAAGACATCCAGCAATATACTGAAAGAGTAGCTCCCTTGGTTCTCACCAATCCCACACATCGGTTCAGGGTAGGAGATGAGGTCTGGGTAAAAGAGTGGGATGAATCTGACTGTCTAAAGCCCAAATGGAAGGGGCCCTCCCTTGTTCTCCTAATGACCCCAACCGCTGTTAAAATTGCAGGAAGCTCGGTGTGGATACATTGGACCCGACTGAAACCTGCCGCTCCCACTAACAGCACCCCGAAGCGTTGGACTGCTCATCACCATCCAGACGCCCCATTACGGCTGACCTTAAGAAAGACGTGAACCACCAGATTCATGCCTGCCCAGCAACAGGAACTCAGCTTCTGGACCCACTGCGTCTTTGGCTCCCTGTTTATCGCAGCCTTCATCGTGGGCCTCATTATCTTCTTGCTGCAAAAGCTCGGCTACCTCCCACCAAATCTATAATGCTGAACATCTTCCTTCTCCTGTGTGCAGTCCCGAGCTATCCTACCACCCTGAGCAAGAATTGCACCGAGTGTTTGCGCCTGGTGCGCCATCGTATAGAGGGAGGATATCACCTGGTTACCACCCTCATCCACCAGACGCAGCCCCCAGAAGGCGGTTGCCAGCTTCTCCCGACTTGTGCCCTCATTACCCCGAATGGCCTCCAACAGTTCCACAGATGCCTCCGAGGCAATCTCACTATCTGCCATAGCCCTACCAAGCCAAGATATTACAATGTCACCCTCAGCGTAGGACTCCCTGCGTATGTGGCCGGGCCCCCGGGAGTCGAGGGCGATGGCATTCTATATTACGTAAATTCCACTCGCATCCTCGTTGGTGGCATCCAAACTATAGCAACCCTAACCTTCGACGTCTGTGCCGCCATGGACAAACACCCTTGGTCTCGCAAATGTGGTAGCCAGAGTTGGCGTCAGGCATATGTGAACGACCACAAGTATGTCTGCCCTTTCAGTCCAGACATGAGATGCTGCTCCCCGTGGGTTTGGCTCCCATGCGCCGGTGACACTCGAGCCTCGGGCTGGGACCGAGTATGTGCTTATACGGGAGGAGGATATGCCGGATGCACCGGCCTGGGCGAGTTTCGTCGAGGTTCTGGTAACTATGTGTCCCTAGACTGGCCCATTCGAGGACACGATATGCCATGGAGAGGGACGTGGGGCCTCGGCATCGATGGCGGAGGAATGGATCCGTTGACATATATTACCATATATCAGAGTCTCGAAACAAAGCCTCCTACGCACTACCAGACTACTGTCGTCGGCTACCAAGAAGTATTCGATGAAATTGCTCGTGCCGAACAGACCGAGACTAAGTTCCCCATCTCCCCAGAAGCCCGGAATATGTTCCTTAACTTGGCCGAGAACATTGCCCTCTCCCTGGGAATTGCCAACTGTTTCGTCTGTGGAGGCACCGACATGGGTGAACAATGGCCCTGGGAAGCGAGAGAGATCCGACAGCAAACATGGGATGCACTTAACACCACTAACATTACCTTTCCCCAGCGGCCGAAGCCGTACGAATGGGCCTTGAGAACAAATATCATAGGCACCCTCTGCGCTAGTCGAGCGCCATCGAAGCGGTACTCTGTACCAGTGGGAGATTCTGCTTGCACGGGGGTTCTTCAGTATAATGGAAGCCGGACGACCTGGTGGCAAACGGATAACCTGCCCGCCCCGGAACCTATCTGGACAGAACCCACCTTGAACACAACATGGACATACGGAGGAAACGCCTCCCTCAAGTGGGTAGCCCCGGGGGGCTACTACTATATCTGCGGGCGCCGGGCCTACGAACAGCTCCCGGCCCGCTGGTACGGTACCTGTCTCTTGGGCACTGTTCGACCTAGCTTTTTCCTTCTGCCCCTGCGAATTGGCGAAACTTTGGGTATCCCCCTCTACGTGGAAAAAGGGCCAGATAACCCTGCCAGACGTAAACGGTCCTTTCTAAACACCAAGCCCAAAGTCCAAATTGGAGACTGGAAAGACAACGAGTGGCCGCCAGAACGCATCATTCATTACTATGGACCGGCCACATGGGCTGAAGATGGTACATACGGGTACCGCACCCCTATCTATATGCTGAATCGCATTATTCGCCTCCAGGCCGTGCTCGAAATCCTTACTAACGATTCGGCCTTTGCCCTCAATATCCTAGCCCGACAAAACACTAAGCTCATTACCGCAGTTTACCAAAATCGCTTGGCTCTTGACTACCTCCTAGCCCAGGAGGGCGGGGTGTGTGGCAAGTTTAACCTCAGTAATTGCTGCTTACAGATTGATGACCAGAGCCATGTCATCAAAGAGATAACTGACCGGATGGTCAAATTAGCCCACGTCCCCGTCCAGACCTGGAACAGCGCGTGGGACTGGACTTCCTCCCTAACTAGCTGGTTGCCAACCTCCGGGAGCCTGCAAGGCCTCCTTGTCATGGGTGGCCTGTTTTTGTTGTCCTGTTTACTAATTCCTTTATCTCTTCCCTTAGTTTTCAGGTGTCTCCGCTCCACCATGGAAAGCATCGCTGACCGCCGTGCTGCTGCCCAACTTATGGCTCTCCAGATGTACTCTCCCATTCCCCAGTCTGATGAAGCTGACGATGAAGCACCTTGTGCCTGATGTGCACTTTGAACCACCTGAGTCACTTAATGGGCCATTACCCTTGTGCCAGCAAAAGACCGGCTACAAAGGGGGGGGGATTCCTCTAGGGACCCTCCGTCTCAACCCCGGCGAAGCAACCAACGGCTGCGCAAGGGCTTAGGGCTCGCTTGTTGCCTCCCTCGCTGACTATTCTTGTCCTTTCTTTCCTTTTCAGGGTTCATGGAGGTGATACTCTCCACCAGAATGGATGTTCAAGTATCAAAAGGGGGGAATGAAGGAGTGGAACGCCGAATACTACCCTAATACTGCTGAACAACAGGACAACCTCATGTTTTGTGCCTACTGATGGACTTATGCACTCTACCTCTGCTTTTGGCTGTTTAGCCACACCTTATTACTGCACTGGACATTTGTGCCTTATCCAGTTTTACTGTTTACTAACGAAAGAAGATTGTTGTTTACTAATGTAAGGACAGAATGCAGGACTATTAGACATATAGCTTGTAACAGTAGTTTGCAAGGCCTATACAAGACCAGCTTGCATGTAGCAACGCGACCTTGGAGGGTGCTGACACCCCCTGCATTCCTGAGCCGAACCTTATCTCCTGTGCTAGAAAGGAGTATTGTGTGTGTGTGAAGAATAAGCTGCTAAGTTTCGTTTTTCTTGCCAGTATCATTTCAGTGTTATGACGTGAGTACTACAATTTTGTACTGTAAGAACTACAAAAGTTTACTGCGCATGCCAGTTGTGATGTGTAAGGGGCCAAATGCGCAGGCCCAGTAGGGAAGTATAAATGTAAGTGTCAGATGATGTATGACACACAGTGTCCCGAGACTACTCGGTGCTGTTCACTTGCTAGCAATAAAGTTGCCCTGTTTGGAACCAAAGTTTGCCTTTCGTCTCCTGATTTCCCACCTGTTTCAGTTCTAGGTCAGACTCTCATGAGTCCAGTATTAGAAGATGAAATCTGTAGCATAAAAAGGTTATATATGGAAGAGGCCACATGGCCTGAGATAAACAGTTTTTCAAAAAGAATTTATGGAAGGCTGTTGGTGATGAGAGGTTAGCATTTCTGGTAAGGCAATACTGCAAATGCAACCATCAAAAAACTGATTGGGGGGTAACATATATTTGCTTTGCAATAAGGAAAAGGAAAGTAATGTACCATTAGACATAATATGATCTAAAAGATACATTCCCTTTTTATACCATTCTTATTCTCTCTTTTGGATGGCACTCATTTTTTTCAACTGGCTTTTGATGACTAATATATCTGACCGGTAAGAACTTGTTGTTGTTATTCTCTCTCTCTCTCTCTCTCTATCTATCTATAAATACTAGTAAACAAGGCCCGTTTCTGACAAAAATGAAACGAGCGCTAGCAAGGTTTTCCCCTTCACGCCCCTCCCACCGAGTTGCAGACTCCCCCCTCCCTAAGATTTAAACAACCCCCCCTCCGTGTTAATGACCCCGGGACCCCCCCCTACCGCGACCCTCTGGACACCACCCTTTCCTCCAAAATACCTCCCCTGAAGCCGTCGCGTACCTCTGCTCACCGATCCGAAGTTCTGTTGTGGGCTGTGGGGCGTGGCTTCATGAATGAGCATGTGTTGAAGTTTCTGTGCGTGCGTCTGATGTCAGGCGCACGCACAGACACTTCAACACATGCTCATTCATGAAGCCACGCCCTACAGCCCACAACAGAACTTCAGATCGGTGAGCAGAGGTACGTGACGGCTTCAGAGGAGGTATTTCGGAGGAGAGGAGAGGGTGTGCGGCAGAACAGTGAGCGAGCGGCTGCGGGAGGGTGGGTCAGGGGTCTGTGGGCGGGGGGAAGGGGTGCAGCGGTGATGTTCTTTGGTTTGAGTGTATGGGAATGATGGCTGCGTTGTAGAGTGGAAACAGAGATTAACCAATGGGCTTCCTTGATTCGTTAGTGTACTAATCGTCCTGGTGCATGGGTAGAGTCGGATAGGAGAGGGGGTGCGGCGGAATGGTGAGCGAGCGACTGCAGCATGGTGGGTGAGGGGGACTGTGGGTGGGGGGACGAGGTGCAGCGGCGATTTTGTTTGGTTTCAGTTTATGGGAATGACGGCAGCGTTGTGTAGTGTAAACAGATTAACCAATGGGCTTCCTTGAATTGTTGAGTGCCAGTGCTGCGCCCTCGACGTAATCACGTTTGACGCGAGGGTGGGGCAGACACACTGCGATCTAGAAACTACAACTTTGGGAAATTTCTGAGGCTTCATTAGAACATTGGGGTAGCGAATTATGTCTGGAAGGGACGTGGCTGAGGGCAGGTCTATGAGTGAGAGTGAGTGGTGCTGACTCTTCAGTGTTTCCCTGCCACAGGGTGAGCTTTAGAATGTTGGAGGTGAGAATTATATATATATATATATATATATATATATATATATATATATATATATATAAAAAGCAACACCAATGTTCTATGAAGCCTCCAGCCGGAAGTGTGAAGGAGGCGAGATATCCGGTTTCCCTATGAGTGTCTGCCCCGCCCTCTCTGTAACACAGTCAGTGAAGGAAAACAGCAGAGCACGAAATCAAATCGCTGGCTCTGTAACAGTGAAGGACTCAGACGGGGGAGGGGAGAGAGGCCAGAGGCCAGGGACACACACACTCCCACATGCACACACAAGAAAACATTGCTAGCCCCCGTTTCATTTACATCAGAAACGGGGCTTTTTTACTAGTATATATATAAAGTCACTAGTAGTTACAGCACTGGGCTAACAAACAGGGAATCCCAATTCAAATTCCACTGCTGCTCTTTGTGATCTTGGACAAGTCACATAATCTTCCATTACCTCAGGTACCAAATGGGCTTTGAGCCTTCCAGGGACAGGAAAATAGCTAATGGAACTGAAAAAAGCCTAAATCCAAACAAATAAATTATATACAATACACTGAACCACTGCAGGATTAGGAAAATTTCAGTTAAACAACAGTAATATAGACAAAAATAAATGTTGGAAAATCCAATAAAGAAGTAATTAAAGACACAAACCTTTGCTGGATTATGTCTAAGGAAGGCAGTATATAAATATAACGAAATCTGATTGTTTGAGAATAAAGTGTGATTATTTTTCAGACCACTAGATGTCACTGTTAGCTATTAACAAAGTCAAAGGGAGTACATTTTACACCCATTTAACATGTTTACCTTTCCTTTAAAAACTGCCTTGGGGAAAAAGTACCCACACCTGCTTTCACTATGAGTACTTTTTCCAAACAATTTAAAAGAACAACGCTTCTCAACTGGGAGCCAATGCAAAGAGAGGAGGATAGGTGAAACACGACTATACATTCCAGAATTCATCAAAAGTTGAGCTGCCTCATTTTGCACAGGTCAAAGTCTTTTAAGACTTTTTGCGGATAGACTCAGCTGTTTGGGGGTGGTGGGTCAAGGGCAGATTATTAAATTCTTGGGTGGGGAAAGAGGCAACAATTATGTCAGCAGTAACAAGACAGAGGGGCAATTGTGAATACAGCAGGGAAGGACCTCTTTGCTATTTGTAGAGGAGTGGCCTAGTGGTTAGTGCAGTGGATTTTGATCCTGAGGAACTAAGTTCAATTCCCACTGTAGCTCCTTGGGACTCTGGGCAAGTCACTTAACCCTCCATTGCCCCTGGTACACCTGAATATACTATGTAAACTGCTTTGAATATAGTTGCGAAAGGCAGTATATCAAGTCCTATTTCACTACTGCTTTTGGCTCCTAGCCACTACTCATTTGCCACACCCCCCCCCCCCCCCTTGTTCCTTCTCACCCAGCACTTCCCTCGCCCTTAATTGTCGTGTCTGTCTGTTTTATTTAGATTGTAAGCTCTATTAAGCAGGGACTGTCTGTGTCAGGTGTTCAGTGTTGCGTGCATCTGGTAGCGCTATACAAATGCTAATAATAATAATTTCCATTTCCGTTTGTCTGAATACACTCCAAGAAATTATGGGCCTCTTTTACCAAGCTGCAGTAGCCTGGCAGTAGTGCCAAAATGATGTGTAGCAAAGTGGTAGGGGTCCTATGTGCCAAAAAGATCAAAAGTGCACCATAATAATACAATATATTAAACAGAACAGTGTTTGCAGACAGTATACTGGAAAAATATGTAGGTATTTTAACAATTCGCTCTCAATCAGCCCTAGCCCTCAGCATCATCATGTTGATCACGTAAACACTAATGTTCAGCAGCACTGTCTGGAAGAAATCCTGTGGTTACTGACAACCATAAAGTGATTTGCCTACCACTTTTTGCCAAACGGCCACCAGGCTTCAGACCTGCTGGCCTTTAGTTTATTGTTGAATTACTAAACATGCTTGGAATATGTATAATATGTATCAGCTATACCTAGTAGGGCATTAGGTTGAGATCCAGGGAAGCGGGGATCAAATTGTATTTATTTATGCATTGGGATTTATCAAGAGATTCACCCAAGACAATGTAAAAACAGCATAACAATAGTAAAATGACCAAATGGAAGCACAAAATACAAATGTGCTGCCCAGCAGGAAGGTACCAAAACTTTTTTTTTTGTAATGAAGGAAACCTGGAAATGAAAGCAAATGGGCTCTACGGGTGATGGAGATGAATTCTAACCCTCAAGGAGATTCTGAAGGATAGCTTGACCAAATCTGTCACTTCAGGAATTGCAGTAATAAAATGTGAATATATGGACTAAAGTTCATGTTGCAGTTCTGCAAATCTTCTCCATACAGGCTGACCTAAAGTAGGCTACTGACACAGCTATGGCTTAAGCCATTATCTGTTTTGTCATGACCCTCTATCATTAGGCTTCTTGGCTATAACGAAGGAGAGACAACTGGATCAGTTATGCTTGGCTACAGCAGTCCCAGGTTTATTACAATGAAAAGAAATACAAAGCTGGGTGGACTAAGAACTTTAGTTCACTCCAGGTGGAAGACTCGTTTGCAATCCAAAGTGCATAACGTACTTTCTCTATTCTGTGCATACGGCCTAGGATATATTTTTGGTAGGACAATTGATTGATTTAATATGAGAATTTGGCACCATCGCAGGAATGAACTTTGCTAGAACCACCCTGTTTAGCATCTTTGTACAGAATGGATCAATCACTAAGGCCTGGAGCTTACTGTGTACACTGAAGTGACTGCCACCAAACTACTAAGGTCTAGGTTGGGTACTTTAACTTACAGTTTATTGGTTCATCTGAGTTGGAACAATACGGAGACCTCAAGAAACAGGTAGTGGCTTGAAGGAAAACTTCAACAGAAGCAAGCCCCATATAAACAGAACAAGTAAAGGCTGTACAGAATGTGTTTCCCTTCTACACAGTAATACGCACAAATTGCACTAAAATATACCCTAACAGAATTGGTCTTTAAACCTGCCACAGAGAGAAGTAAAAGGTATTTTTCTATGTGGGATGGAAAAAATGGACACCGTGGACTAGCACACCATGCTTACATGGCGGTACAGTATTTGAATCATTCAAATACTATTGGGCTCATTTTCAAAAGAGAAAAATGTCCAAAAAGTGGCATGTCTGCATTTGGACGTTTTTCTCACAAAAACATCCAAATCATTATTTTCAAAACCTATTTTTAGATGTTTTTCTCTGAAGTCCTTCAGAAGTGCGTCCAGGGGTGTATTCAGAGTGGAACTTGTGCGTTCCTAATGGAACAAAACTAAACCGTCCAGGACTAAAACTTAGACGTTTGGAGCTAGACCTGTTTTTATAACAAATAAGGCACAAAAAGGTGCCCTAAATAACCAGATGACCACTGGAGGGAATCAGGAATGACCTCCCTGTATTCCCCCAGTGGTCACTAATCCCCTCCCACCCCCTAAAAATGTGATGAAAAACATTACTTGCCAGCCTCTGTGCCACCCTCAGATGTTACACTCTGGTCCATCAGAATAGCATGCATGTCCTTGGAGTAGTCTAGTAGTGGGTGGACCCAGGCTCCTACCTCCCTCTACTGGTTACACTTGTGAAGGAATCTGTGAGCCCTCCAAAACTCACCAGAAACCCACTGTACCCACATACAGGTGCCCCCTTCACCTGAAGGGCTATGGTAGTGGTGCACAGTTGGGGGTACTGGGTTTTCGGTGGCTCAGCAGACAAGGTAAGGGATCAATGGTGAGATGTGTACCTGGAAGCATTTTATGAAGTCCACTGCAGTGCCCCCTAGAGTGCCCTATTGCTTTCCTGAGAAGTCAGGGGAACCAGTCTACTAAAAATGCTGGCTCCTCCTACATCCCAATGGCTTGATTTTGTGCGTTTTGCACTTGGATGTTGTTTTGTTTGAAAATGGACCAAAAAACAAAACGTCCAAATCACAAAACCTTCTATTTTCGAAAGCAAAATATAGACGTTTTTCTTTTTTTGAAAATGACCTTCTTTCCTATTCAGATTTTGGATGTTTTTTGCAAAACATGCAAAGTCGAACTTAGATGTCATATCGAAAATGCTCCTCTACGTGTCAGACACTGTGCCGATAACGTGCAGCTTACTTGTACACACTGAATCAGATCTACCCACAGTTTTGACTGCCTAACAGGAACTCAGAAATGGACAAAAAAACCCAAACTGACTGAACCCAAGTAAAACAGAGATTCTATGCCTAACAAAAGCAGACAGGTACCCGACATCAAAATAACATTTGGGAAATATGAACTCTCCTACAATCACAGGTCAGGCATCTTGGAATATTGCTAGACTCACTCACTTTGATCCCAAAAATTCAAACAACTTTTGAAAACTGCTTCTATCATCTGTGGCAACTTTGAAATCTTTCTTCATATGTTGAAAAGATGGGTTTCATCATAGTGGTCTATGTGGTGATAACATCAAGGCTAGACTAATGTAATGCCCTGTAGGTTGGTCAAACCAAAAAGTTTGCATCAGCTCCAATGAATTCAGAATGCTGCAGCATAAGTGATAGATGATTCCAAGTGGTATGACAATATCACACTGTTCCCACAAAAACTGTGCTAGCTACCAGTATACTAGAGGACCAAAAAAACGTTTGCATGAATTTCCTAGAAGAAAAGTCCATAAGCCATTAATAAGAAGGACTTGGGAAAAAATCCATTGTTTATTTATAGGATAAGCAGAATAAAATCTGTTTTACTTTTCTGGGATCTTGCCAGGTACTTGTGACCTGGATTGGCCACTGTTGGAAACAGGATACTGGGCTTGATGGACCTTCGGTCTGTCCCAGTATGACAGCACTTATGTTCTTATGTTAAATTTAAAACTCTATTTGATTTCAAGGCCCTCAAACAAAATGGGGTCCGAGTACCTAAAGAATAAGTTAACCTTCTGCACAAATGAACCTCTAAGGAGGAGCATCATCATCTGTATCCTTACCAAAAGACTTCACACAATGCTATAGGCACCAGCAAGCTCTCTCTGTAGTAGCCCCCACACTGTAACTTACTCCCAGAGGGGCTACATCTAACTCAAGACTACCTCACTTCAGGAAGCAGGTGAAAGCCTGGCTCTTACATGTGGGAACTGACTATCCACTCACTCAGCATCTGGACTAGCTTACCACACACCTTGTAACTAAGATCAGTTCCACATCAGTACCTTATTCAAGTGAACATATAATTTGTCTTCAATTTGGCCACCTATTTATCCCAACAACTTTGTTCTACCAATTGTCTGTGTGTCTATGGGGCCTTATTTTAGAAGCTTTATTTATGTTTAGGTGACCATATTGCATGGACATCTAATTCCCAATTTTATAAAACCAGAATATGGACATCTAAAACTGCAGTACACCCATATAGCAAGGGGGAATGGTCTGGGAGGGACTAGGGAGAGGCCAAAATATACATGTCCAATCCTCATTTCAGAAGGGAAATGGTTGTCTATGATCAAAAAGATGGATATTGCCATTAAGACCTGCTTTCACGGATGGTCAGGTGTCAGAAAGTGCTCCAATTGCAATGCTTCACTGAAGGGATTGAGGCATCACCCCTCCTTGATCCCTCAGCAGTTACTGTGACCACCCCCCCCCCCCCCCCCCAAAAAAAAAAACCACCAAAACCGATGAGGTATACCGAGCTCTGTAACAGCTTTGGGAAACAGACATTAATGATACTAAAATAGCTGAACAACGGTCATGTCCCAGCACATGGCCATTCATGTGCTGCCACATTGATGTCCATGGCCCCTTTTCACCCTGCTCATGTTTCAGATGTTTCACTCTGCAAATCATGTTGGATGTAACCAGCAAATGGATGTCCATTTCTCCGTGTATTTCAGAACAGGCTCTATGTCAGCAGATCCTGTTCTAAACTATAAAGTATCACCACAGTAATGTACTGACCTGGACATCTGTTATGAGCTGGATGTACCTTCTAAAATGCCATGCCACGTCTCAATTGCACTTGCCCTCTTGGTTGCCTATCAAGATATGATGCTCATGATGCCAGTACAATGAAAATATCTATGCTATCTGCATGTTCTAATGTGCCTATTAAGGTGTGTCATTGTGCAACAATAGTGTTCATTATATCTATGTTATATGAATTTCGTAATACATTGCCAGTTAAGGGGCTTCATTTGTATTGTGCTAAAAATAAAAGAACAGCAAAAAAAGTAGTGAGATCAACACAACACTCCCAAGACACCGTGGGTACGAGTAATAAAATGTTTAATTAAATGAAAATTTAAAAAGACTGATGACATTGGTGGTGTTACACTTGGAATCATGTTGGAGAGCATATGATCTTTGACTCTGTGAATGAACAAAGGTCAATATCTTCAAAGAATACTTGCAGACACTGCATGTGCCACAGCTAGAGTGACCATTATCGAGTTCTCTTCAAAAGCTAGCTTTTTGACACAGAAAGAATGTCAATACCTCCGTGTTCAACCTCCCATAACACCAACTATTTACGTCCTACCTAAGATACACAAATCTCTCACCAACCCACCAGGCAGACCAATCATCTCTGCCAATGGCTCTATTCTAGAACCACTCTCAGTCTTTGTGGACTTCTTTCTGAAACCCTATATACCTCAGATTCCCTCGTACGTCCGGGACTCCACACATATAATCCAACTCATTCAAGATTTCCAAGAGGATCTTACCGATATAATGCTAGTCACAATGGATATCGAATCACTTTATACTAATGTTCCCCAGCTTGAATCATAGAAGAAGTATTAAGAACTAGAACCACTCATAGATGCATTCCAAATCATCTCATCATCACCCTTGCAAGTATAGCCCTCACTAATAACTTTTTCCGTTTCCAAGGAATATTCTATCAACAGATAAAAGGCACAGCAATGGGTGCAGCCATGGACCCGGACTTAGCAAACTTATACGTCGCTCATTTTGAGAAAACTTTCCTTACAACACATCCAAACAAAGACAATATTGTGTTCTACAAACGATACATCAATGACATTTAGATCATATGGCAAGGAGATAATAGCACTCTACAGGAATTTCACTCCTGGTTAAATCTATGAGATGACAATTTGAAATTTAAAATGCAATATAGCTCTACTCATATCACCTTTCTGGATCTCCTTATTAGTAAGACTGACGGACATCTAAAGACCAGCCTCTTCAGAAAACCCACACATCGCAACACATACTTACATTATCAGAGTTACCATCATCTGGCCCTAAAGAAAAATTTACCACTTAGCCAGTTTCTGCACCTGAGAAGGTTATCAATAGAAATCAAACAAAATAAAACATGGAAAAGAAAATAAGATGATACCTTTTTTTATTGGACATAACTTAATACATTTCTTGATTAGCTTTCGAAGGTTGCCCTTCTTCGTCAGATCGGAAATAAGCAAATGTGGTAGCAGATAGTATATATAAGAGAAACATCAAAGCATTACTTTGACAGTCTGACAGAGAAGGGCAACCTTCGAAAGCTAATCAAGAAATGTATTAAGTTATGTCCAATAAAAAAAGGTATCATCTTATTTTCTTTTCCATGTTTTTTGTTTGATTTCTATTGATAACCTTTAAGAGTGGACTAACACGGCTACCACACCTCTCTGCACCTGAGAAGAATTTGCACAGACTTTGAGGATTACACTCATGAAGCACACCATCTACACCAAAGATTCCGCAATAGAGGTTATCCTACTAGGCACATCATCACCGGACACCACAGAGCCATCATGACTACCAGAGAAGCACTCCTCCAACCCCAAACACTCAAAGTGCAACCTGATTTAGTCTGTACTCTCCGATACTCACACCTGTCCAAAAATATACAGAAAAGTATATGACGCCACTGGCATATACTTGAAGGCCACAACTGTTTTAAAGATAAACGCCTAATCATAGCTCACTCCAGAGACTGGAACCTAAAAGAAAAACTGTTGCCCTTCTGCCTACTGAGCCCGCGTCGAGTCACACATTCTCACTTCTCTGGTCACTCTAGCTGTGGCACACGCAGTGTCTGCAAGCACTCTTTGAAGATTTCGACCTTTGTTCACTCACAGAGTCAAAGATCATATGCTCTCCAACATGAGTCCAACTATACCACCACCGATGTCATGAGTCTTTTTAAATTTTAATTTAATTAAACATTTTATTACTCGTACCCACGGTGTCTTGGGAGTGTCGTGTTGATCTCACTACTTGTTTTTGCTGTTCTTTTATTTTTATCCACGTAGCAGATCCTGTTTCTCCACTCTTTGTTGGTATTTGTATTGTGCTGACATTGTAACTCAATGCTTTAAACATTCCTTCATGCTGCCTATCATGATGTATAATTTGTACCCTGACATTTATCATATTTGTTATATGATTGTTTTACTGTGCTGTTTTAATGTGTATATTTCTGATACTATATCATTTTATTCCTATTATTAGGATTCAATTTGCCTGTCTCCCAAGTTTCTCATTGATTATATTTATGCTTATATTTTGTCATTTTACTGTTACGCTATTAATATATTTGTAAGTTTTATATCAAGCTACACTTGCTGTACTCTGCCTTGGGTGAATCCCTTTATAAAGGCAGTTATTAAATCCCAATAAATAAATGAAATGCTAAGTAGTACTGAAAAAGACAGTTGAATTTTCTGGTATAAAATGTTTATTACACTGAGGAATATTACAACCAGCTTCTCAACTACTGTTTGGAGAGATATGACATTAAAAAAAAAACAAACAACGTTACCACCTGCATATGTCTGCAATGCTGAACGGCAAAACTACATACCACAATATGCATTTCTACATTTCCACTACAACTGCATACAGTTCTGCACCATTTACTTTCCTTATTTTAAAAGAAACATACAGATTTGTCATTTCAAATATGATTATTGCATACATGATATTTATTGGCTGAAACTGAATACAGTAGGTAAAAATTCAGTATTTTTAGGTATTTAAATTCTGTGTTTCTTGATTTTTGTTGTTGTTTTATTATTAAAACTAGAGTCAGTGATGAATTTTTGTTAGCAAGGCTTCATAAAGATATATGGATCTGGTAGGCAATGAGGTGGCTGTAGATGGCAATGCTGTTTCTTTTGTTCTGATGCACAGCATCTGATTCCCTTTCTTTTTTGTCAAGCCGATGCCTTCGTTGCCATTCTGAGAAGAAATAAGAGACGAGCAAAATAAATCTGTTAATATTTAAATTAGAAGCTATTTACATTGCTAATCAAAGGACTTCTCATACAAACCACATGGTATCTACTGGACACAGGTTGTCACAAAAAAAAAAAAAAGGGAGGGGGGAGGTGGATTAGCCAAATTTTGAAATTCGTGATTACAATGTTATTGTAATGTTATTGTTATCAGAAATAAGCAAATGTGGTAGCAGATAGTATATATAAGAGAAACATCAAAGCATTACTTTGACAGTCTGACAGAGTGGGAGGGGGAGAAACAGACACTGATGCTAATACTGCTACTCACAAGCACAAAATGGAAAACATTTCCAAAAACAAATCTGTTATTCAGGGTTCCCTGACACAGCACAAAAAAATCCCTAACTCTGTATCAACTGACTCATTTTGGAGATATTGAAATACTGAAAATGCACCCCATTATAAAGCTATGCCTCTTCTTATGAAGAGTAATTCAGAATATTCCTGCAAGATTACTTCCCAAGGACATAAAATTAACTCATTATGTACACCTGCCCTCCCCATCCTAATATGTAAAACCATTTGGAGGGTTTTGTTTTTCCTTTCTTGGAGTTGGGAGTGTGGGATCTCAGATTGCAGCCACAGGTGGATCTGGTGAGTATTTCTGCCCAGGCAAATGCATCCCCTGCTATACTGCAGCCTTCTCATCCTCTGTCTCTCCAGCCTCCATTCCTCCCAACAGAGAGGCCCGTTAAGCGTCTACACATGCCCAATGCGCACCAAAATGGAGTTACCGCCCAACTACTGCATGGCTCTTGTGGTAATTTCATTTTTGGTGCACCTCCGATACACGCGTCTGAAAAATATTTTTTATTTTCGGGCGCACGTAACGGACACGCGCCAAATGGCATTTAAAGCGCGTAGGTCATTACCGCCTGGATTCTTTACCGCTAGGTGGCTGGCGGTAAGGTCTCAGACCCAAAATGGACACATGGCAATTTTGATTTTGCAGCATGTCCATTTTCGGCAAAAAAAAAAAAAAAAAGCCTTTTTTACAGGCACTCTAAAAAAAAAATAGATCGGCATGCACCCAAACCCAACACCTACACTACAACAAGCCATTTTTCAGTGGGCCTTTGTAAAAGGACCCCAGAGTCTTCTCAGGCTGTTTTTCTTTTCTCTCTCCTTACAGACCTCATCACCACTTGCACTCTACTTCTGGACACTTCTGCACTCAGGCTCTCTCAATAGCTGAAAAAATACATAGAACTCCACTAAACCCTTTTCATTTGCATCCCATGCTAGTTCCAAGCACTGAAAACTGGATGCGATAGTACTGCAGCATTCAGGAAAGTACAACACGATCTGAGTTCAAGTGCCGCAGTCTTCAATACCAGTCTGAGGGCCACCTATAGGTCAGGTTTTTAGCATAAAACTAATATACATTACAGATAGTAACATAGTAGATGACAGCAAAGAAAGACCTGTATGGTCCATCCAGTCTGCCCAACAAGATAAACTTATAAGTGCTACTTTATGTGTATACCTGACCTTGATTTGTATCTGCCATTTTCAGGACACAGACCGTAGAAGTCTGCCCAGCACTAGCCCTGCCTCCCACCAGCAGTGCTGCCACCCAATCTCCGCTCAGCTTCTGAGCATCCGTTCCTTCTGAACAGAATTCCTTTATGTTTATCCCACGCATTTTTTAATTCCATTACCGTTTTCATCTCCACCACCTCCCAAGGGAGGACATTCCAAGATATGCATGCATACAATGGGATTATCATGAAAATGTGGCCTGCTGGTGGCCCTGAAGCACTACGAGTAAAGACCAAGGGTCCTTTTACTAAGCTGGAGGGATGATGGGTCAGGTACAGCGTGTGGAGAGAGCCGGGTTGCAGCAGGCAAGGGGATGAGTGAGTAATGAGTGTTAAGCATTCGAGCTCTGCCCAACCCCGGGAACATCAATCTCCTTTGGAGCTGGTTAGACCTACTGTGATAACCCTTGATGCAATTTGGGTTCCACTGGTTACACTCAAAAGAACAGTAAGTGGCAGAGTGAGTAATGTTTATGCAAGGAATAGTTCAAGTTCAGGAAAATGCTCAAATAGCTTATATAAAAAAAATACCAACCCAGCTAAAGATGTTAATTCTACTCTAAGATAACTTGATCATCAGAAAAAAAAAGCTAGAATCTATGGAAAATGTAAGCTGGCAATGAAATTTCATAACCATTCATTTCCTGCTAAACAATGATTTTACCTCAAATAACTTCAAAAAATATATTAATGATTAATCCTGAATGTATCTATTCTGCCAATCTGAAAAATAATCAGATAAATAGGTTAATGGTGAACCAAGTACCAATTATTCCTGTGTACTAGATACTTTGGAATTTCCAGTTTCCCTAGATGTGAACATTGTTCATTTCTTTCATATCAGAACCCAAAAGGGATTGATTCTGGAAACACTGCAGAAATTGTGAACTCAAGTCAGTCTGTATCTGAATGCTTATTGGGCCAGGCAATCCAGAAGAACACAGTTTTTAAGTTGGTGGATGTCAGGACTCAATTTAAATTTACTGTAGCCTTGCAAATAGAGGAATAAAGTTCCAGAAGTTACTGTGTATTTAGGATTCACATTAATTGGTTGTTTTCCGTCAGAGACAAAATGGGGATAGGAGCTCAAGGTGCTTCTGACTCCCCTACTTCTAGGTTCTGTGAAGCTTAATATTTGGCTGTTTTCTTATTCTCAAAAGCATACCATAATTTATTTTCTTCCTGTTGCCTGTTTGGGAATCTTCCTCAAATCAGGCCTCTCTGCAGTTATTTTGTGGTTTAAAACCTAGCATATTTTGAATTACTGATTTCTCTCTCTCACACACACACAACCACAAATTTCATGGTCCAGCATTACACACACAATTTTATATAAACACAGATGTACAGACAAACCTATAGATACTGATATTCTATCTGAGGACAGAGATACTGATATCTATCTATAGAAATAAATGTGTATATGGTAGCTGATAACTACAAAACATTTGCTCCACCTCCACTCTCTTCTACTGTTCAGGGTTTCTCTTACCCTCTTCCTTTCCTCTCACCCAAGGCACACTGTCCCCTCCCTCCTTGACTTCCAGTCCCTATGATAGAACATTAGTCTATACATGTCTTCCCCTCACTGGCAGGCTGTATAACAGAGCTCCAAACTGCCCTACTGCTATTACACACACACTCCTTTATTTAGGCTTTCAAAATTACACTTGCCCTCTTGCCACCCTCAAGTAGACAAGAAGGGGTCAAGAACTCTAACAGTGACCACCATCAGGCCATTTGATAACAGGAAGCAGCAAGGTAAAGCTGGCTGCAAGGAACATTATCCATCTCAACACCCAATGAGCAGAAATAGTGAGAAAGCCAACAGGGCCCCAAGAGGTGGTGGAAGTGTCTTTAACCCTAAATAGGGATGCTAGGGGCCAGGGAGGAGAGAGGATTATACAGGAAAGAGGAAGAGGGCAGAGGTACATAGTGAGAAGTCTGGTGAATGAGAGGGCTGAGAATCTGGAGGAGAGCAAATAGAATTAGCTGTTTGGAGGTAGGGGTGAGAAAGGGGGTTCTATAAGTGTTGGGTAGGGAATGTCCACTTGAATAATACATTCACTAGGGCATTAGTACATAACTGGAGGAGTGGCCTAGTGGTTAGGGTGGTGGACTTTGGTCCTGGGGAACTGAGTTCGATTCCCACTTCAGGCACAGGCAGCTCCTTGTGACTCTGGGCAAGTCACTTAACCCTCCATTGCCCCAGGTACAAATAAGTACCTGTATACAATATGTAAGCCGCATTGAGCCTGCCATGAGTGGGAAAGCGCGGGGTACAAATGTAACATTAAAAAAAAAAGTTCTGGAGGAATCTTCAAAATTTCTCCCTATAACCACCCTCCCAATAAAGTCATGCAAATTTCTTCACCACCTTTCCAAATAGAATGCTTGAAGTGATTAACAGGAAACAAACCAATTACAAATTTGTTTCTCAGTAAAAACATTTTTAAAACCAGATATTAAAATCTTACTTGTGCTTGATCAGTCGTCCACCCTGAATGAGCTGTGCTCCTTCATTAGTGATGTGGCATGCAAAGAGGAGCCAGTTTCTTGGCTGTACCTTGTAGGCAAATCTCATAAATAGCAAAGAGTAGCAACTTAAGGCTGTGGGAAAAATAAGATACATATATGAAAGCTTTATTTAAGGAATATTTAACACAGTTAAAACATTTGCCCTGAAGAGCACAGGTACAAATCAAAGTAGGGTATACACAAAAAGCAGCAAATATGAGTTATCTTGTTGGGCAGACTGGATGGACCGTGCAGGACTTTTTCTGCCGTCATCTACTATGTTACTATGTATTTCAATAATAAATTTCACATAAAACCTTTGAATCATTTTATACCAGATCCTAGTCTCCTTAGTATGACACTGAAGATAAATTTACATACATCAGTGCATGCTGTTTTCTCTCATGCATACTTATTGTGAAGATCCTGAAAACTAGACTGACTGAGGGGTCCCCAGTACAGCTTGGAAAACCCTCTCCTATAACATTCCACTGAAATGTCTACTACTACTACTACTATTTAGCATTTCTATAGCGCTACAGTGATCCTGTCTTTCAGGATATATTTGGCTGTCAGTAATGCTGAATCTATTGGGATGAGACATGTTAAAAAAAAAAACATATTAACTGCGAATTTACACCATCAATATGCCAGCACCATGTATTATGCAATTTAAGGCCACAGGAGCAGTACAAAAATAATCAACCACAATGTGGGAGAGACTAAATTCCATTAAAAAGAAAAACTGGCAAGGAAAATAAAACAAAATTTTTACACCTTTATCTGATATTCTCTCAAGACAGCAGTTCACCAGTTGCACAATAATTGGCATGACAATACTTGGCAAAGAATGGACATCTGTGATTGTGTGGAGTTTCCAAACCAGTGGAAGTCATGTCCTCACTTACCACTGCCTCTGGTAATACAGGTTTCATTGGAGAATGCCTCCTCCTAGTAGGAGAGCGTTTGTGACCAGTGAACTACTACTACTTAACATTTCTAAAGCGCTACTAGGGTTACGCAGCACTGTACAATTTACATAGAGGGACAGTCCCTGCTCAAAGAGCTTACAATCTAGAAGACAAGTGAACGGTCAAATTGGAGCAGTCTGGATTTACTGAACGTTAAGAGTTAGGTGCTGAACGCAGCAATGAAGAGGTGGGTTTTAAGCAGAGACTTGAAAATGGGCAGGGAGGGGGCTTGGCGTATGGGCTCAGGAAGGTTGTTCCAAGCATAGGGTGAGGCAAGGCAGAATGAGCGGAGCCTGGAGTTGGCGGTGGTGGAGAGGGGTACAGAGAGGAGGGATTTGTCCTGTGAACGGAGGTTTCGGGCAGGAATGTAAGGGGAGATGAGGGTAGAAAGGTAGTGAGGGGCAGCAGACTGAGTGCACTTGTAGGTAAGAAGGAGAAGCTTGAATTGAATGCGGTATCTGATTAGAAGCCAGTGAAGTGATCTGAGGAGAGGGGTGATACGAGTATATTGGTTCTGGCGGAATATAAGACATGCGGCAGAGTTCTGAACAGATTGAAGGGGGGATAGATGGCTAAGTGGGAGGCCGGTGAGGAGTAAGTTGCAGTAGTCAAGGCAAGAGGTAATGAGAGCGTGGACGAGAGTTTGGGTGGTGTGTTCCGAGAGGAAAGGGCGAATTTTGCTGATGTTAAAGAGGAAGAAGCGACAGGTCTTGGCTATCTGCTGGATATGCGCAGAGAAGGAGAGGGAGGAGTCGAAGATGACGCCGAGGTTGCGGGCAAATGAGACGGGGAGGATGTGGGTGTTATCAACTGAGATAGAAAGTGGAGGAAGAGGAGAAGTGGGTTTTGGTGGAAAGACGATGAGCTCGGTCTTGGACATGTTCAGTTTCAGGTGGCGGTTGGACATCCAGGCAGCAATGTCAGATAAGTAGGCTGATACCTTTGCCTGGGTCTCCGCGGTGATGTCTGGTGTGGAGAGATACAGCTGGGTGTCATCAGCATAGAGATGATACTGGAAACCATGAGATGAGATCAGGGAGCCCGGGGAGGAGGTGTGGATTGAGAACAGAAGGGGTCCAAGGACAGATCCCTGGGGAACACCAACAGATAGGGGGATGGGGGTGGAGGAAGATCCATGAGAGTGAACTCTGAAGGTGCAGTGGGAGAGATAGGAGGAGAACCAGGAGAGGACAGAGCCCTGGAACCCAAATGAGGACAGTGTGGCAAGAAGTAAATCGTGATTGACAGTGTCAAAAGTGGCGGATAGATCGAGGAGGATGAGGATGGCATAGTGGCCTCTGGATTTGGCAAGGAACAGGTCATTACAGACTTTAGAGAGTGCCGTTTCTGTCGAGTGTAGAGGGCGAAAACCGGATTGAAGTGGATCGAGGATGGCATGAGAGGAGAGAAAATCAAGGCAGCGGCTGTGAACGGCACGCTCAAGTATTTTGGAGAGGAAGGGTAGGGTCAAGTGATGGTTTTTTGAGGAGAGGTGTGACTACGGCGTGCTTGAAGGTGTCAGGGACAGTTGCAGTAGAGAGAGGTTGAGGATATGACAGATGGAGGGGGTGACAGTACGAGAGATGATAAGTAAGCTGGTGGGGATGGGATCAGAGGAGCAGGTGGTGCATTTCGAGGAGGAAAGGTGGCGAGCGGTTTCCTCCTCAGTGATGACAGGAAAGGAGGAGAAAGAGGCTTGGGTTGGTTGGCTGGTTGGTTGAGGGCTTGGGTTGGTTGGCTGGTTGGTTGAGGGCTTGGGTTGAAGGGTGAAGAGGAGGAGATGACTTGGTAGTGAACTCAAGGTTGATCTTTCACACCTTGTCGCGGAAGTAATCAGCCAGTGATTGAGGAGAGAGCGAGGGGGGTGGGAGCTGAGGGCACTTTGAGGAGGGAGTTAAGGGTGGCAAAGAGACGAGGGGGGCTGGAGTTAAGGGTGGCAAAGAGACGAGGGGGGCTGGAGTTGAGGGTGGCAAAGAGACGAGGGGGGCTGGAGCTAAGAGAGTTGGTCAATTGGGTGTAATAGTCCTGTTTGGCAAGGAATAGGGAGGAGTGGAAGGAGGATAGCATGAATTTGTAGTGAAGGAAGTCTGAACGGGTGCGAGATTTCCTCCAGAGGCGTTCAGCAGATCGGGCGCAGGAGCGAAGGTAGCGGATGCAAGGGGTCAGCCAGGGCTGGGGATTAGCACGCTTTGTGGGACAGGAGGTGGATGGTGCGACAGTGTCCAGTGCAGAGGAGAGAGTGGCATTGTAAGCGGAGACAGCCTTGTCGACAGACTCGGAGGACATGATGGAGGGGAGGAGATTAGAAATACCAGAGGATAGGGTGGGAGGGTCAATAGCCTGGAGATTCCTGGAGGTAGTGGTTAAAGTTGGATGGGGCGGGGGGGGGGGGGGGTGAAGAAGTGTGAAGGTGATTAGGTGATGAGAGGAAGAGCTGAGGCGTGGAAATTAGAGGGAGCGCCGGAGAAGGAGAGGACGAGGTCGAGACAGTGGCCGTCTCGGTGAGTAGGGGAGGTGGAGCATAGCTGGAGGTTGAAGAAGGATGTTAGAGTGAGGAACTGAGAAGCGTGAGGGTCGGATTGGTCATCAACGTGTTTATTAAAGTCTCCGAGAATGAGGGATGGAGATGAGGGTTCTAGAAAAACGGAAAGCCAGGCATCGAAGTCGGTGAGGGAGGGAGGAAGGAAGAGAGGGATTTATTAGGGGGGTGGTAAATGACTGCCACTCTGAGTGACAATGGGTAGAATAGTCGGATGGAGTGTGCTTCAAAGGATTAGAAGCAGTGAGACTGCGGTAGGAGGAGGGGTTGGAGACTGCGGTAGGAGGAGGGGTTGGAGACTGCGGTAGGAGGAGGGGTTGGAGACTGCGGTAGGAGGAGGGGTTGGAGACTGCGGTAGGAGGAGGGGTTGGAGACTACAGGAAGGCGAAAGTAGTAGCCCGACGCCTCCACCATGGCCAGCTGGGCAGGGAGTGTGGGAGAAGAGATAACCTCCATGACAAAGGGAGTGAACTGCTCTAATCAAGTTCACAGATGGACGAGTCGCAGTGGGGAAGCAGGGATCGTACAAGTAAGAATCCGTGTCTCTCCACCTCCCCCAACTGCCAACCTTCTGTGAGCCAAGAAATGGCAATTGACAGGCTGGGTTCTGGCCTGTGGGCTATAGGTTGGACAAGCCTATCCTAGAGGTAAACAACTTTGCTTTCCTGTGAAAACAAGCAGCACACTGTGGTTGCAAAAAGTCTCTACTAACACTGGAGAAAACATGCTTTTGTGGGTGAAAACCTTTGTTTTCACAAATGTATAACAAAGAAGTCAACCAGAAATTAGTTCAAATCACTTGCTATACCTCTTTCATTTGCAAGCCAATTTACAATGAAACAAAAAGAAGCAGCAATTTACAATTAATAACAGTTTACAAAAAGATTAACAAATGACTGCAAGAGCCACACTACAGTTAAATACACTTTGCTAATATGATAGAGCTTGTCTCATATGTACAGCCTACGTGCCAAACACCGAGCAATATAATCACTTTTTCAGGCTGGTTTTAAATGACAAGTAGTTAAGCAAGCTCAGTCCTGAGGTACAATGTCACTGAGTTCCAGAGGGAAGGAGCAAACTAAATATAGGCTTATCAGCCTGTGATTTCTTTTTCTTTTTTTGAAGTCCAATCATTTTTATTGGTATTTATGCATTTTCATAACACAAAAGAAAACATTATAAAAAATGTGAGGAATAAACTGTGGCTACAGTGGCAATATTATTGCCTACATTTTGCAACATCATACTGAATCATCATTATCCATACAGAATTAGAAAATGTTGGAAAATATATTCATATATCAATTATTAGGTTTACTTTGATCAGGAGTAGAAACATATGTCTGTAAATATGACCAAGTATGACGTTTATGACAGTGACTTTCTGGAGACATCAAGTTGGTTTCATATTTACATGTTAGTACGAGTTCCACCAAAACTGGGCATTAACTATATTCAGATTTTTAAGATTTGTCATAATTTGTTGTAAAGCAATTGTTGTAAGAATATGAAGTAGGTTAATAGCACTATCCTCCATCTGAGACATTTTCAGGCAGATACTGAATATCGCAGTGCAGTAAGACATAGGTATTTCTGTATTAAATATTTTCCTATTCCTTAGAGTCCCTCCGGACCAGCCCAGCTGAACTGATCGGTTGTGCACGCCTTTCAACAGGTGGAGTCTGAGAACAATGTTTCTTGAGAGAGCCAATAAGAGCCCAGCTCAGCCCTATCAATTCTCAGTATTCTCAGTCTTCAGCAGGTGAAAGACGTTCGCAGTGCAGTAAGATAGGTACATCTGTATTAAATATTTTCCTAATATATGCCCATATGCGAATCCAAAATTGATGAACAAGTGTGCAATTGTAAATTAGATGTTCTAAAGTACCTGGGTGCATAGCGCATGTCCAACATTTATTAGAAAATGTTAGATCTAATCTTTGCAATTTGACAGTGTCCATATCAATCTGTATCCAAGAAGAAAGAGAGAGATTGTGTTATCAATGCTGGTAAAGTGCATCTAATGCGATGGGACCAGAAATATGGCCAATGGTCATCTGCGATTTTCACACCAATCTCTTTTGACCATATGTCTCGAGAGGTGTAAGTGTCCATTATAACCTGATTTATCAGCAAATAGTTTATACTAGTTTGATGCCTCATGCTTCAATGTAGATACTATAAAACAAAGTGAATAAAGTGTAGGAATACCACTCATCATCTCCTCAATATGCACGTTTGAGAACATCTTGTGTCCATTTGTAACATGCTTTGAATGTAAAAGCATACTTGGAGTGGATTTCTGAGAAGGATATAAGTTTACTATCGGATATAACATCCTTAACACAACGTATACCTCTTGATAGCCAGCCAGCCAGCCAGCCAGCCAGCCAGCCCATACAATGGGTATATTATTAAGTTAAATGATAGGATTATTCCAGAGAGAGCATAT
The DNA here is from genome assembly GCF_901765095.1 of Microcaecilia unicolor. Classification (NCBI taxonomy): domain Eukaryota; kingdom Metazoa; phylum Chordata; class Amphibia; order Gymnophiona; family Siphonopidae; genus Microcaecilia; species Microcaecilia unicolor. The sequence continues at coordinate 267,504,791 of NC_044033.1, read as the reverse complement.
ATGGTGTGATTAGAATGGAATATTGGATTTTCTGACAGATGTCTCCTCAATTTGGCAAGTATAAAAGATTCAAGTGTGGCAGCGTGACTAATTTCAATCTCCAAGGCCCAGATGCACTAAACTTTAACGACCCTTTAACGAAGAAATTTTCAACCATAGCATGCATTAAAGGCCATTTTCCGACGACGCTAGCAGCTAACTAAAACGGAATGTAAACGAGTAACTACCATTGTAATGTGGACGATTCGGGATGCACTAACCATACTGAGGATTACACCAAATCATTTACCGCAAAATATTTAACGTGAGGTCAGAGCTGTCACTCCCCGCTTCCCCCGCATAAAAATCCAAGCTGGGATGTTTAAGTGAGATTAAATAAAAACGCTACCAATAAAGAACGACAAGTTGGATGCAGTACTTCATAGGCTTCCCCCTGCATTAATAGAAAAGCAAAACAAAAATCAAAAAAGAATCGGGAGGGGGCAAAGGCACTCGCCAGGAGCGTCCTGTATGGATGGCCTTGCCCTCCCCCCCCCCCCCCCGCCCGAGGTCCCCGCTGCTCCCTGCTTCCCCCTGCACGAAAACTCAAAATTTTAGCAGCCCTGGCCCCCCTCCCTTCCTTTCTCTCTACTCTCTCACAGCTCTGCCTCCCGCTGCCCCCCTGAGGTCGCCACCATACCCCCTCCACCGGCCCCCCCCTCTGCAGTACTGGACCTGCGCAGCGCCTCTCACCTCTGTGTGAGGGTGCTGCACGGGCAAGAAGAACATCTGATCGCCACCAGTCTTCAGGATGTCTCTCTCCTTTCCTGACCTGGGCCCGCCCCCATCTGACGTAGGCCCAGGTCAGGGAAGGAGAGAGACATCCTGAAGACTGGCGACGATCGGATGTTCTTCTTGCCCATGCAGCGCCTTCAAACAGAGGTGAGAGGCACTGCGCAGGCCCGGTAATGCGGAGGGGGGCTGGGCAAGGGGCGGAGAATGGCGGGAGGCGGAGCTGTGGCAGAGTAGAAAGAAAGGAAGAGAGGAAGGGAGGGGGGGCTGGGGCTGCTAAAATTTTGGGTTTTTGTGCAGGGGGAAGCGGGGAGCAGTGGGGACCTCGAGCGGGGGGGGGGGGGGGGGGGGGGCAAGGCTGTCCATACAGGACACTCCTGACGAGCGCCTTTGCCCCCTCTCGATCCTTTTGTGATTTTTGTTTTCATTTTGCAAGCCACGTGTTTGTGTTGGTTTTTTTTTTTTTGTTTGTTTTGACGTTTGTGGCATGCGCAGAGCAGCCAGCATAATGCTTGGCTGCTCTGCGCATGCTTTAGGGGCCGATTACCGACGGGGAATACACCAGTTTAACGAATCTTTGATACATTGTACTTTTCAATACCGTACGGAACATGTGTGACTTGTTTTTTTGGTGCATTCTTCGTTTTTTCAAATTCGTTAAGGACTTTAACGTCTTAGATTCTTTTACGTTTGGTTGATGCATCTGGGCCCAAAAGTAACCATGGGGGGGGGGGGGGGGGGGTTGATGAGGTAGCATTCCTGATATGCCAGAGCATGCCCTGTCGCAAAATAAATGCTTTATAGTAGTCAACAAAATTAGGTAGGATAACCCCTCCCTTATCCTTAGGTGTTTGGAGCTTATGCAGAGCTATTCTGGGGGGGGGGGGGGGGGGGAAGGGTTATTATACCAAAAAAGTTAGCTATTCGTGTATTCAATGATTTATAAAAGGAATTAGAGAAGAACATAGGGAGCATGCTGATATTATAGAATACAACTGGTACAACAGACATCATCATAATGGTAATAACTTGGCCCCACCATGAGATATGTTTCGGGGACCATCTGTCATATAATTCAGTAATAGTTTTTAGTATTCTTGCTTTGTTTTTATGCATAGTATCATATAAATCATAGTGTAAATGAATGCCCAGGTATTTAAGACCTGACGGTATCCATTTGAAACTATAGTTACTAATAAGAGCTTTCTGGATATAGATTTTGACCAATTTCTTTTATAAGCTAATATGTTGCTGAAGCAATCTATTAATTGCATAAGTGAATCAACAGATTTCTCTGGATCAGTGATATATATTAATATGCCATCTGTGTATGCTGACAATTTGTATTCATGATCCTTGTATATGCTGCCTTTTATATTATTCGGTTGTCTGACTGCTATCAATAAAGATTCCAGGGCCACATCAAACAGTAGCAGTGAAAGGGGGCATCCTTGCCTCGTGCCTCTATATAATGAGAAAGGCGAAGACATTGATTAACAATTTTGCCATAGATGCAGCATATAGCGTCTGTATCACATGCACAAAATGATCTCCACAGCCAAATCATTTAACAGCAGCAAACATGCAGTTCCACTTGCCACAATCAAAGTCTTTCTCGGCAGCAAATGATACCAAGAAGGCCGTATGATCAACTGTTTTAGCAAGGTGTATTAATTTTAAGCTTAATCTAGTATTATTAGATGAGTGGCATCCTGCAATAAAACCTGTTTGACTCATATGAATTATATGTTCCATAACTACTGAAAGGCGCATTGCAACAATTTTTGCATCTGTATTTATTAGGGATAGAGGTCTATAATTAGATACCAATGTATCGTCTCGACCTGGGTTTGGAAGTACAATCATGATGGCCTCAGCATTTAAAGAAATCAATGGTGTATTCATCTCCACCTGGTGTTTTACTAGTCAAGTGATTTCATAGCTTTAATTACTTCAGAAAGAGCTATTTCCTTTTCTCATTCTTTCTGGTCTTGTTCAGTGAGTTTTCGACCTAACAAACTTCTGAATATCACTGAAGACCCATCTTTTTAATAAGGCATACCACACAGAACAACAAATATAAATGCATGCATCTCCTTTACACAGACCTATTTTTATAATATCTGTTTGTTCTAAACTTCTACCATGTTACTCAAAATCTCTATGTAACAATTAAGTGATAATGTTCTAATCCATTACCACCAAATATGATACATTGTAAGCCACAATGAGCCTGCAAAAAGGTGGGCAAATGTGGGATACAAATGCAATAAATAAATAAAATAAATGAATGAAGTTAGTTAAAATATCTAGATCTGTTACTGCCTCTGAGGTATACAGTTTGTTATAGAATTGCATAAACTGTGGCTGTATCTTTGTTAGCAGTAATTTTTTTGCCAGTCTTATTTTTAATTGCTGCAATATGGTTTCTGAGTTCCTTTAAGATAAGACACCAACATTTTACCAGTTTTATTAGCAGACGAATAATAATGAGTTTGTTGTAAAAAGATGTCCTTCCTGGCTTTGTTGCTTAGGAGTTGATTATATTTGCATTTAATGTTAAGGAGTTTCTGTAAGGTTATATTGTTATATTTTTGAATAAGTTCTGATTCCAGTTTTTGTATTTCTGATTCGTATTGTCTTTCTTCTGAGTTTTATTGCTTACTTAACTTTCTTGAGTATCCTATTATATGTCCCCTTATAGGAACCCGAAGTATAGCTATGTTATGCAAGGTTCCACGTTAGGAGTCACTGACCAAGAAAGGGATCTCGGCATCATTGTTGATGATACTATGAAATCCTCTACTCAGCGTGCTCTGGCAGCGGCTAAGAAGCAAATAGAATGTTAGGTATTATTAGGAAAGGAATGGAAAACAGAAGTGAGGACATTATAATGCTTTTGTATCGGTCCATGGTGCAACCGCACCTCGAATATTGTGTTCAATTCTGGTCGCCGCATCTCAAAAAAAGATATAGTGGAATTTGAAAAGGTACAAGAAAATGAAAAGGGGATGGGATGACTTCCTTATGAGGAAAGGCTGAAGCATCTAGGGCTGTTCAGCTTGGAGAAGAAACGGCTGAGGGAAGATATGATAGAGGTCTATAAAATAATGAGTGGAGTGGAAAGGGTAGACGTGAATCATTTGTTTACTCTTTTCAAAAATACTAGGACTAGGGGGCATGCAATAAAGCTACAAAGTAGTAAATTTAATAGAATCAGAGAAAAGTTTTCTTCACTCAACGTGTAATTAAACTCTGGAATTCGTTGCCAGAGAATGTGGTAAAGGCAGTTAGCTTAGCAGGATTTAAAAAGGGTCTGAACAGCTTCCTAAAGGAAAAGTCCATAGAACATTACTAAATTGACTTGGGAAAAACCACTGCTTATTTCTGAGATAAGCAGCATAAAATGTATTGAGTTTTTTTGGGATCTTGCCAGATAATTAGATTGTAAGCTCTGTCGAGCAGGGGCAGTCTCTTCGTGTTCAAGTGTACAGCGCTGCGTACATCTAGTAGCGCTATAGAAATGATAAGTAGTAGTAGTATTTGTGACCTGGATTGGCCACTGTTGGAAATAGGATGTTGGGCTTGATGGACCTTTGGTCTGTCCCAGTGTGGCAGTACTTACGTACTGATGAGTGTGGAATATAAACACCCAGAACAGAATCCTTGAGTTACTCCACTATTCACCTTCCTCTATTGAGACTGACAATTTAACCCTACTCTGTTTTCTCTCTTTTAACCAGCTGACTCTGTTCCAATAAACCGCATCTGTTTTCAGCAATTTTCATTTGCCAGGCACCAACCTCAGGCTCACCAGTTTGTAGTTTCCCAGATCACCAATGGAAACTTTATAAAAACTGGCCTTACACTGGTCATCCTCCAATTTAAATTTTTGAGTTATTTCAGTACTCTGGGATGTATACCATCTGGTCCAGGTAATTTGCTGCTCTTTAGCTTGTTGATTTGGCCTATTACACCTTCCAGGTTTACTGAAATTTATTTCAGTTCATCCAAATCACCTTTAAAATATTTTTAGCATGGGGAGCTCCTTTACATCCTCCTCAGTAAAGACTGACTGCCCCTTTTACTCTTAGAGCTAATGGACCAACTCACTTCTTCACAAGTTTCCTGCTTCTATGTACCTTAAAAAGTTTTATTATGAGTGTCTGTATGATAAGGTTGTTTGTTTTGTTTTAAGAGAATTTACTTTCCTTATTAATGCTTTGCATCGAACTTGCCAGCTTTTATGCTGTTTCCCGTTTTCTTCATTCAGGATCCTCTTTTGTTTTTTTTTTTAATATGTCCTTTTGGTTATAATAGCCACTTTCTTTTAACCATGTTGACTGTAATTTGGCCTTCTTTCCATTTTTTTAAATGGTCCAGGCATTCAAGATAGTATTTTTAAAACAACACTTATAACAGATTTAAAATTCAACCATTACACCTGCTCCTTTGATTTATTATAATTATTTTATTTTACTTTTTTCCTTATTGGGATTATGCCAGACACACGGTTGGAAACCACTTGCTGGGTTTGAAGGACCTTTGGTCTGACCCACTATAATATTTATGATATGACAAAAATGCAACACATATAGGTCAGTGTTGATCAACCGGTGTGCTGTGAGTCCGTAGGGATTCCACAGGCATAGGCATTGCTATGGGATGGAAAGTGCCAACCCAAAATCCCCACGTCAATCCGGCATTACCTCTTCATACCACTCTTTCCTCTGTTCCCTCCTACAGATACAACAGTTTTCCTACTTCCCTCTGCTCGTGCGGGCCTCCATACTTGCTGCGTTAGCTAGCAGTGATTACAGAAGGCTCTCTCCCCGGCCAGCCCTGAGGTCATTCCCTCTGTCACAACTTCCTGTTGTCGTATGGGAAGGACAAGGCAGATGGAACACTTCAGGCCAGCCAGAGGAAGCTAGATATAATTGCTGCTGGCATTGCCGGCCAATGCTACAAAACAGTAGGCCTGCAGGGAGAGGGGGCGGTGGGAGGTAGGAAGACATGCTAGACCTGTAAGGGGAGGGGGGAAAAGAGAAGCTGCACATAGATGGAAAGAAGAGGACAAAATAGTGCACATGGATAGAAGGGAAAGGGGGAAGGGGAAATAATAAGGGGGACTGTTGCACTAGAGAATGTTTGTCCCAGTCCCCATCTGCAGAAGCCTCAAACACTTATGATTTTATATCTCAATCTTTTTATTCAAGTATAAAAAGGAATATTCTTGTGACTGTTTATAAATCACAAATAGAAAACAATAACAACAACGAGCAAGTATAATAACCCCTCCCCCACCTACCATCCTCTACCCTTCCAACCCCTCCCCACCTACCATCCTCTACTCTTCCAACCCCAACTCCAAAGAACCCTAATCCACCTTGCTATAATGCTCAGGGGTACAAAATACAATCCAATCTGTATGCCCTAATAGGGGAGAAATATGCCGTACAAAGCACTGTTATTATTTATCCATAGATTAAAAATCATAAGTCATCAACAATCTCAGGATTCAGTCTAGCTCTGTCTTCTACAGTCCTTCCTGTAATAGAAAATGTCTTCTCAGAAGATGTGCTGGTAGCAGGAATGCACAGGATCCCCCATGCAAATTGTGTCAGGTGTGGCCAGTACTTTTGCTTGTTAAAAAAAAAAAATGAAAACATTGTTGTCTGCATCACTCGAATATAACTGTCCAATTCAATAACAGCCTTCAAAGTAGAAAATGACACGGGGACAAAGTTTGGCCTCATGGGTATGGTCTCCGTTCCTGTGTCATTCTCTATGTTGCACATGGATGAAAGAGAAAGAGATGGAAAACAAGATTTCAGAAGGAGGCAGAAAATAGAAGAAAGCTGAATGTGAAAGATCAGAGCTAAAAAGATGTACAGCAGGAAATGGAGAGAAAAAAAACAGCAAATGGGCAGAACATCCTGAAAACAGGGCTAAGCTCACAAAGGGAAGCAGAACCAGAGACTGGGAACAATATAATTAGAAAAAAAGGTATGAAAAATGATGTTATTCTGTTTAGTGATTGTCAATTTTGAGAAACTGCATCTGCCAGTGTTGCAACTGAGGTGAGGGATTCAGCTGGTATGTGGTGTCTATATATTTATTTATTGCATTTGTATCCCACATTTTCCCACCTATTTGCAGGTTCAGTGTGGCTTACAATACATTGTGAGTCATGGAATTACATTGGTTACAATATGGTTATGGGTTATATTGAGAAGAGTTATGGGAAGACAGTCGAAGTCATACATGTTTTGGGAAAACAAGTCAAAGTCAAACATAGTTTGGGAATGGAACAGTAGAATGTAACAATGGGGAAGTGATCGGCGATAGAACAATGGCGAGAGAACATTAGGGTATAACAGTTCCATCTGTGGGTAGGGTTTTAAGTGTGGTGAGATTAAGGGGAAGAGAGATCAGAAGAGAGTGTATTGCCCTATCTCTGTTAGTGCGTAAGGACTTCATATGTTTTGATTCTTGCCATAGCTTTTCTCGAAGAGGTGAGTTTTCAATAGTTTGCGGAAGTGGGTTAATTCATAAATCATTTTCAAGTTGCGTGGTAGTGTATTCCAGAATTTTGTGCTTGTGTAAGAGAAGGTTGAGGCATGCAGTGCTTTGTATTTTATGCCTTTGCACTTAGGGAAGTGGAGATTGAGGAAAGTTCGGGATGATCTTTTGGCATTTCTGGGTGGCAGGTCTATTAAGTCAGACATGTATGCAGGGGCCTCACCATGAATGATCTTGTGGACCAAGGTACATACTTTAAAGGTGATACGTTCTATGAGTGGGAGCCAGTGCAGTTTCTCACGTAAGGGTTTTGCACTTTCGTATATAGGAATCTGTAACAATCCATCTTGTTCCAGTCTCCCAGTAACAGGTATATTGGTGCTCTAATGTATTTCAGTAGCATAATTAAATGAAATAACTACTTCTGAAGGTTACAGGTACGGGTAGAGATGGAGGAAACTACTTGCAGGGATGAGTGGAGATGGAATGGATCTTACAGGGGACAGGCAGATAGTGGTGTGCCCTGACAATTTGTGCCATGAGATGAAAAAGGTTGAAAAAAAAAGTCACCAAATATAGGCACTATTATAACTGGACAAATCTGGTTACTACTAGGCAGTTGGGGGGGGGGGGGGGGGGGAACCTGCCTATAACTTGAGGACAAATAGTACAATTGTCAAAATTAAATTGGCTTCTACATCTGCCAATGGATGTTTTTAGATTCAAAGCTGTATTAGATAATGCAATATTGTAAAGGTAACATTTTGTAAAAAGATGCCCCACTGAACTTCATGGGGAAAAAAAATAAAATTTAAAATGATAGGCCTTGTTCTTTGTTTTGTTTTGTTACCACACACCATTCTAATGCTTGAAGAGAATACTGAACTGTATTCTCCAGCTACTATTCTCCCCTTCTCAGTGGCATCTAGACAGAAATATTTGGGGAGGGGGCAAAAAAAAAAAAGGTTGGGGGCAGGGGAAAACCAAAGTGACATTGAGCCATCATACTTATTCCCTATGCCTTTATATAAGCTATGAAAGACACTAAGTCCCAAGGGATCTCTTTGCATAAAGAATCCCACCAACTAGTATCAGCCATCCAGAAAACTACCATTGTAAAATGACAGCATTATTTCACAAATTCTTCAATGGCAGTGAAATCTGAATTCCATACAAGATAGACCACCTAGTTCCAGGAGGGACACTTTTTGACCAATCCTGGTTTTGAATTTATACCTCAATGCAGCTTGGGAGTTATAGTCCCTGGTTTTACCCATTGAAAATCATGATACAGATCCCATAATGCATTAGTATAGGGTTGTCAGAACTAGCCTAATATCTCCCTGTTGAAACTGGGTAACTTGGCAGCTCTGAGATTCTCAGTGTAAACCCTGAACCTCCAGATTTGTAACACATAGCACTGTGCAACAATGAATCTAGGACCTTTCCCCATTAAAAAAAAAATTCCAATTGCAAAATATAAAGAAAATAGATGTCAATTCCTACTGTAAAACAGTTTCCATTCGCTAAATTAGAGCACAAAATTATTTATGCTGCCTTGTTGTCTGGCCATTTTATTCATGTTTGTCACATTCTCCAGTTTTTGCTTTCCTCTGTCTTAACTCTCTTTCCATGGCCCCTAGTCCATATGCCATTTTCCCCTTTTTGTCTTCATTTCCTCTCCTACATCCATCTCCTATTTCTCATCCTATGATTCCTCAGGTTTTTTTTTTATTCTAACACTCCCCTCTCTCCCTGCTCCTTCTAGCATCTCCTCTTCCCTCTATCTAGCAACTCCTTTCTCTCCTCCTTTTACAGCACCCCTCTTCCCCTCTTTTGCCCAGCATCTCCTCTCTTTTCACCTTCATTCAGTATTTCCCTATCACCCTACTCCCCACTGTGTCCAGCATCTCCCCCTCTATTACCCATGTCCAGCATAATCACCTGTCTTCCTATTCTCATGACCAGCATTTCCTGTCACTCTGTAATCCCATGTCCAGCATCCCCCTTCAGATAACGGCATGTCTCTTTTTACTCATTACTCAATCCAGCATCTCCTCTTTCCTCCAAGCGAGCATCTCCCTTGGCTTCTTACTCCCCCCATGTCCACCATCTACCCTTCCCTGCCTAAGAAAGCGCATTTCATTCCTTTCCATCCTTCCCTAATCCAGCATTTCATCTCTCTCTCCTACCAACTTTTGTCCAGCATTTTCTCTTGCCACCCCTACATTTAGAATCTTGTCGTCTCCATATTCCCCATTCCTGTGTTTAGCATCTTGCCTCTTAAGGGAAGATGGGGAGGGGGTAAAGGGAGGCAGTCTTTCTACCTTCCACCATAAACCCAGCATTTCCCCTCTGTGTTTCTACTACACACAGGGTCCCTATTTGTCCTCTGTGCCTATTCCCTCCCCCCCTCACTGTGGCCACTATTCCCACCTCCACCCTATCCAGTATCTCTTCTCTTTCTCCCTCCATAGGCAAGCATAATCCCTCCCCATCCTAATTCATCAACACATCTACTACCTAGCCCATATCTAGCATTTGCCCCTGGCTCCGATCCAGAATCTCACCTCTATTCTATTTGCTGCTTCTTCTGCCACTGCTGCTTTCTGCAATGTGCAGCAGCGGAAATAAAGCAGAGAAAAGCCACAGGGCCTTCCATCTTGCCTGCGCTGCTACACTCTCTGCCAAAACTGGTCCCACCCCCTCTAAAATCACTTCCTGTGGAAGATGGAAGGCCCAGAGGTTTCTCTCTGCTTTAGTGCTGCTGCTGCACATGCAGAAAGCAGAAGTGGCAGAGGAAGCAGTGGATAGAAGAGATGCAATTCTGACGCAGCAGAGGAGTCATATCTGCAAGAACTGGGGTGGTAACAGGGTGGCACTTGCTATTTCTTATTGATACCTATATGCTCCTTCTTGCCTCTAAATATGTCTAAAAATAAGCAAAATTTGTTATGTTGAGGTAAAGTTGATTACCTGTACCAAATCTCAAAAAAGGGTACAGTGGTACTTTCAAAAGATAGCAATTAACCAGCCACACAAATCAGCCATGCGACCACCTATCAGCTCCAAACAGAAAATGCTTCTGTTCATGTGCAGCATTTATTTGGCTCACACCTTTTTTCAGTTGCAATTCAAGATGAGTGACATTAAGGTAGAGTAGGTTTTTCCTGTCTGTGGAGAGCTCATAATGTAAGTTTGTACCTGAGGCAAATGTAGAGTTAAGTGACTTGCCCAAGGTTGCAAGGAGCAGCGGTAGGATTTGAATCGGACTTCTCTAGTTCTCAGCCTGTTGCTCTACTAGGTTGCTAGGTTAGCATATCTTTCAAAGACCATAGTGGTTTGGGTGACAGCACAGATTTCACATGGTCATCGTAGCCCTGTCCCAAACAATGACAGACATTTTGGAAATTCCTGGGACAGATCTGAAGCCAGCTTGCTTCTCAGACATTAAGAAAATTGATGACAAATCAAATGAAAACACAAAAACAAAACAAAAAAAGTGCTTTATGTTTGAAACCTGCCAGTATGGTCTCACTGAAAAAAAGAAAGAAAGAAAAAGAAAAAAAAAAGGGCAGTAAGACTAGCAAGCCAGAAACATTACAACATGGTAGATTGCTAAAAGAAAACTTGACTAGGAGAAAATGTAAATTCTGAAGACTTAACAGAGGGAAAAATTCCGTTAACAGAGAAAAAAAATTCCTTTAGGACACTGTACGAAAGGAAGGAAGGAAAAAAGAAATCACATTGAGGGGGTCTTTTACTTAGGCGTGCTGGCATTTTTACTGCGTGCTAAAAATAGGCGCACATTAAATGCTAAAGACGCCCATAGGAATACATTGGCATCTTCAGCATTTAGCACACGCTAAAAACATCAATGTGCCTAAGTAAAAGACCCCCTGCAAATAGGTGGAAAAATGTGGGATGCAAATGCAGCAAATAAATAAATAAACAAACTAGAAGGGAACAGTGAGCACCTGAAGCACAGGAACTGCTCTGCATGATAAGAGAATGGCTATTTGGTACCAATACATGGTCATGTAACCTATTTATGAACTTGTGTTTTTCAAACAAACCTTACCCCTAGAAAAAATAACATTTCAGATTATTTTTCCCAATTAAGGATACATTCCAAAGTCAAATAAAGTCAAGTCCATTACATAAAAAGGGTTTGATTTTCAATCAGTAACTTTTTATTTGATGTGAAGCAATGTTTAAACAGACTAAAGAAACTTCTAACTGAATAGTTAGGAGTATGTGGCTGATCAAAGTTCTCTAGCAAAATTAAAAGAATTGTGAAATTAGGTTATAAAATCAGAACCCTAGGAAAGTGTTTCTCTAATCAATTTCTATTTGGGGTCAAACAGAAGGAGTAGCCTAGTGGTTCGTGCAGCAGACTTTGATCTTGGGGAACTGGGTTCGATTCCCACTGCAGCTCCTTGTGACCTTGGGCAAGTCACCTAACCCTCCATTTCCAAAGGTACAAAACAACGTAGATTGTGAGCTCTCTAGGGACAGAGAAAGTATCTGCATATGTGTACAGCACTGCATACATCTAGTAGCGCTATAGAAATGATTACTAGTAGTAGTCAAAGGCTTCTAAAAGTTACAGGGTATATATTTTTAAACTTCCATTGTGTTATTTAATGAACACAAAATAAAACCTTACCTGGGAGCATACTATTATCATACCTTTCCATGAATTTGTACAAGGCCCTTGGTCTACAATGAGACAGAATCCTGTCTTTTTGAAGACCAGAAGTACCTCAAGTTAAATCCCCACCTAATTTTCTATGGTGGGACAAGTTTAACAAATCTGATTTGCAAGAGGGAGGAGAGTTACAACCTGTGCAGGCCCTGGTGATGAATGAGCTATAGTGCTCTGCAGGACAAGTGGTTTGGAGGACCCAACTGTCTGAGGCTCCAACAGAAGAACAAGTTATAAGAACACGATAAAGAAAGAAAACTACCGGCCAGTGGATGCCATTCCGTGGATAACCAAACTTTTGGAGTTTTTGGTATAGAAGCAATTTCAAAGACTTAACATATTTCATAAGATGCAGCATGGGTTCAAGAAATATCATAGTACTGAGACTTTGCTTTTGGTTCTTACTAATAAAATAAGATACGTTCTTGGAAAGGGTGGGGAGGCTTTTTTGCTGCAGTTTGATTTATTGGCGGTGTTTGATGCTGTAGCTCACTCCATACTCTTGTCAAAATGAATGAATTGGATGTTTCTGAGAAAGTGATAGAATGGTTTAAACAATTTATGGGTAACAGAACTTATAGCATAAAGGGGAGAGGTGGTAGATCTCCAGGCTGGAGTCCCAGTTGCGGAGTCCTGCAGGGGTCACCGCTTTCACAGTTACTGTTTAACATGTTCTTAAGTTCTCTTGGTAACCTTTTATTGAGTAATGACATCACTTTACTATCTTATACAGACGATAAATATATATTAGGGGTACTGCTTCCTAATTGGAAGGAAACAATTGGCACTATTAAGTATTAAAAAAGAAAAAAAAAAAACAGATTGACACCCTTAGCAAGAGAGTTTTTTTTTTTTAGATTGACAACTTCGAGCCATATGATCTAGATCAGTGGCTCAAGCTGTCTTGTTGCCCCAGTTGGATTATTGTAACTCTCTCTATATATGTATTTCAGCTAAACAAATGAGACTTTTGACGCTAATGCATTATACAGCTATTATTATTAGTAAGACTCTGAGATTTTGATATATCATACTTTCCCATTGGTTAACAGGGAGTAATCGTATTAATTTTAAAGTACTTTGTCTTATTTTTTTGGCCTGAACTCTGAAGGTCTGACAGAGTTATTGGTTTTCCCCTCAATGAATAGGACACTAGGTTTTCTTAGGACATGGAACCTTGGCTTTCCTTCTTTATGAAATGTCTGGTTTAAATCTCTTTTGGAAGCTTCTTTTATTTTTCAGGTTATGGAATAAGCTTCCTCTGAATATAAGGCAAGCATCTATAGCCTAGTCACTGTAGTTATTTTGTTGTGTAACCCCCCCCCCCCCTCCCAACCAAAAGAAAGTGTACAGCAGTAGTATCTTAGAAAGGGCACACTGGCCCAAATCAAGTGTCCTTTATTTATTCTACCATCACAGATGCTTTTCCCTGGTGGACTAGGATCCTCCCTAACCCTGATGGAGCAAAAGTATCCCAATATATCTGAAGTTCCACAAACCCCGCTACCCCAACATCCAATCAACCTACCAAATTGGTAGCAGAGATGTCTAAGGTAGAAGCAATTCCCACTCACTCCTGTCCTATGTTGGCCATCTTAAGGAATGATGTCTTCTGATCCACAGTGCTAGTATCTTCTCTATTTATTCTGAATGGAGTTTATCCTGTTTACCGAAAGTTTGATAACTCTAAATTTTAGAGTACTGGATTTGGGGAGCAAAGGAAAGCAAGGAGTCCCTACACCAGTGCCCTCTCCAATGTGCTTCTCAAAAACACTTAGTTTTGGGCAACATTTTACTAAGCCTATTTTGGAATATTTTTTCTGCTCTGCTTTTATCGTCGGTAAGAACTTGGGGAAGCAAAAATGAGAGCGCACAATGTTTAAAGAGCTATACTTGGAGAGGGAGTGGTCAAGATGGAACCAATATGCTGAGATGAGTGAGACCGTTCAGTTTGCTGAAAGTTTCTTCACTATGCCTCATACTAAGGGGATAGTAAGGGCTTTACCATCGCCAGCCCTTGCCTCTTCCCCGATACAGCAAACCTTGAACAGCTTCGCACTCCGGCGCCCACAGATTAGTACCGGAGTGGGTTCTGCTTTGAGCGTTGAAGGAGTCTCCTCTCCAGGAACATGAGACGATGCTCTCACCTCCGGATGCCGAAGCACCACCATGTCCCGCTGTGATGCGGGAACTGAAGACGGGTCCCAACCATGCAGAAGTCACTCAGATTGGGGCCACTACCAATGTCTCTTCTTTGGATCGAACTGCGGTGGCATTTGCGATCTCCGATAGGAAGGGAATGTTTAACCCTCCTGTGGTGGTCACACTAGACACCCTCTGGCAGGCAATTGAGAGACTGAACTCTTTGGTTACAAAGTCAACACAGGAAACTGCGAATCTTGTTTCTACAGTAGAGCAGCTCTCCAGGTCGATGGATAAATTAAAGCAAGATTTCACTGATCAGATACAAAAATCTCAAAATGATGTTTCCAATGTTAAGGATAATGTAGCAGCACTTAAGATAATTTGATTATTTATCAGAAAATTGAACAAATTGAAAATTATAATAGACCTTTGAATCCGAGGATTTTAAATTTCCCCAAGGCCTGCTGGAGTCCTTCCATTGGAACTGTTTAAGAAATATCTTACTGAAAATGTAAAGATTCCTTCTCAAAATATTTGCCTATGAAGAAGTTCAGAGGGTCTCCTGAAGAACTAGAACAAGCCCAGGAAAAAGAGAAATCTAATGATTTAAGAGACATCGCCTTGATTTTGGAAGATTCATTATCTGAAGTTACCAACAGGGCCACATTACTGGTTTCATTTGTATTTGAGCAAGATTTAAATGCAATTTTAAAATTGTATTTCAAGAATGTCTACCAAACGTTTTGTGGACAAAAGCTGTGGATATTTCCTGATGTTACCAGATCCACTCAAGACAGCCGAAAGAGTTTTTTTGGATATGAGAGAAGAAGTAAAGACTCTGGGGGCTACCATTTTTTCTAGCATATCCCTGAAAATGTATAGTGTGTTATTTGGGAATGAAATATGTCTTCTTTGTATCGGATCTGCTTAGAGCTTTTATAGACCTGAAGAGGGTGGCTGGGAATGTAACATCCAATAAATTGGCTGTATATGAAAATGTAGCTGTGGGGGTAAAAAAAAGACTAGGGTTTTACTTTTTATTATATACTAGTAAAAAAAAGGCCCATTTCGGAAACAAATGAAACGGGCGCTAGCCAGGTTTTCCTCGTAGTGTGTATGTTAGAGTGAGTGTGTGTGTGAGTGAGAGAGAGAGAGAGTGACTGTGCGATTGTGAGAGAGAGATTGAGTACTTGTGTATCTGTGAGTGTGTGTGTGTTTCAGAATGAGTGTGTGCGAGTGCGTATGTTGGACACAGTGAGTGAGACAGAGTTTTCCGAGAGCTACAGTGTGTTTGACAGAGTGAGACTCTGGTTTTCCCCGTTCCCCCCCCCCCCCCAACCCTACTTTTGCCTTTTGTTGGCCCCCCTCCGTTTCGTCCCTCTTTCCACCTCTCCTGCCTTCCCCCTCCCCCCTGTCCCTTCCCCACCTCTGAGTGTGAGCCCCTCCCCTCTCGCAGGGCCCCCACCCCCACCTCTCTGGTGTGAGGAGCCCCTCCCCACCTGCTTTTCCCTCTGTTAAGTGGTTCTGTCTTCCTTCCCTAATGTCCTCCTCTCCTCCATGCCAGGATTCTGTCTTCCTTCCCTGATTTCCTCCTCCATGCCAGCATACCCTCCCAGCCTGAGTTGACCCTGTTGCTGTGAGGTTAGGTGTTGTGTGTTGTCGGTTATCGAGGGTGGCTCCGGGATCTTGGTGAAAGTTCTGTATGTGTGACGCTCTCTGTACCGCCCCGCCGTCAACGTCATCGCTTACCGAGGGGGGCTTGGGGATCTCTGTCCAAGTTGTGTATGTGCGATGCTGTTTGTACCGCCCCGCCGTCGACGTAATCGCATGGTGACATGAGGGCGGAGCTACACGTCCCTCACCGGTTTGTAGTTTTATTTGGCGTCGCCGCTACTCCTTGGCGCTGACTGCAGTTATTTGTTCCTTCCCTGACTTATTCCGCCTCCATGGCTGGTTGCTGTTTTGGGGGGGGGGGGGGGGGTTGTGATTTGTGCCTGGGAATACCGAGGGGTGCAGCAGGATGTCCCTCGAAGTCGTCAGTCGGCTGAAGGAGGAGCAGGTGCAGCGGGCAGCATCCATGAGCAGCAGCGCTTCTTCGTCTGCGTTGGTAGCAATGTGTAGTATTCGTAGGCAGGTGAGGAGTACTCCTTCCCCTGCCTGTGTCTCTGGTTGCTGGGGGGGGAGGGGTTGCGGGTGGCACTGGCAGCAGTGTGAAGCTTCTAAGTGGGGGGGTTGTTGAGGGGCGGCGACTTAGGGGGGTGGGGGGCATTGTGAAGGGTGGATAGTTGTGACGCAATTTTAGGTTTTGCTTTTTCGATTCGTTGAGTGTGTTTGCTCCGCCCTCGACGTCATCACGTTTGACGAGTGGGCGGGGCAGTCACTCATGGAGCAAAAAGCAGTCTCTGCCGCCTCACTTTAGAACGTTGGGAAAGTGAGGCTTCATTAGAACGTTGGAGGTGCGTTTTATATAGAGAGATACCTAATGGATCTCCTTGTGTTACTTACCACTCTCCTGATTATTGGTGGTCTAAGGAAGGGATAAATACATCAAAGTTTCTTGATATTTTTTTTTCCTTATTCTGTACAAGAGAAAGAGATGTATTTTCCCTAAGTTGCATGTAACAAGTGCATGCTTGTGTATTATTAACAGAAAGAAAGAAATGAGAGAGCACTGGAAACAAAGAAAGAGCTACATCACGGACTGTTTGGGTGTAATAGCTGATAGAAGGATAAAGGCTACAATCAGTGGTAAAAACTATAATTTTACCTCAGCTACATTTATTATATGATGTTTAAATTAACTTGGTGGAATGTACACAGGATCAAACTGTTTGGAAATTTGAAGAAAAAATATATCATTAGCTTTTTATCAAGAAATACATAACTCCAGATAAACTCATGCAAAACTTAATCAGGTTCTTTTTTTTTTTTTTACTTCTAAGTTTAAGAGAGGACTTACTATTCTGGTTCCTACAAATTACACTTTTGTATTTGTTTACAAAAAATATAAAATAAGCACTGTTGAAGTTATATTTTCTCAGTTAAATAAAATTCTGCTCCCATGCTAATCTTTAGTTTGTATCTAAAGATTTGAGGCCTATGTTAACATTGTGTATTACAGGCTTCATTTTATTATCTGATCATGCTCAAGTCAAGGTAGAATTAGAATCTGGATGATGCTTCACAGAAGAACTTGTCTATAAATAATTGTTGCTGCAGCTTAGAAATATAATTATAGTAAGGAGATAGATTTACACTTTGAGATGCAGCCAAAGCACTTCTTGATAGACACATTCCGTCAACAGCTAGTGGGTAAAGCCGAGGCAATGGTAACCGAGTTGGTATAATTAGACAAAACTCATTTTTTTTTTTTGGGGGGGGGGGGGGGGGGGAGAAAAAGAAACGATATGGTACATTGAGGAAAACGGTTAACTCAGTGCAATCTGCTGCTTGAGGCAAAGGATGAGATGGCACCTCACCCTAGTGAGCTCACAAAGAGGAAGTCTCTTCAGGAAGCAGGGGAACTCTTACTCTGAACACTGGCTAGATGGTCTCAAAATAAAAAAGGCAACATATTCCCAGCCTACATAATTGCAAAAACAAACAAACAAACAAACAAAAAAGTCATTTCAGTCACATGTTGTGTACTTGGTAAAAACAGCAGCAGTCTTAATTATGCACAGTAGAGTCCCGGTTAAACGACACTTTGGATTAACCATCAGTTGGTAATCTGAGCTCTGCCCACTCTTTCCCCCCCAAGCCCTCATCTACTTTTTTCCAGGCTCTGCCCACTCTTTCTCCCAAGCATCAGGTCATGCCAGAACCCCCCCCCCCCCCCCCCCCCCCAAGTGCCTCTTCTCCTGCCACTAGTGCTGTTCGATTCAGCCAAAACGTCTTACAGGCTGACTTTCATTCCCTCACCAGCCCCAGTTCTTTCCCTGTAACTAAACACTTCCTGACGTCTAGGCCATTTCCTTTGTTACCCCCACCCAGCTTCCTATTCCTCCTCAAATTATCTCCATTTTCATGTTTTCTCTGCCTTTCCATGGTCCTATTTCTTTAGGTCCCCTGCCCTTCTGATCCTTGACATCACCTCTACATCCTTCCTCCTTTGTTACTCTCTCCCACTCACTATAGCCCCAGCATCAACACTCTTCTCAAATCCCCAACATCTGCCAGTCAGTCCCCTTCTCCCATCTCGAGCATCAAATCCTCTCCCACCCCATCATCTAACTTGACTTTCTCCTACCTCCCCAAATCCAGTATACCTCTGTATCTTTATTCACTCTTGTCCATGTTCCCCCTTCTCAAAAAAATGGTCTGGCATTTTTTCCCTCTCTCCCTCCCAACCAACATGGTTCACCATATCTGCCTCTCTGTTTCCCTATGCTGCACCGCTCCCTCTGCCTCCCTCCTCTTATCAAGCATCTCCCCTCTTTCTTCCTTCCACCCCTCAAATGATCCCAGTATCTTTTCCTTCCTCCTCTCTCCCCTTCACGTGGTCCAGCATCTCCCTTTCTTGATACCTTCCCCTCAAACCTTCCTTTCACGGTTCTGTTGTAGTTTTTGCAGCAATAGTGTCGGTATATTTAAGAAGAGCAAGGCACTGTGAGGCCTCACGTTTGAGCGCCAGGAAGTCACTGCTGGTCCTGCTTCCCCGACACACACTTCCTGTTTCATGTGGGTGGGACCCGGCAGCGACTTTTCAATGCTCAAATGTGAGGCTCCACAGTGCCTTGCTCTTCAATATACCGATGCTGTTGCTGCAAAAACTACAAAAAGAACATTGAAAGGAAGGTTTGATGGGAGGGTCACAGAGGAGTATCAAGCAGGGGATACGTGGGAGCACCTGAAGGGGGTGGGGGGGGAGAGAGGAAGAAGAAGAAGAGCAGAGATGTACAGAATTTTGCTCTTCCCCCCAGCAGGAGGTAACTCTTGGCAGGTCTGCCGTGGGGCACTCTGGGTTGCACAGCCCTTGGGAGCGTGAGGCCCTGTGCAGCCACTCCTGTCACCCCTGCTTAAGATCAGCACTGGGCGGAAGGGAGGTGGGGAAATCCCAAATCTGGATTTTTCCTGAAAACAAAGTCAATTTGAATTGATTTGCCAAAAACAAATCCGTGAATTGTACAGCACTACCGCCCATCCACCCTAACAGCAGTCAC
Organism: Microcaecilia unicolor; assembly: GCF_901765095.1. NCBI lineage: Eukaryota > Metazoa > Chordata > Amphibia > Gymnophiona > Siphonopidae > Microcaecilia > Microcaecilia unicolor. The sequence continues at coordinate 267,485,483 of NC_044033.1, read as the reverse complement.
ATCCCCATTCCCAGAACCAACCTTCCTCACCAACCAAAGTAGATTACCCGAGTGTACTTTAGAAGCTCTGGTGGTCCAGCACTGAGATCAGAGCTGAAGCGATCCCCACTCGCTCCTCCTCATGCCAGCTCCACTTTCAAAATGGCTGTCAGATGAAGTCTGGCAGCAGTCTCATGAAGACCTACAACAAGAGGTGGACCATACATGTTGCGGACATATGGCTCTCCATTAAACAGCCTCAAAAAGGTAGGCTTTTAGCCTAGATTTGGATAGGGCCAGAAAAAGGAACATAACATGCTAACTCAGGAAGTTTTAACAGGCATATTGAGTCAGAATTTGGCAGCAGGAAAAGGATACAGATTACAGCGACTTACCTGATGAATGGCATTCCCAGGGAGGGGTGTAGCAAGAAATGATATGAGCACATGTTAAGTCAGTAACAGGAGTTTGAACTGTATGCAGAAATAGCAGGAAACGTTTCCTACCACTCTTTACCAGGAGAGGTCCACCTACAATGGTCTTCCTGGCCACTTCAGAACCTCTAAGACTACTGGGCTTAAATAAGCCAAGATCATTTGTAGTACCCTTCCCAGGAGTGGCCAATTAAGGAAACACACAAAAATGGTACCTGGCCCATCCTAAGGCAGAGCACCTAATTCCATGGATCCCTACTCATTTGTCTAACTAAAGAACCTTGGGGATTTCATATTCTCATGTTTGTCAATCAGAATTATCAGGAATTCATTCTAATGGTGTACTCTGAGAAAGAGAATGAGTTCTTTGAAAGCACCCAGCTTCCTGGCTCCTTTGTGTTTCAAGTGATGTAATCTATCTGAACTTTCTCCTTGCCTGCAATGTGTGCCACAAAGTGATAAACACTTCTCTGCTCACTACTGTAGATCAATAGGCTGAGCTTTTGAGCCATCAGTGCTCCAAGTTTCCCCCCTCCCCGCCCACTTGCCATCTATGTATGCCACTGCAGTGGCATTTCCAGAGAAAATGTGCTCCATCTTCCCAAGGAGTAAGGGTGCAAATGCTCCTCTCAAGGCGGCTGATTAACAAATTCAAATCAATTCTTGTATACCACTAATATCCCCTTTCCAGTGTTCAGTGCAGTTTACATTCTAGGAGAGACAAACGCAGATAAGTGTTAGTGTGAGGTATGAGAAACATTTGAGACCATTGGTGTAATACATGAGACTAAAACAGAAGGAAAGGGTAATGGATGATACTAGGAGGCAGAAGTCATGATGGATTATTATCAAGCAGTCTTCATAATAATCCATCATGATTTCTGCCTCCTAGTCTTTGGGAAGAGAAAGGATTTTAGCCTCTTCCTGAAGTTGAGGTAGCTGTTTTCTGTTCTGATGGGAATAGGTTGAGAGTTCCATATTTTGACTCCAAGTACAGGAAATAGGGAGCTGAAAATCTTCTCATTTTGAATTGTCTTTTGAAACGGTGATGCTAGCATTAGTTGCTGTTTTAGTCTGTTAGACTGGACCAGACATAGCAAAGCGGTCTTAGCAGTTCAGATGTGAAGCCCTGTAGGATTTGAAAAACCATTTCACTTTGGAAATAGTCCACTAACCCTGGGCCACCCTGTCCTGGCAACGTGTTCCCCAGCTGCTCAGGCTGGCATCTGTTGTAATGACAATCCAAGGGGGTGTCTTCAGGTTTACCAGATTCCATTTGTCCAAACAAAAATCTAGGCTAGTCTTCACATCCACTTCACCTCACCTCATAATTCTGTGAGTCAACTGCCAAGTGAGACAGGTTTCTCTGTAATTGCTTCATGTATGCCCTTGCTTATGGGACCAAATCTATAGTCTTGGCCACAGATCCCACAACCTACAGATAAAACCAAGCTCATGATACTTGGATTCTCAGAAAGCCCATGACGTGCAACAGAACTTAGATATTCTTTCTGCAGTCATGAAAAGGGTCCACATCTAAGATGAGGATAGGTTCAGCTTCAACTTGCCCTTTAGCAAAACTCCCAGCTTAACCTAAGACCCATAAGAGGTGGATCTCACAGACTGAACATACGGTTCTCCACTAAGAACTTGGATCTGATCAGCCAGCCACTGAGGCAGGCACACTATGTGATGCCTTCCTTTCAAAAAGCTGCTGCTACTACCATCATTATTTTTGACAAGATTTGGGGAATCACGGCAATACCATAAGGGATAGCATGAAAATGGCCAAAAATCATAAGCCTCAGGAACTTCTGGTAGTCTGTTCTGATTGCTATATAAAAAGAGTGCCTCCATCCAGAAGTGGAGGACATGTAAGGTGTCACTGACCAGTTTCAGGCCAAGATGGAGTGAAAAGTACTCTGCTCTTTGGGCATGACAAAACAGATGGCATACCTCTCTCATCCCATTCCTATTTTGGGACCAACACAACCACCCTCAAGTGAAGAACAGTCCAGTGTGGCCTCCATTACCACCCTTTTTTGCAGAAAAATGGCAGGGAGATGAAATTCATTTGTGATGTGGTGAGAAAACTCTAGCATGCAGCTGTTCCTTATAATATTTAGGACCCACTGATCTTATATGATCTGGGACCATTCCCCATAAACATCTGATGGCAGACAACTTATCTGAAGCAAGGCAACTCCAGTGTTTCCAGAGTTCCTGCTCCAGAACCTCTTTTGTCTTGGGGGGGAGGTGGGGGGTCACCTTTTCCCAGGGAAATTGTTATGCTGAGCTGGGGCCCCCTCTTCCTTGATGATACCGCCATGTCTCCTTGAATCAAGGTTTATTCCAGCTTGTCAATGAGGTTCCACAGGTTTTATCCTCTGATAATTTCTATGGGTTAGCCTGCACTAGGTTCTTGACCAGCCTGGCGGGGTCTTCTCCCAATAAGAGCTTTCCTTGAAAAGGGAACTTGCTCATACAAGCCCTGAAGGTCACACTCACCATTACAACTGCCAGGCAGAAACCATCACAGCCATAGTCCTTGATGTCCAGATCACAAAGAGAGTCCTCCACAAAGGCAATGCCACATTCCAGCTTGGTGGTTTCCTTCATATCCTCAATAACCCCCTTCTTCTGATCCAACTGGTTATTGCTGAAACCTGCACTCTGAACATGTCACTGCTGCAAACAACTGCCTTAAGTGCCAGGGCAGAAACTTTGAAGGATTGCTTCAGAAATGCTTCAGTGCTCTTGCCCTGGGAATACTTGCCCCCACCTCCACTAGCATTGTGGTCTTTCATGTAATCCCTTCTTTTCTTGGTAAGATACAGATTTAGGCTCTCCATGGACAGGGAAATATCAACTGTAGAAGAATATGATGCTCTTTGAAAAAGGCAAAAAGCTCAAATACCCTTCCTCACCCCCCCACTGCTTTGTCCACCCTCAGATCAGTTTCATGAGAGTCCCACTCCACAGTAATCAATGCATTAATTACTGGATGCATGTGTAAAAAGATGGCTTTTGCAGCCCTTCCAAAACTGGACCACCTGCAGCAGTGCTGATCTCCATCTGCAATCTCCATTATGCTGAGATCATCCAACATGGAGTGGAGGAGTGGCCTAGTGGTTAGGGTGGTGGACTTTAGTCCTAGGGAACTGAGGAACTGAGTTTGATTCCCACTTCAGGCACAGGCAGCTCCTTGTGACTCTGGGCAAGTCACTTAACCCTCCATTGCCCCATGTAAGCTGCATTGAGACTGCCATGAGTGGGAAAGTGCGGGGTACAAATGTAACAAAAAAAAACAAAACCAAAAAATATCCGAGTATCACAGAGGAGTTCCTCCCTCTGCCTAGCTATACCAGGACAGGGTTGCCCAACTAGGAATTCTCCCTCCTCTAGATTTCTGGTCTCAGAGGGTCATCTTGATTACTCTGGCTGAATGACTCCCTCTTCTCCCCCTCCCAAACAGCATCCCCGGGGCCAAAGCCTCCAAGTGGCAATTTTGGTTCAAGTCATCCTTGATTTCCCCTCCAACCTTGCACAGGTGGCTTCACCCAGGGGAGTCACTGCCAACTCACCACCTTCACATTTTTTTTTTTTTTGGGGGGGGGAGGGGGGGGGAAGGTGTCCTGAGATGAAGGGAAGGGGGGGAGAGATCCTCTTGAACTGACTCCCAGGAGCCAAACAGCCTTCAAGATAGTGTTTAGTTTCATGGGCTGCATAGATATCAGCTAGACAGCAATTACTGGAAAGCTGCATAATGCATGGAACCATATATAGAGTAAAGGTAGCAGTCATTTTCTCTACCTCCATATGTCTGGACTGGTCTAGAGGAAAAATAAGGAAACTACCCTCACCAGTACTTAGAATTTGAGAAGGTAGAACTGTAAATAAGATAAGAAAAGGGAATGGATTTGGTATACTGCCTTTCTGTGGATACAATCAAAGCATTTTACATATTATATACAGGTACTTATTTTGTACCTGCAGCAATGGAAGGTTAAGTGTGTTTGGCTTCTTGAGATTAGAAGATCCAAGTATAGTAAGTCCTAAATCCATCTATTCAGATCATTATGAGAATGAAAGCAATATTAGATCCACAGAATCTCAAAATCATTTCACTAGTATGCAAAAGAAGAAATTTACATGTTCCAGCTCATGAAATCTGGTGAGAAAGCAGCTGGAGATTTTGTTCAAAAATTTAAGACACACAAGAAACAAACCTCAGTACTTCACTATGTTTGTGCAAATTGTGGTATAGTACGATGTTTTGATTCTTGTGAAGTTATCCTTTGATTATAAATTTCTACAATGAAGTTAGTATAATTAGTTTCCAGGAAAGGTACCACCAATGATCTGTTTTCTTGTTGGTAAGGACATATAGAGAGATCTCCCAGAAAAAAGATAAAAGACTATTTAATCTGTTCTACTGGTGGCAAGCTGAGTTGGCATGATACTGTAAAAGTTGACAAAATTTGTTGTTGGGTCCTATTTCTTTTAGCTTAGTCTAGCATCTTCTCAGTTTGGTATGAATCAAATTTTGCTTTGCTAGAATTAGTGATCACTTGGATGTAATACAGTGGAACCCTGATACAACAGCCCTGCAATAACACAAATTTGCATATAATGCAATCTTGCCTTGGCTCCCCCCCCCCCTTTTTGTTTGTGGGGCCCACCCCCATGCCTGAATGAAAACGACTCCAGCCAATGTCTACCTAGCCCCCCCCCCCTCCTCGGGTGTAAAAACAACTTCTGGTGAGCTCCATCTACACGCCCCTAGTGCCAGTGTGAAAACAACTCCAGGTGAACTCTGTTTACTTAGATGAAGGCCGCTCTTATGGAGAAACCATCTCGTAAGCATAAGTCTTTCACTATTCAAGCAAAGTTATCTGCACTCAATCAACTAAAGTCTGGTAAGCAACAAACTCAGCTGGCCAGAGAGCTTGGCATCAATGAATCTACTCAAAGAGGGTGGAAAAAAAGAAATAGAAAAGCTGCGAAGTTTGCCCTGTATTTTAGAGAGAAAGCTGGATTACAGAGAAAAAAAAAATTAAAGTGGCTAGTGATGAAAACTTGAATTCAGCGCTAGATCAATGGTTCGTCCAAGCTTGGTCTCATGGAGTTCCTATTTCTGGCTCCATCATGAAAGTGCAGGTGGCAAAATTTGACAGACAGCTAAATGGCCAATAGTCTACATTCAAAGTCTGTAATGGATGGCTGAACAGATTTAAGAAGAGGCATGCCATCAGTCAAGTCCTTGTCTCAGGGGAGTTCTGTTCAGCTGACAAGGATGCAACACGCTAATAGTTTGCATTAAGAAAACAGACCATGCTAGATAAGTTCCTATACTAGTACAGTATTGTATGTTCCATTAATGTTCTATATACAGTAGTTTAGCCATAATGCACACAGTTGTGTGAATGCTGTCTTTAATTTTAGCAAATAAATCTTTTGCAACAGATCAGTTTTTGGTTCAATTGGTTGGGATCCATAAAATATCATTATGTTAAATACCGGATCACGTTATAGCAGGGCCAATAGAACATGATCAGTTTTTGGTTCAGTTGCTCACAGTGCTGTAGCAAGGGTGGCTGACACCCGGGGCGGGTCGCTGCTGCGCACCCCCCCCCCGGGTGCAGCATGGCGCACCCCCCTCGGCGCACCCCCCAGAGCGCATTCTTACTTCAATTAGGAAGTGAGGGGCGGGCGAGAGGGCCGATCCGCCCCCGAGTGCATGTCGCTGGGAGCTGCGTCGGCTCCGCTGATTCCTTGCTCTCTCTGCCCCAGAACAGGAAGTAACCTGTTCCAGGGCAGAGGGAGCAGGGAACCAGTGGAGCCGACACCCCCCCAGCGGCGTGCACCCAGGGCGGACCGCCCCACCGCCTCCCCCTTCCTACGCCACTGGTTGCTCATGTTCTATTGGCCCTGCAATAATGTGATCCGGTATTTAACACAATGATATTTTATGGATCCTAATCATTGTGTTATATCAGGATTCCACTGTACCAGTGAAACAGGATCAAGAGCAGTGTATTAGATTAAAAAAAAAACCACCAACGTACATCTCAAAATTATGCAAATAGGATGTGACTAAAATTCAGCATAAGGAGAATCTTTCACACTTTAAAATTCTATTTGGTAAATCATGAGCCTTTATGGAAGCAATTCTATACCAGTTTGCCAAAATTTAGATGCCAAATTTCTGCAGGTTGCAAGCCTATTCTATATGGATTCATACGTGCATCAAAGTGCTACTATAAAATAGTAGAGGAATGCCCTAGCGGTTAGAGCACCGGTCTTGCAATCCAGAGGTGGTCGGTTCAAATCCCACTGCTGCTCCTTGTGATCTTGGGCAAGTCACTTAACCCTCCACTGCCTCAGGTACAAACTTAGATTATGAGCCCTCCAGGGACAGGGAACAACTCCGTGTACCTGAATACAACTCACCTTGAGCTACTACTGAAAAGGTGTGAGCAAAATCCAAATAAATGAACAAACAAACTGGCATGCCATGTGTAGCTTCAAGTATTCTGTAAGCTGCCTGGGTAAATGCTGGCCAGAACTATGACACACCCATGCTACTCCCCTGTGAATACCCCCTTACAATTATACCCTAAAGGGCCCTTTTACTAAAGCTAAACTTGCACTAAGCTTTAGTACAAGGGCCCCTCAACTATTTTACATGTGATTACAGAACAGTTAGGCATGCTATCGCCAACTGTGGAGGAGTGGCCTAGTGGTTAGGGTGGTGGACTTTGGTCCTGGGGAACTGAGGAATTGAGTTCGATTCCTGGCACAGGCAGCTCCTTGTGACTCTGGGCAAGTCACTTAACCCTCCATTGCCCCATGTAAGCCGTATTGAGCCTGCCATGAGTGGGAAAGCGCGGGGTACAAATGTAACAAAAATAAAATTATGTGCATGTGTACACTTACATGCATAAAAACAGAAGCATTGCAAATAGCGCTTAAATGTAGGCAACCCGTTACAGAATGAGGGGGTATGCATAGCATGTAATCTGTCAAAAACTCCCCTAATAACTCTTAGGCAACTCCAAATGTCCCAAAAAAATATTTTAAGCTTTAATAAACTTAGTCTGAATCATTAAATGGAGCTTTCTAAGGCTGCTTATGATTGTGGGAAAGAGGAACCCGAATTATAACTACGTCATGCAAGGTTTCACGTTAGGAGTCACCGACCAAGAAAGGGATCTAGGCACCATTATTGACAATAAGTAGAAACCCTCTGCTCTGTGTGAGGTAGCAGCTAAGAAAGCAAATAGAATGTTAGGTATTAATAGGAAAGGAATGGAAAACAGATATGAGGACGTTAAAGCGCCTTTGTATCACTCCATGGTGCAACTGCACCTCAAATAGTGTGTTCAATTCTGGTCGCCGCATCTCAAAAAAGATACAGTGGAATAAGAAAAGGTACAGAGAAGGGCGACAAAAATGATAAAGGGGATGGGACCACTTCCCTATGAGGAAAGGCTGAAGCATCTAGGGCCCTTCAGCTTGGAGAAAAGGCGGCTGAGGGGAGACATGATAGAGGTCTATAAAATAATGAGAGGAATTGAACAGGTATATGTGAAGCATCTGTTTACTCTTTCCAAAAATACTAGGACTAGGGGGCATGCGATGAAGCTACAAAGTAGTAAATTTACATAGTAACATAGTAAATGACGGCAGATAAAGACCTGTACAGTCCATCCAGTCTGCCCAACAAGATAAACTCATTTTACATTTTAATTCACCCAACGCATAATTAAACTCTGGAATTCGTTGCCGGAGAACGTGGTGAAGGCGGTCAGCTTAGCAGAGTTTAAAAAGGGGTTAGATGGTTTCCTAAAGAACAAGTCCATAAACCGCTACTAAATGGACTTGGGAAAAATCCACAATTCCAGGAATAACATGCATAGAATGTTTGTACGTTTGGGAAGCTTGCCAGGTGCCCTTGGCCTGGATTGGCCGCTATCGTGGACAGGATGCTGGGCTCGATGGACTCTTGGTCTTTTCCCAGTGTGGCATTACTTATGTACATGGTATGTGATACTTTATATGTATACCCGAGTTTTATTTGTCCTTGCCTTTCTCAGGGCAGGGCACAGACCGTAGAAGTCTGCCTAGTACTGTTCTTGTTCTGAAGCTAACATTGAAGCCCCTTAAAATTTACACTCCAGCCCATCCCTATCTATTCAAGCCCATCCCTATCTATTCAGTCACGATTAGGATGTAGACCATAGAAGTCTGCCCAGCTCCCTTTTTCCCAATTACCAGTGTCGCCACCCAATCTCCGCTAAGATTCCATGAAACCATTACTTCTAAACAGGATTCCTTTGTGTTTATCCCACACATATTTGAATTCAATTACCGTTTTCATCTCCACCACCTCACGCGGGAGAGAATTTCACATATCCACCACCCTCTCTGTGAAAAAATACTTCCTGACATTAGTCCTGAGTCTGCCCCACTTCAACCTCAATTCATGTCCTCTAGTTCTACCGCCTTCCTGTCTCCGGAAAAAAAAGATTCATTTGCTGATTAATACCTTTCAAATATTTGATCGTCTGTATCATATCATCCCTGTTTCTTCTTTCCTCCAAGGTATACATGTTCAGGTCAGCAAGTCTCTCCTCATATGGTTTGCAACGCAAATCCCATACCATTTTTGTAGCTTTTCTTTGCACCGCTTCGTCTTTTTACATCTTTAGCAAGATACAGCCTCCAAAACTGAACATAATACTCCAAGTGGGACCTCACCAACGACTTGTAGAGGGGCATCAACACCTCCTTTCTTCTGCTGGTTATGCCCCTCTCTACGCAGACTAGCATCCTTCTGGCACAGCCGTCGCCTTGTCGCATTGTTTCTTCACCTTCAGATCCTCTGACACCAACACCCCAAGGTCTCTCTCCTGAGTCGAGCTTACTAATCTCTCCACTCCTACGAATTTAATTCGAATCAGAGAAATCTTTCACTCAACATGCAATTAAACTCTGGAATTCGTTGCCAGAGAATGTGGTTATGGCGGTTAGCTTTGCGGGGTTTTAAAAAGGTCTGGACGGCTTCCTAAAGGAAATGTCCATAGACCATTATTAAATTAACTTGGGGAAAATCCACTGCTTATTTCTGAGATAAGCAGCATAAAATGTATTGAACTTTTTCGGGATCCTGCCGGGTATTTGTGACCTGGATTGGCAACTGTTGGAAACAGGATGCTGGGCTTGATGGACCTTTGGTCTGACCCAGTGTGGCAATACTTATGTACTTATGTAGGTATTATTAGGAAAGGAATGAAAAACAGAAATAAGGACGTTATAAATGCCATTGTATCGATCCATGGTGCGACCGCACATTGAATATTGTGTTCAATTCTGGTCACTACATCTCAAGAAAGATATAATGGAATTAGAAAAGGTACAGAAAAAGGTGACAAAAACGATAAAGTGGATGGGACCACTTCCCTAACAGGAAAGGCTAAAGCGGCTAGGGCTCTTCAGCTTGGAGAAAAGACAGCTGAGGGGAGATATGATAGAGGTCTATAAAGCAATGAGTGTAGTGGAACGGGTAGATGTGAATAGCTTGTTTACTCTTTCCAAAAATACTAGGACTAGGGAGTACGCAATGAAGCTACAAAGTAGTAAATTTAAAACAAATTTGAGAAAATGTTTCTTCACTCAACGTGTAATTAAACTCTGGAATTCGCTGCCAGAGAATGTAGTAAAAGCAGTTAGCTTAGAGGGGTTTAAACAAGGTTTGGATGGCTTCCTAAAGGAAATGCCCACAGACCATTATTAAAATGGACTTGGGGAAAATCCACTGCTTATTTCTAGGATAAGCAGCATAAAATGTATTGTATTGTTTTGGGATCTTGCCAGGTACTTTTTTTTTTTTTTTTTTTTAATTTTTATGAAGTCTTTATTGAATAATAATGCACAGAACCTGAAAAAGAACACATCTTCCACATCGCATTACAAACCATTTGAACATAATACAATTCTTTTAGTGATGTGGCGACCTAATGATACATAGCTGAATAATGGTCTCAAGACCAATACAATGCACAGAGCTTATTGCATTAGAGCACTAAGTACACGGGTCAAGTTCTCCAACACAATACTTCAGTCTTTATGAACATTATAATTTTCCCCAACTCCTTCCCTCCCATAACTTTAAACCCCCCTTCCTCCCCTCTTGCCAGGTACTTTTAACCTGAATTGGCCACTGTTGGAAACGGGATGGTGGGCTTGATGGACCTTCGGTCTGTCCCAGTATGGCAACACTTATGTACTGATGTAGAAGATAAGTCTTGCCTTTTTGCGGATGATACAGAGTGGACATACTGGAGGGAGTGGAAAACATGAAACAGGATCTGCAATAGTTAGAATAATGGTCTAATGTTTGGCAATTAAAATTCAATGCAAAGAAGTGCGGAGTGATGCACTTAGGGCGTCTGAAATACAAGGAAAATACATGTGTTAGGCGGTGAGAGGCTGATATGCACTGACTGAGAGAGGGACCTTGGGGGTGATCGTATCTGAGGATCTGAAGGCGATGAAAGTGTGACAAGACAGAGGCTGTAGCCAGAATGATGCTAGGTTGTATAGAGAAAGGTGTAACTAGCAGAAGAAAGGAGGTGTTGATGTCCCTGTACAAGTCATTGGTGAGGCCCCACCTGGAGTACTGTGTTCAGTTTTGGAGGCCATATCTTGCTAAAGTATGACTTGAATTGGTCCAGAGGAAGGTGACAAAAATGATATGGGGATTGCGCCACAAGACTGGAAGACCTGAATATGTATACTGTAGAGGAGAGGAGGGACAGGGGAGATATGATACATACGTTTAAATACTTGAAAGGCATTAATATAGAAACAGATATTTTCCAGAGAATAGAAAATGGTAAAACTAGAGGACATGAATTGAGGTTGCGGGGTGGTAGACTTAGGAGTAATGTCAGAAAATTCTTTTTCACAGAGAGGGTGATTGATGCCTGGAATGCCCTGCAGAGGGAGGTGGTGGAGAAAAAAAAACCTGGCGGAATTCAAAATGTTGTGGGATGAACACAGAGGATCTCTAAATAGAAAATGTATGGTATAAAAAAATAAAATTTAAAGGGTTGCATATGTGTTTGCATATCAAGTGTTACTTAGATGGCAACTCTGGCTGTTATCAACTAAGGCCAGTCCTGGGCTGGCTTGTACGGTCTGAGTCCTGCATATAGCAATCTGGATGGGATGGAGAGAGCTTCAATGGAAACTCCAGTAATTTGGAACACGAGGACAGTGCCAGGCAGACTTAAGGTCTGTATGCCGCAAACGCAAGACGGATTCGGATAGGCTTTGACTGCTACTCCAGTAGTTGGAACATAAGGACAGAACTGGATGGACTTCTACAGGCTATGTCCCAGAAACAACAGAGAAAGACCATGATCAAGTATATAACATCACGCTCATTGTTGATTTAATCTAGAATTGAGAATGAATGTGACTGTTGGGCAGACTGGATGGTCCATTCAGGTCTTTATCTGCTGTCACTTACTAGGGGGTCTTTTAGTAAAGGTTAGCTTGAGTTATCAGCAGCAGGTCCCATTTTATTCCAATGGGCCCTCCTGCTGATAACTTGAACTAATCTTTAGTAAAAGACCCCCTATGTTAATATGATTCATTTTTATAAATGTGATTTTTTGCTTTTTCGTTAGACCCTGGAGCAGGCTTTTGTACATCAAAACACAGCCCGTGTCATGTCTTTGAATTAAAGATCTCTTAAATTGTTCCAGTCCTGAAGGCCTGTGTGCTTTTTTTGTGTTATTTCCTTCAAAACCATGTCATTAAAACATCTCTATATATAAAAGGCACCACCAACATTCTAAATGAAGCCTCCCGCCGGAAGTGTGAAGGGGGAGAGATATCCAGTTTCCCCATGAGTGTCTGCCCCGCCCTCGCTCTCTCTGTAACACAAACAGTGAAGGAAAACACAGCAAAGCACGTAATCAAATCGCTCTCTCTGTAACAGTGAAGGACTCAGAGGGGGGAGGGGAGAGAGGGCAGAAGCCCTCACTATCTCTGTAACACAAGCACAGCAGGAAACTTAACACTGAAGGACTCGACTCCGAGGGGGGAGGGGACAGAGAGGACAGACAGCACAGGGGAAGGGAGAGAGGGCAGGGACACACACACTCCCACATGCACACAGAAGAAAACCTTGCTAGCCCCAGTTTCATTTGCATCTGAAACGGGGCTTTTTTACTAGTTTAATTACTATTTATAGATCTCACCCTCTTCTTCCAGAAATGTCAGTGTCATGGACAAAATTTAATGAATAAGAAAGAAATAAGAGTATTTTATGCTTGTTAATGTTTCTACTTCATAAAAAACTTACCAAATGTCATTCGCCCACTAATGATATCTGGTGATTTGCTCATGTCATTGATAGCAGCAATGGGGAGTCCCCAGTTGGCCACTGGTCCCCAAAAGTGCTGTAATAAGAGCAGAGAAAATACAGTTAACTGTATGGCTGAAACATTTTTTAGAGACGCAAACATTTCAGAATTGTGTTTAAAATACCTCCTTTGATAATAATATGCAACCTGAAAATCTATCCCAAACTGGTAAGTCTTAATAAAAATTATGTTGGCTATTTGTAACAGGTGTTCTTTGAAGACAGCAGTTTATCACTAAGTCAGTCACATGTATGCCATCATTCTGATAATACTAATATAGGCATTTTCCAGATCCTTATATAAAAAAAAAAAAAAAAAACAACTCTTGGGGGGGGGGGGGGGGGAGGGGTGTTTACTAAAGCTTAGCTCGAGCTATCTGCAACAGGTCCCACAGGAATAAAATGGGCCCTACTGCAGATAACTTGAGCTAAGCTTTAGTGAACAACTTGTGAGCATGCAATGTGGCTTTGGCAATCATAGCCATAGAACAACATTTTTGAAATTTTTCCTCCCCCCCTCCCCCCACTGTCACCGGAATGGAAACAGAACTGTTGCTGGCCCAGACCTAATTACTATTGAGTGCATCAGACACCTTCATCCCAGTCTTTGTACAGAGAATGGCTGATCCCATGCCTTCAATTCTGAGGTAGAGAATGAAGTCAACGCAACTTTTTTTTTCTTAGATTCCTCATGTTCCTTGATGCTCTCAATGAGCCAATGGAAGTGCCCACCTACCACTTCTCTCAGTTGGAGTGGGAATTGGGTTTCTTTTTAAGAAATTATTGAATTTTATGCGGCACCTACTATCAGGATTGGCTGAGAGACTAGCTGTTGGTAACATGTGAAGCACAGGAGAGCATGGGCGTTACTGGTTTATACAGCACTGGATACATCTGTTGCACAAATGATAAATATGCTGCAGAAAACTGGGGAGGTAACAGAGTTTAATAGGATAATTGTGCTTGGATTTGTTAACTGCAACCTTACAAACATTTGCAGTTGGGTATGACGATGTGGGCTTCATGCAGAAAGAGGGATAAATGCATAGGCTTCAGGAAGCAAGAGGAAGGAGAAATGCACATGGGAGGATACATTTTGGAAGTGATTACCTTTCAGGTGGGGGGATTTTTTTTTAAATTTAGATTTGCATCATACCCTTTTCAGTTGTAGCTCAAGTTGAGTTACATTTGGGTACAATAGGTATTTTCCTGTTCCTGAAGGGCTCATAACATACGTTTGTACCTGTGGCAATGGAGGGTTAAGTGACTTGCCCAATGTCGCAAGCAGCCGCAGCAGCAGTGGAATCTGAACCAGGCTTCTCTGGTTCTCAGTCCACTGCACTAACTCCAGCTTCGGTTTGGATTGACTGCTTTCTGGAAGACAGTGGTACCATGGTCTATCAAGTGTTATGCTTTCAGTTAGACTTCCACGTAGAAAATGTTAGCCTAATTTGGAGTGATGTCAAGTGAGGAGGGTTTGGAAGATCACAAGTGGCTAGGGGTTTGCCATCCTGGATCTGCAAGTGCTGAAAGAATTGGGTTGTTCTAATTTGCATGCTCATGAGGAGTCTACTGGACCTGCCTCTCTACCAGCACTGAGATCTCGGAGTAAATGCCAAGGAGTTTCGGGCACCCTCTCCAGAGGATCTCAGAGAGTGGGAGCACTGGATAAGTACTTGCTGATTTGCTACAGACTGGATAAGGGCTGATTCAGTTCCTGTTTGGTACTGCATGGGGAATATATATGGGAGTTTCTGCCATAGTGTGAATGATGTGGATGGATGAGCGTGGAGGAAGGTGTTGAGATAAATAAGCTCTGGTACTCAATGGTGGTGATCTTAAAACATAACATAGTAACATAACATAGTAGATGACGGCAGAAAGACCTGCATGGTCCATCCAGTCTGCCCAACAAGATAAACTCATGTGTATACCGTACCTTGATTTGTACTTGCCTTTTTCAGGGCACAGACCGTACAAGTCTGCCCAGCAGTATTTCCCGCCTCCCAACCACCAGACCCGCCTCCCATAACCGGCTCTGGCACGGACCTTATAAGTCTGCCCTCCACTATCCTCGCCTCCCAACCACCAACCTCTCTTCCCCCACCTGCTCCGCCACCCAATTTCGGCTAAGCTTCTGAGGATCCATTCCTGCTGCACAGGATTCCTTTATGCACATCCCACGCATGTTTGAATTCCGTTACCGTTTTCATCTCCACCACCTCCCGCGGGAGGGCATTCCAAGCATCCACCACTCTCTCCGTGAAAAAATACTTCCTGACATCTTTTTTTAGTCTGCCCCCCTTCAATCTCATTTCATGTCCTCTCCTTCTACCGCCTTCCCGTCTCCGGAAAAGATTTTTTTGCGGATTAATACCTTTCAAGTATTTGAACGTCTGTATCATATCACCCCTGCTCCTCCTTTCCTCCAGGGTATACATGTTCAGGTCAGCAAGTCTCTGCTCATACGTCTTGGAATGCAAATCCCATACCATTCTCGTAGCTTTTCTTTGCACCGCTTCCATTTTTTTTAACATCCTTCGCAAGGTACGGCCTCCAAAACTGAACACAATACTCCAGGTGGGGCCTCACCAACGACTTGTACAGGGGCATCAACACTTCCTTTCTTCTGCTGATCACACCTCTCTCTATACAGACTAGCAACCTTCTCACTACGGCCACTGCGCCTTGTCACACTGTTTCGTCGCCTTCAGATCCTCGGATACTATCACCCCAAGATCCCTCTCCCCCTCAGTACCTATCAGACTCTCACCGCCTAACACATACGTCTCTCGTGGGTTTCTACTCCCTAAATGCATCACTTTGCATTTCTTCGCATTGAATTTTAATTGCCAAACCTTAGACCATTCTTCTAGCTTCCTCAGATCCCTTTTCATCTTCCTCAGAGGTGGGGGGGGAAGGGGGAGGGGAAAAGTAGGAACTGGTATCTGGGTTAGGTCTTGGAAAGTAAATGGGTTAAATGATGCAGGAAAGCGTAGTATTGTGTTTAATGAGTTGAAACTTTTGCGGTGGGATATTACTCTATTGCAGGAGACAGATTTGAGATCTTTTGTTATCCCATAAAGTTTGTGGTCTGTGGTACATGTGTGTCAATGGAGGGGGGGGGGGGGGGGGAGTGAGGGTTGGCCATTTTAGCGCATGCTAGATGTTCCTTTGTAGTTGAGGACATATATAAACCCTGCTGGTGTGCTGTCCTACGGTTACTGGGAATGTATATGCTCCCAATGTGAAGCAGGGTTCCTCCTTTAGAAGTCTTAAAACACCACTTCAGACTTTTGTGAGGGGGTGGTTGTCGTGAGGGGGGGGGAGGATTTTAACTTGGCACCAGATGCAGTGTGGGGTACTTCCAAAGGAAGGAGCGAGTATAATAGGACATATAGGAAGGCGTTACTCAACTTGATGAAGGGATTGGGCTTGCTAGTTGGCAGTTGTATCACCCAACTTCGAAAGCATATATTCCTACCCAACTGGAACCTATACTAGAATAGATCATTTGTGGTGTCAGCGAGAGTTGTGGGGTCAGGTTACAAATACACAAATTGACTATATGTATTTCCAATCATTCCCTGGTGTGGTTAGAGTTTCAGTTGAGAGGTTTTACGCATCCTCCTGGGTTCTGGAGATTGAATAAATACTTACTAAGGGACCAAGAGGTGTGTGAGGATATTACGGAGCAATTCATTCTTATTTAGCCGATAATGATAACTGGACAGTTAATGATAGTTTTGTGTGGGATGCGCTTAAGGCAGTGGTCAGGGGACATTTGGTAAAATGGGGAGCACGTAAGAAAAAGGAGCTGGCTCAGAGGCATCTTCTTAGACAACTGTGTTTATTGGCACAGAGGCATCAGGAATGTCCCAGCAAGCAGGTCTGGAGGGAGCTGAATCTAGTCCGGGAAGAGCTGGGGAGATGGCAGGTTGAAATAGTGGATTTTGTGTACAAAACTTCGATAGCGTTGTGAGTTGGGAAATAAGTCAGGGACAAGCACCAAGAATGAGGTGTGTGATCCATCCACCATCTGCTAGGAGAAAATACTGAACATTCCAATCTGCACAATACTCTTCAAGGGTGAAGCTCTTGGGATTTTTTTTCTCTGTCTCCATCCACCAGTAGATGGGACATAATCCATTCGTTCTTAACTGGTCTGGTATAGACAAAAAGGAAGGAATCATTAAACCCATCTCAGCCTGAGAATTAGTCAGCCTGCCTCTAACCTACCCTTTCTAGGAAAGATTGAGAAAGTTGTGGCTTATCAACTGTTGTGCTGGATAGTAGCCAGCTAGGTGTCTTGCTGTTGTTGGATGTAAATATGGTGTTTGACACCTTGAGTCAGAGACCACTGGTACAATGGATCTCCAAGGTGGGTGTTGGTAGTGAAGTACTGCTGGGGTTTGAGTCTTATTTGTTGGACAGAAGTCAGATGGTGAGTGAGGAATGTATTTTCTAAAGCTTGGCCCTTGGCTCAGGGTGTGCCTCAGGGATTGGTTTTGTTCTCTTAATCTGTTCAACCTATACCTCCTTTCAGTCTGTTTTGCCATGCATAAGGCTGGGCTGAACTTTGTGTATATATTGATATGCAACTGCTGATACCCGATTTTATGGGGGAAACATAGATGTCATGTCACTAGTTCCCCACTATGTGGTTAAAATTGAAGACTAAGTAGTTGTGGTTATCTGGTGTCCTTTCCTCATGGGGAATAGATATGACTTAGCCCTAAAGGGTCCTGCTGCAACTTGAGGATCTGGTTGGATTTGGGTTTACAGTTGCGAGAATATTTTGAGAGTGATGTGAGCTTTTTTTTTCTTGTTCTAGCAAAAATGGTGCCGGTACTCAAATGCCAGGCCACCCTTCAGGAGTGGGGTGATCACTGAGGGACCCACCCCACAATAGCCAGGCCCCCTGCAACCAGTCACAGAATCTATGACAAGGCAGAATTGGTGTGTAGAGCCTGAGCTCTTTCATTAAAACTTGGGGACCATGGGTCAATTTTAGCAAAGGAAAAGGTGCCGGTACTCAGTACCCCCAAGTACCCCCTCAAAAAAAAGCCCTGGTTCTACAACTTATCAATTACGGCCATTCTCTCTATAAGCAGAATTTAGCACTGACTACAAGGGCACTAGTAATACTGAAGTTGGATTAATGTTAAATATTTTCGTGGGGCTGCCACAGGAGGATGTGTTGGTTGCAAATGGTGCAGAATACAGTGACAAAATTAAGGGGCTTTGGAATTCAGAACTCTCCAGATTTGAGCCAACTTCGTTGGCTACCTGTTAAATTCTGCATCCAATACAAGGTTCTTACAATGGTACTCAAGGCATCAGACAGGCCTTGTACAGAACTATTTGATGGTCAGGTTGATGTGTGTCTAAATCCACTATTGTTAATGTATTTTATTCTTTACTTTTGTAATTCCTGTGTCTCTAATCTGTTTTAGAATGTTTAAGATATAAATTGTAAACCACCCTGAAAAGTGCTCTGAACAGGTGGTAAACAAATAAAACGCTCCAGGATGCACTTGCAGGTGGATCGACAAGTCGTGCATACCAAGTGTATATTTTAGGAGAGACAAGACACAGGGATAGGTCTCTCTCTGTTCAGGCACAACAGTAGTGGCCATGTACTTCCCAAGGAATGAGAAGGAACTGGGTACTTTTAAGGAGGCGCTTGAAACTTTAGGGAGAGGTGAGCTGGGGTGTACTATGTGCTGTGGTGTTACTATTGTGATACTGTTTATGGACATTTTGTACACTGCAAAAGGTAGCTTTAGATAATGCAATATAAAATGTAAGTAAATAAGAAAAATAAAAACAGTGTAGGAGACCTACTCTATCACTTCCTATTGAAGACAGATGTCAGGTATTGTGTCCAGTGAGCTCCGAAACACAAAATTTAGCTGTTACACCAGTCTGTTATTGCTGAATTGATGTATGTTCAGATTTCTTAAAGATTTATAAAAATATGCCTGGAACACCAACATCAGACTGGCGAACTTCAAAGAATACCTGTTACAGTTGATGAAACTTTCTCTCAGAACCCACAACTGTGGGACAGATGTTGCAGCTTTTTTTCATCTTATTTAAAATGTAGACATCATAAAAGTCTTTAAACAAACAAAAACTAGGGGGGCTCATGCAGCATTACAGAGTGGAAGTTATTTTAAAATTGTTTAATGGATTTGTTAAACAGCACTATCGCCCAAAATAGCATCAAAGTGGTACACACATGAGTTTGTTTGTAACTGCACATAGTTAAAACACTGTACACCAAGGCAAAAAAAAAAAAAGGACAGACAAGAGAAAGGCAAAGTAGGGAACAAATCGAACATCATTTCTGTATTAAGAGATAATGGGATACCTGTCAGGACACAAAAAGGGAAACAAATCTCTGGAGTTATGTCAGGAAAAGCTTTTAAGGCTTCCATACCTTTGAAAAAAATGCATGTCTACAAAAACTATTTATTTGTTCTTAGAAAAATGACTAGTTTCCCTTCTTTACTAGCCTCTTCTTCACCCAGCTTCCCTATGGCCTCACCTGAGGACAAGCCAAGTATTTCTTCACAGCATTAACTGGGTCATGGTTGATCACAGCTGTACATCTTCACCACAGCCCAACTAGGGACCACATCAGGTTACAGCAGCAGATTGCCTCACAGTGACTAGAGTCACAAAGTCGCAGCTGCAGGTCCTCTCCATAGCCCACCCATAGATGCACTATGTTACGGAGGCAGGTCCTCTCCTCCATACAGTAAGGACAGAGCTGTGCAAGCCTGCTGCACTTACTTCCAGATTATAAATTCTAAATGTGTCAATTTTGCGTATGCCAGGTGAGACATTTTAGTCAGCTAGAGACAGTATTCCACAACTGAAGGAATCCTTTTATTCTTTTTTTAAATTCTAAGATTTCAAGACCCATATGCTTCTGTTCCACTAAATATTATATCAAATTAAAAAAACCTCCAAAATTACATGAAAAAAATTGTGACATCTTCAATCAATTCAAAATTACTTGTACATCAAATCTGTTATTGTGTCTCAACACTACTGAAAAACAGTTAAAAAAATTTTTTTTAATATCTAGCAAGCTGGTGAGGTAAAACGTCCTTTGGCTAAATTCATACCAGCTCTGTTCCATTAAACAATGTCTATATATTAAATAAATAATCTTGTTCTTTAGAATAGTATCTACCAATTTACCTGGCACAGATAAGCTCAATGGTCTATAGTTTCTCCAGAGTCACCCCAGAACCCTTTTTAAAAATTAGTACTACATTGGCCACCCTCCAATTTTCAAGTGCCACAGAATTTTAATGATATGTTACAAGTTGCTGATATATCTACAGTTTCACGTTTGAATTCTGTCAGAACTCTTGGATGTATACCACTCACAATAGTGAATCACTTGGAATATTTAGTCAGTTTGCCCTATTACACCAACATCACATACCACCAATGAGTGGTCTCCAAATGAGTTAATTTTGCATATACTGTGCCAGTAATGAAGCTTGCTCCTATGACAGGGTATGCCATATGATCAACATACCCCGTGTGTGCAGGAGCAGCCTAGTGATTAGAGCAGCAGGCTATGAACCAGAGAGATCAGGGTTTGAATCCCACGACACTCCTCATGACCTCGGGCAAGTCACTTAACCCTCCATTGCCTCAGATTCAATTGTAAGCCCTCTGGGGACATCTCACCTTTAACTACCAGAGATGTGAGCTAAATGCTAAACAAAGTTTCACTCTCTCCAGTTTACTGCTAATCTTTGCTTTAATACCTGCACTGTGCAAAACAGTTTCCTTCTGGTGCTCATGGGCAAATTATCAAGCTGCTTGAAAATTGCTTGCAATCAGGCCCAGGGCAGAAAATGGGGAGGTTATACCTCCCTCAGATTCAGCCAGGCTTGGGGTCCCCTAGGCCACTGTCCTGATTAAACCAGTAGCACCAAGAGGGCAAAAACAGGAACAGGCTGTAATTTACAACATATCCTATGTTGCATGTTACTAAATGAAAACAAATAAATACAAATTTCTTGTTTCATAAAGTGCAAACTCTTTGGAAATACTGCACACTATGTGGAAAGAGGGTGCACTATTTCAGAAAGAGGGCACATTCTTTCCCAACAGTGGAACCATCGCACATGCACAAACTTGTGTGCACACGCATGTCCCATCAGGGGAAAGCGAATGCTACATACCTGTAGAAGGTATTCTCCGAGGACAGCAGGCTGATTGTTCACACTGATGGGTGACGTCCACGGCAGCCCCCTCCAATCGGAAACTTCACAAGCAAAGGCCTTTGCTAGTCCTCGCGCGGCCATCTTCCCGCCCGAACCGGCTCGTGTTCGTCAGTCCCGTATGTAGCAAGACAAAGATAAGGGAAGACACAACTCCAAAGGGGAGGCGGGCGGGTTTGTGAGAACAATCAGCCTGCTGTCCTCGGAGAATACCTTCTACAGGTATGTAGCATTCGCTTTCTCCGAGGACAAGCAGGCTGCTTGTTCTCACTGATGGGGTATATCCCTAGCCCCAGGCTCACTCAAAACAAACATGGTCAATTGGGCCTCGCAATGGCGAGGACATAACTGAGATTGACCTAACAACTTATCCAACTAACTGAGAGTGTAGCCAGGAACAGAATAAAAAATGGGCCTAGGGGGGTGGAGTTGGATTCTAAACCCCAAACAGATTCTGAAGCACTGACTGCCCGAACCGACTGTCGCGTCGGGTATCCTGCTGCAGGCAGTAATGAGATGTGAATGTGGGGACAGATGACCACGTCGCAGCTTTGCAAATCTCTTCAATAGTGGCTGACTTCAAGTGGGCCACTGACGCTGCCATGGCTCTAACATTATGAGCCGTGACATGACCCTCAAGAGCCAGCCCAGCCTGGGCGTAAGTGAAGGAAATGCAATCTGCTAGCCAATTGGAAATGGTGCATTTCCCCACAGCCACTCCCCTCCTGTTGGGATCAAAAGAAAAACAATTGGGCGGACTGTCTGTTGGGCTGTGTCCGCTCCAGATAGAAGGCCAATGCTCTTTTGCAGTCCAATGTGTGCAGCTGACATTCAGCAGGGCAGGAATGAGGACGGGGAAAGAATGTTGGCAAGACAATTGACTGGTTCAGATGGAAATCAGACACTACCTTCGGCAAGAACTTAGGGTGAGTGCGGAGGACTACTCTGTTGTGTTGAAATTTGGTGTAAGGGGCCTGGGCTACCAGGGCCTGAAGCTCACTGACTCTACGAGCTGAAGTAACTGCCAACAAGAAAATGACCTTCCAGGTCAAGTACTTCAGATGGCAGGAGTTCAGTGGCTCAAAAGGAGGTTTCATCAGCTGGGTGAGAACGACACTGAGATCCCATGACACTGGAGGAGGTTTGACGAGGGGCTTTGACAAAAGCAAACCTCTCATGAAGCGAACAACTAAAGGCTGTCCTGAGATCGGCTTACCTTCCACACTGTAATGGTATGCACTGATTGCGCTAAGGTGAACCCTTACAGAGTTGGTCTTGAGACCAGACTCAGACAAGTGCAGAAGGTATTCAAGCAGGGTCTGTGTAGGACAGGAGCGAGGATCTAAGGCCTTGCTGTCACACCAGACGGCAAACCTCCTCCATAAAAAGAAGTAACTCCTCTTAGTGGAATCTTTTCTGGAAGCAAGACACGGGAGACACCCTCTGACAGACCCAAGGAGTCAAAGTCTACGCTCTCAACATCCAGGCCGTGAGAGCCAGAGACTGGAGGTTGGGATGCAGAAGCGCCCCCTCGTTCTGGGTGATGAGGGTCGGAAAACACTCCAATCTCCACGGTTCTTCGGAGGACAACTCCAGAAGGAGAGGGAACCAGATCTGATGCGGCCAAAAAGGAGCAATCAGAATCATGGTGCCTCGGTCTTGCTTGAGTTTCAACAAAGTCTTCCCCACCAGAGGTATGGGAGGATAAGCATACAGCAGGCCATCTCCCCAATCCAGGAGGAAGGCATCCGATGCCAGTCGGCCGTGGGCCTGAAGTCTGGAACAGAACTGAGGGACCTTGTGGTTGGCTCGAGATGCAAAGAGATCTACCAAGGGGGTGCCCCACACCTGGAAGATCTGGCGGACTACTCTGGAGTTGAGCGACCACTCGTGAGGTTGCATAATCCTGCTCAACCTGTCGGCCAGACTGTTGTTTACGCCTGCCAGATATGTGGCTTGGAGCAACATGCCGTGACGGCGAGCCTACAGCCACATGCTGACGGCTTGCTGACACAGGGGGCGAGATCCGGTGCCCCCCTGCTTGTTGATGTAATACATGTCAACCTGGTTGTCTGTCTGAATTTGAATAATTTGGTGGGACAGCCGATCTCTGAAAGCCTTCAGAGCGTTCCAGACCGCTCTTAACTCCAGGAGATTGATCTGCAGATCGCGTTCCTGGAGGGACCAGCTTCCTTAGGTGTGAAGTCCATCGACATGAGCTTCCCACCCCAGGAGAGACGCATCCGTAGTCAGCACCTTTTGTGGCTGAGGAATTTGGAAGGGGCGTCCCAGAGTCAAATTGGTCCAAATTGTCCACCAATACAGGGATTTGAGAAAACTCGTGGACAGGTGGATCACGTCCTCTAGATCCCCAGCAGCCTGGAACCACTGGGAGGCTAGGGTCCATTGAGCAGATCGCATGTGAAGGCGTGCCATGTGGCCAAGCAATCTCAACATCTGCCGAGCTGTGATCTGCTGGGACGCTCGTACCCGGAAGACGAGGGACAGCAGATTGTTGGCCTCGTCTCCGGAAGATAGGCACGAGCCATCCGAGAATCCAGCAGAGCTCCTATGAATTCGAGTCTCTGCACTGGGAGAAGATGGGACTTTGGGTAATTTATCACAAACCCCAGTAGCTCCAGGAGTCGAATAGTCATCTGTATGGACTGCAGAGCTCCTGCCTCAGATGTGTTCTTCACCAGCCAATCGTCGAGATAAGGGAACACATGCACTCCCAGCCTGCGAAGCGCTTCTGCTACTACAGCCAGGCACTTCGTGAACACCCTGGGCGCAGAGGCGAGCCCAAAGGGTAGCACACAGTACTGGAAGTGACGTGTGCCCAGTTGAAATCGCAGATACTGCCTGTGAGCTGGCAATATCGGGATGTGTGTGTAGGCGTCATTCAAGTCCAGAGAGCATAGCCAATCGTTTTCCTGAATCATGGGAAGAAGGGTGCCCAGGGAAAGCATCCTGAACTTTTCCTTGACCAGATATTTGTTCAGGGCCCTTAGGTCTAGGATGGGACGCATCCCCCCTGTTTTCTTTTCCACAAGGAAGTACCTGGAATAGAATCCCAGCCCTTCTTGCCCGGATGGCACGGACTCGACCGCATTGGCGCTGAGAAGGGCGGAGAGTTCCTCTGCAAGTACCTGCTTGTGCTGGAAGCTGAGCTCCCGGTGGGCAATTTGGAGGCTTTGAGGCCAAATTGAGGGTGTATCCCTGCCGGACTATTTGGAGAACCCAACGGTTGAAGGTTATAAGAGGCCACCTTTGGTGAAAAACTTTCAACCTCCCCCCGACCGGCAGATCGCCCGGCACGGACACGTTGATGTCGGCTATGCTCTGCTGGAGCCAGTCAAAAGCTCGTCCCCTGCTTTTGCTGGGGAGCCATGGGGCCTTGCTGAGGCGCACGCTGCTGACGAGAGCGAGCGCGCTGGGGCTTAGCCTGGGCCGCAGGCTGTTGGGAAGGAGGATTGTACCTACGCTTACCAGAAGAGTAGGGAACAGCCTTCCTTCCCCCATAAAAACGTCTACCTGAGGAGGTAGATGCTGAAGGCTGCCGGCGGAAGAACTTGTCGAAAGCGGTATCCCGCTGGTGGAGCTGTTCTACCACCTGTTCGACTTTCTTTTTTTTTCTTTTTTTTTTTTTTTTTTAAACATACTTTATTGATTTTTATTTTACAAAAAACTGGAAACAGCTATGACCATACAGTCAAATAAGAACTTGCTTACATCAACATGACGTCATTTATCATAACAAACAAGCAATATAAATTTCCACCTTCACATCTCTTCCAGATTTCCCCTCCCCCCTCCTTTTTCCATCTCCCCCCACTGGCAGCCAGATTCCCTCTCGTTTCTTCTCATATGGGTCCCAAATTTTTTGAAACATCGCTAGTAAGCCTTTCCGTATTGCAGTCAATTTAGCCATCTGATAAATATACTCTACTTTGTAGCCTACCCTCTACAAGGGGGGTGTCTCCAAAAACGTTGTCCGCATGGCAAGGGGAGTCCGCAATCCGCTGCTGGATCCTAATCTCCAGGTCGGAGGCATGCAGCCATGAGAGTCTGCGCATCACCACACCTTGAGCAGCGGCCATGGACACAACATCAAAAGTATCATATACCCCTCTGGCCAGGAATTTTCTGCACGCCTTCAGCTGCCTGACCACCTCCTGAAACGGCTTGGCTTGCTCAGGAGGGAGCTGGTCCACCAAGCCCGCCAACTGCCGCACATTGTTCCGCATATGGATGCTCGTGTAGAGCTGGTATGACCGGATCTTGGCCACGAGCATAGAAGAATGGTAGGCCTTCCTCCCAAAGGAGTCTAAGGTTCTAGAGTCTTTGCCCGGGGGTGCCGAAGTATGCTCCCTAGAACTCTTAGCTTTCTTTAGGGCCAGATCCACCACACCAGAGTCGTGAGGCAACTGCGTGCGCATCAGCTCTGGGTCCCCATGGATCTGGTACTGGGACTCGATCTTCTTGAGAATGTGGGGATTACTTAGAGGCTTGGTCCAGTTCGCCAGCAATGTCTTTTTTAGGACATGATGCATGGGTACTGTGGACGCTTCCTTAGGTGGAGAAGGATAGTCCAAGAGCTCAAACATTTCAGCCCTGGGCTCATCCTCCACAACCACCGGGAAGGGGATGGCCATAGACATCTCCTGGACAAAGGCCGCAAAAGACAGACTCTCGGGAGGAGAAAGCTGCCTTTCAGGGGAGGGAGTGGGATCAGAAGGAAGGCCATCAGACTCCTCGTCAGAGAAATATCTGATGTCCTCCTCCTCCTCCCACGAGGCCTCACCATCGGTATCAGACACAAGTTCACAAACCTGTGTCTGAAGCCGTGCCCGACTCGACTCCGTGGAAACACGGCCACGGTGGGAGCGTCAAGAGGTAGACTCCCTCGCCAACACCGGCGAAGCTCCCTCCACCGACGTCGTCGGGGAGTCTTCCTGGGAGGCGGCCGCAGTCGGTACCGCAAGCGGTACTGATGTCGGAGACCTCACCCCGGACAAGGGGCCAGCCGGCGCCTCACTCGACGGTACCGGTGGCGCAGGCACCGCCGGTACTGGAGGGGGAAGGGCGCAACAGCTCTCCCAGGATCTCTGGGAGAACGGCCCGGAGACTCTCGTGCAGAGCGGCTGTGGAGAAAGACATGGAAGCCGATGCAGGCGTCGAGGTCAGAGTCTGTTCCGGGCGTGGAGGCTGTTCCGGGCTGTCCAAGGTGGAGCGCATCGACACCTCCTGAACAGAGGGTGAGCGATCCTCCCGGTGCCGATGCCTACTGGGTGCCGACTCCCTCGGCGACCCAGAGCTCTCGGTACCGACGCGGGAAGGAGACCGGTGTCGATGCTTCTTTGATTTTTTCAAGCGAAGCATGTCACCGGAGCTTCCCGGTACCGACTAGGAGGACGTAGAATCCAACCGTCGCTTCCTCGGGGCCGAGGCCGAAGAAGGTCGATCTCGGGGGGGGGGGGGGGGGGGGGGCTGTACCGCAGGAGCCCTCAGGACAGGAGACCCACCCGAAGGCTCACCGCCACCAGCAGGGGAATGGATAGCCCTCACCTGCACTCCCGACGAAGCACCACCGTCCGACGACATCAGCAGCAGCGGAGGTCCCGGTACCACCAACGTCGATGCAGCTGTCCGATGCCTCGGTACCGACGATGCAAGAGGTCGGCACTTCGATGCAGCCGACGTCGTCGATGCCGAAACCGATGGTCTGGATGCTGTCGACGCCGATGTACTCGGTGCGCCCTGAGCCGACGTCGACAAAGAGCCCGAGAACAACACGTTTCACTGGGCTAATCTCGCTACCTGAGTCCGCTTTTTCAAAAGAGCACAAAGACTACAGGCCTGCGGGCGGTGCCCAGCCTCGAGGCACTGAAGACACGACGCGTGCCTATCAGTGAGCGAGATTACCCGGGCGCACTGGGTGCACTTCTTGAAGCCGCTGGAAGACTTCGATGACATGGGCGGAAAAATCACGCCAGCGAAATCAAAATTCGCGATGACGGAAGGCACCAAAAAATATGGAGAAAAAACCCATACGAGGCCAAATAAAGCCGGCCCCGAAGCGAAAGAAAACTTACGCAGGGAAAAAGCTGAAAGTACGGGAAGGGAAAAATAAAACCAGAACGGTTCTCCTCTAAAACTATATTTTTCTTTTGTTCGAAAAACACGAAGACGCGCAAGGTCAACTAGAGGGGCACGAAACGGCGCGAAAACACGACCGTCCCGAGCGTGGACAAAAGAAGACTGACGAACACGAGCCGGTTCGGGCGGGAAGACGGCCCGCGCATGCGCATCGGTGCGCGAGGACTAGCAAAGGCCTTTGCTAGTGAAGTTTCCGATTGGAGGGGGCTGCCGTGCACGTCACCCATCAGTGAGAACAAGCAGCCTGCTTGTCCTCGGAGAAAAAAAGGTGTGCACTATGTGGAAAGAGGGCACACTTATTGGCAACTGACAAAAAAAATGGCCAAACAAAAAAAACATTCTGTGCTACCCATACCTAAGTAATTGTTTACTCTTATTCTTATGGACAAAGCACAAAATAAAATTATAAAAGGGCCAGATTTATTCATTCATTCTTTTCTCCCATTCTGTGTCTATGGGAAAAGGTTTAGTGAATCAAAGTCCAAAATGTTCTTCTATTCTTTAACTGAATATTGTAAACCGCCCAGAAGAAAATGTCTGATGGGCCGTATGACAGAATTGTGTTTTAAGCCTGTAAAAAAACTGCCTTTATTAATTCTTGAAGTGCATTTCTCTAGTTTGGCCAGAAGGTGGTGCATGTTATGTTTTAAGCCGTTATAAAGAACTGATTTTTTCCCTTCTTTAGTTAACACAGATAAAGGAAAATACCTGTAGTGATGTAACCCGTTTTTTTTTTTTTCAACTTGTCTGAGCTCAGATTGGCCCAGGAGCTCATTTTCATTTGAACTGTAATGGCTTTTGCCCCTGTCTTAGCCCAGAAGAAGAGACAGACAGATCACTTTGCAAAGGCCATGTAAACAGTTACATTTGATAACGTGTGAGCAGCTGTATGTCCTGATCTTCCCAGGTACTGTTTAGACAGTAAACAAATGTTTAGTTAGTGTTAAAATTGATCCATATTTCAGTTACCTGTTATATAGTTTGCTGATTGCACATTTTTTGTTTATTGTTCAATTTTTAAGACAGTAAACAATTTTTTCAGTGTATTGCCTCTGTCTGGACCAATAAAGAATCCTGGCGGTTTGTGTGTTGGGTCTGCAAGTGCTTTCTGGGGACTGTGGGACCACTGGGAGTATGGCCCCAGTAACCTAGAAATCACTGGGGAAAAGTTGAGAGTGGGAGACTCGCCCAGAGACGGTTGGGACTCAGTCAGTGGGAGGAGGGTGCTAGTGTACAGCATAAGCGGCAGGTGCAGGCGGAACTGAGCTGTGCTGGGGATAGACCCTCTTAAGTGGCCACGGGGTAACCCCACGCGGGTGGCTAGGTGTTTCGTCAAAGGTGGTATATCAAATGTTAATAAAAACTTGAAACTTGATTTTGGTGGCTGAATATCTGATTAATGGTTTGCCTGGCTAAAAAGCTTGATTTAAGCTGCCAAGAGCAGTAACAGTTCACATGCCAAACTCCAAAGGGACCTTCCATTTTTCCATGCAGTGAAATATCAAGAAAATAATCATGATTTCAATTAGCTTGCTGTCCCAAACCATCTGCTGCAGAGATCAATGATTGCACAATACATTTTGAAATAAATAGTTCTCTTGTATACGCTGTGGTTCCAAGAGTTTGAAGCTGAAATATCAGAATCATGCCAGCAATACTGAAAGTTGAATACACTGCACTGCTTGAATGCCTTCAAAATTCTTATTTTCCATATTTTTGCAATTACTTGCTACATTTTGGTATTTAACTCAGATTAACCTTTTTAAAAGCTACAGAAGTGTCTAATGCTCAATGGTACTATTGCAACATAGTAGATTGCAGAAAAAGATTGTCCCATTCAGTCCTCCCAATTATTCCTGTCCATACAAGGATATATGCTATAAGCTTATAAGTTCTTCACTTAGTTCATGAATATCCACAAAGTTCATAGTAATTTACATACAGTAGCTAACCATAACAGCACAGCCACTGAACAGCTGCCAAAACGATATGTCCACATGGTAGCCTGTATTTTGCTTGGATACTAATGTTTTATATGTAAGTACATAAGTATTGCCATACTGGGAAAGACCAAAAGTCAATCAAGCCCAGCATCCTGTTTCCAACAGTGGCCAATCCAGATCACATATACCCAGCAAGATCCCAAAAAAGTACAAAACATTTTATACTGTTTATCCCAGAAATAGTGGATTTTCCCCAAGTCCATTTAATAACGGTCTATTGACTTTTCCTTTAGGAAGCCATCCAAACCTTTTTAAAATTCCGCTAAGCTAACTGCCTTTACCACATTCTCTGGCAACAAATTCCAGAGTTTAATTACACGTTGAGTGAAGAAATCTTTTCTCCGATTCGTTTTAAATTTACTACTTTGTAGCTTTATCGCATGCCCTCTAAGCCTAGTATTTTTGGAAAGCATAAACAGACGCTTCACATTTACCCGTTCAACTCCACTCATTATTTTATAGACCTCTATCATATCTCCCCTCAGCCGCCTTTTCTCCATGCTGAAGAGCCCTAGCCGCTTTAGCCTTTCCTCATAGGGAAGTTGTCCCATCCCCTTTATCTTTTTTGTTGCCCTTCTCTGCACCTTTTCTAATTCCATTTATTCTGTGAACCCTAAAACTAGCTGATTAATCATTTGAGACAAATTTTCATTCAGTATTGCAAGCATTAGTTTTATGAATCAGTCGTTAAATCGCGACAGGATTGTGAAAAATTACAAGAGGACCTTACGAGACTGGGAGACTGGGCGGCTAAATGGCAGATGATGTTTAATGTGAGCAAGTGCAAGGTGATGCATGTGGGAAAAAAGAACCCGAATTATAGCTACGTCATGCAAGGTTCCACGTTAGGAGTTACGGACCAAGAAAGGGATCTGGGTGTCGTCGTCGATAACACACTGAAACCTTCTGCTCAGTGTGCTGCTGCGGCTAAGAAAGCGAATAGAATGTTGGGTATTATTAGGAAAGGTATGGAAAACAGGTGTGAGGATGTTATAATGCCATTGTATCGCTCCATGGTGCGACCACACCTTGAGTATTGTGTTCAATTCTGGTCTCCGCATCTCAAGAAAGATATAGTAGAATTGGAAAAGGTGCAGCGAAGGGCAACTAAAATGATAGCGGGGATGGGACGACTTCCCTATGAAGAAAGACTAAGGAGGCTAGGGCTATACAGCTTAGAGAAGAGACGGCTGAGGGGAGACATGATAGAGGTATATAAAATAATGAGTGGAGTGGAACAGGTGGATGTGAAGCGTCTGTTCACGCTTTCCAAAAATACTAGGACTAGGGGGCATGCGATGAAACTACAGTATAGTAAATTTAAAACAAATCGGAGAAATTTTTCTTCACCCAACGTGTAATTAAACTCTGGAATTCGTTGCTGGAGAAAGTGGTGAAGGCGGTTAGCTTAGCAGAGTTTAAAAAGGGGTTGGACGGATTCCTAAAGGACAAGTCCATAAACCGCTACTAAACGGACTTGGAAAAATCCAAAATTCCAGGAATAACATGTATAGAATGTTTGTACGTTTGGGAAGCTTGCCAGGTGCCCTTGGCCTGGATTGGCCGCTGTCGTGGACAGGATGCTGGGCTCGATGGACCCTTGGTCTTTTCCCAGTATGGCATTACTTATGTACTTATTGTAATTTGATTTATCTGGGTTTAGCATAATCTGTAATTCATTCCTTGCAGTTAATTCAAAATGCTGCTTCAAGGACCAAAAGGACTCTCCAAATTCACTGGTTGCCTGTGTATTGGAGAATTAGGTTCAGGGTTTCGACTTTGATTTTTAAAGCACCTCTTGCACTGACATCTGAATTATTGACCCTCCTGTAACCTATGCTCTGCAGATAAGATTGGACACATTGTGATGCTATGATTCAGCTGGAAGGTGAACGTTTTTGGAATACGTGCAAGAGATTCATCTTACAATTTAGAAAATATTTGAAAGCTTTTTTGTTTAATTTTGAGTAGGTCTTCGGTTGATGATTAGTTGTTTAGTTTTTAGAGCATTAGGTTAGGGAATGCCTAATGTTTTTGTTTTTTGTATTGTCTTATTTTATTATGCATATTTTTGTAACCTACCTACAGTTGTAAGATAGTGCTAAAAATATGCAGATTATAAATATTTTAAGTAAATAAATAGGATATTTTTAAACACTTAAATACTACTAGGTCATGCTTCTACTCTTTTCCCGCAACTGAAGATCACAAGCAGTTTTAAAGCCAGTTGGCTGTTTTAGCTTCCACCACCCATTTCAGGAAGGTATTTCACATATCTATAACCCCTCCTGAAGAAAAAAAAATAGTTCTTCAATATTATTTCCAAGTCTACCCCCTCAGTCTCTCATATTGCAATACCTCCCTGTCTCATCTCTACCAGTATCTCGCTTCCTACCGTGTACCACTCCCTTGGATTTTTGCAATCCTAATATTTAACTGCGCAGTTTTAGACGAGTTTCCCTCATGCAATAGCGTCTGTTGGGGAGGGGTCTGTCAGGCCCTAGTCTTGCTAAGCTTCTCTCTATGTTAATGCCTCAGGTCATTAAACCTATGGGATATTTTCTGTAATCATAAGGTACTAGGCTAGATGGACCTTTGGTCTAACCCAATATGGCAATTCTTATGTTATGTCTGCACTAGTTCAATTAAGTCTTAATAATGCCTCACCATAAAACTGGTTTGAACTGATTTATCAGTGTAAAAAACAGTTTCTTCTGAGAATAGTTAAAGTGAGGCAGAAATCCAGTAACAAAAACCACAAGATGGAGAAGCATATCCTAGTAGAGTTAAGGTGAAATTTGTTTAGCTGTTAAATCTCCTTTTCTTGAGTCCTGCTAGACCAGTCCAGACCCTATGAGTTATGCCTCCTTAGTGGCAGATAGAGGCAGGTATCTGAAGATTCCAATAACCATCAGTATAACAGGTAGTGTAGCCAAGAAAAATTCCAGTATGCTAATGCCAAAGCCACTCAACCAAAAAAAAAAAAAAATTAAGAGGGAGTGGAGAAGATAACCTACAGAGCCCCCATAGGGCTACCTTTGCAAATAACTATTTACAGACAGGTGGCAGACCTAGGACCCAGGAACCTACTGAATTCCTCAGTCTTCCAGGGCAGGTCCTGAACTAGTCTAGCAGGAATTAAAGAAAAGAAAATTAACATGTAAGAACAAATTTCA
This sequence comes from Microcaecilia unicolor, assembly GCF_901765095.1. NCBI lineage: Eukaryota > Metazoa > Chordata > Amphibia > Gymnophiona > Siphonopidae > Microcaecilia > Microcaecilia unicolor. The sequence goes on along the minus strand of NC_044033.1, from coordinate 267,453,038 downwards.
TCTTCCTTATCCTGCTAGACCAGTCCAGAGCTTTTATCTCAGAGGGCAGGAGGAAAACAACATCTTCCAGGACTGCCCTATCAAAGGTACTGTCCTGCCTAACAAACATCAAGTTTGTACTATTTGATAAACCGAGATGGGGACCATGTTGCACTCCTGCAAATGTCTGAGACAACAGCCCCTGCTTCAGTCAAGGAATCTCCTCTGAAGAATATAAGCTGGCTCAATTAACCTAATCCAACATGCAATTGAAAACTGAGGTCTCATGTCTCTTGCGAGGACCATAAGAGGAAAATATTGGGCCTTTAATCACGGGTCCCCCCCACTTTGTGCTCATGTCCCATCCAAAGCTGCAGTACCTGTTCAATGGCTGGTGAGGTAGCCAAAGAAATCTACTGCTTGAGTCACCCCTTTCCTCTTCGTACTGCCTCAGGAACGAGGAAGTCAATGGTGTGCCTCCAGCTGACGTCAGCAATCCCCAAGCACGCTCATTTCATGCATGAACTAAGCATGCTCAGGGAGTGCCTGCATCAGCGACTGGAGGCACACCATTAACTTTGTGGCTCCTGAGATAGTATGAGGAGGAAGGGGACAGGTTTGGCAATGGATTATTTCAGCTGGCAGGGCTTTGGCTCCCCACCAGCAATGTATGATACCTAATGTGGGGGGGGGGGGGGAGGAAAGAAGAGAATGTGTAGCCCCCCAGTCCACACGTACCCCTTCCCCCCAATGAACTGCTGGCTACGCCCCTGCCTTTAACCATGCGATTAACCCCAAGATTGAAAATACTAATCACAATTAAAAATTTTAATCAAAATGCAGCACTAAAAAAGATATTTCACACTGATGTAATGTGCCTAAAACATAGATGTCACCAATTTTCAGCAGTGGCCAAATGACCAAGGGAGACAGCACCTGTAAAACTCTTAATATACATACTAGTACAAAGAATTTCAAGCACCATAAGTGGTGTTTCTCACTTACCGTACTTGTGTTTTTTTGATTTTAGTTGTCACCAAGGTTCACCATGAAAAAAAAAAAAAAAAAAAAAAAAACACAGAAACAAAACAAAATAATTAGTTCCTTTTACAAATACTTTTGTATAAACATACTAACAAACCCTGTCTAAATCAGATCATGAAAAAGATGTCAATGCTCTTAAGAACTGATGTTTGGAAATAAAGCAACCCCGATGTCCAACTCATACAATGACCTTCCTAAGAAGGAACTGATTACTCAAGACTGTCATTAAAAGTGTGAAGTCTGGTCAAGATTTTTTTTTTCTTGCTAGAACTCACAAAAAAATATAAAAAGTTTTATTTCACATTTCACCTTTAATAAACCACCAATAACATATTATTGTGAACCATTTAGATCGTATTTTAAAAGGAAGGAAAATGGAATGAAATAAGGATGCATAGATTATAATATTTCAAATCTAAAATTAGATTAACTCAATAAATTCTAAACACTAAAACACTGATAACACATTATCTTAATACGCATTGCTCATACTAAGATACAACAGAAGGGAAGGAAGTGAAAAGAAAAACGTGAGAATGCTGTACCAGGCACAATGTACTCCATAGGCATTAAAAAACTATGCAAGGAAGTGGAAAGCATGAGTAAAATAGTACGTCTTAAACAAAACTAACGCTCCTGTATACTAAGCTGCACTAGCGGTTGTCCTGGCGCTAATGCCGCAAATGGGCTCTGCCAGCATTAGCGCCAGGACAGCCACTACTGCAGCTTAGTAAAACAGACCCCTAAACTTCTTAGAAAACAATTCCAAAATGGAACGCCAAATTAAGGAGAGTTCTCCATAGTGTTGAGGCTATTACATTAAAACAAGATGATCAGGCTGGGCGTGAACACACTTGCAAGTGCAAAGGAATAAGTAAATGACAGGAAGCAGGAAGGACAGCTCAACTTGTAACATACAGTGTAAAAAAACTAAATAAAGAGGGAGTACCAGTATGTAAGATCCAATGACTAAGGACAAAATTTTGAAGGACACACAGAATGGACTGCCAACGTTCATTGATAAGTAGAGATGTTTAACTCTATCAATTTTTTAGACCTATTAAGTAACTTTATTGCAGTGTTCTAAATAATTTGTAAGTCTAAGACGATATGTATCGTATGTACCGTTAAAACATCTCTACTTATCAATGAACATTGGCTGTCCATTCTGTGTATCCTTCAAAATTTTGTCCTTGGCAATTAGATCTTACATCTTAAAAAAGTGAATTAGCATTATCTTATCTAGATTATTGTAAAAAAATTAACCTGCAGTCGTTATGCCTAAGCATCAAAAAGTGAGCAAGTTGTGTAAAACTGATGCAATGTAAAAGATTTCTCAGCAAGTATAGAAGTATGTTTGTTAAAAGTAAGATGATCATCTAATGCAATTCCAACAGATCAAAAACCAGAGCTTGACAAAGTCTTAGGATCTTGGATCCAGACTTATAATGTCTGTAATTTTTATTCATTTGTGCACATTTATAAATTGCAGATTCATAATGTGCTCAAGATGATGCATAGCAGCAGAGGAGTTGATAAGGAAGCAACTGCTTCCCCCCCCCCCCCAATAGTCTACCACCTGGTAATGGATAGAGACTTTAGGCTGTGGTTGGTGGGGCAACATGAGATAAGCCAAAGCTGTAGCTACTAAGCATGGGTGGGACGGTACACCCACCCACCTAACCTCAAAAGCTGCAGCCTTAGCTTCTCGCCATTGCTCACCTGTCCCCAGCAGTTGCAGTTTTAGCCCCTCCCCACTGCTATTCCCATCCAGAGGCATAGCCAGACCTCGATTGTGATGGTGGTAGTGGGGGGGTCCCCATTTTCCCTGCCTCCTCGCTGCTGTCTGCCCCCACCGCAACCCCACATACCTAGTCTGGCGGGGTCCCCAAACCCCGCAAGCAGAAGACTTCCTTTAGTGCTGTACTGCCTGCCCTGATTTCCTGCTCCAGCGTACATGCCAGGTTTTGTGAGCATGAGTGAAGCTCATGCATGCTCAATTTTGTTGAAACCCAGCATATGCACAGGGGAGGGGGAAGAAGGCAGGCAGCATAGTGATGAATATTGCTGCAGGAAAACTTCTGCTGGCAGGGCATGGGGATCCCCACAAGCCAAACCAGCTGATCTTAGGGGGCCCAGGTCCCCCATGGCTACTTCTGAATCTCTCCTCTACCCCTGTCCCCCCCCCCCCCCCCAAAAAAAAAGTAGCTTCTCTCAATTCCCACTACCCCTCCCCCCAAAAAAAACATTCTTAAAAATTTTTAAATGTATCCTACCAACAGGGCTACTGGAGAATCACCTCCTCACCAACAATACTCCTTAAGGGCTGTGCCTGCAGTTGCTAGCGCTCCAAGTATCCTAATTCCTCGAGGTGGTCCCATTTGGGCTACCTTTCTAGGGTGGATACCCCAAATGTCTCTCTCTGCCTCCCCCCCCCCCCCAGTGCTCATAGCTTTCTCTGCCTCCCCTCTCCACATACACAAACAGCCAACCTCCTCCCCCATAGCTATCTGCCTTCCCCCCTCCAGCACACACACGAACCCATAGACCTGTCAACCCCCCTCACCCCAATATACCCACCTCCCCCTGGTAGCTGTCTCCTAATGACCCCCCACAAACTGAATTCTCAGTACTGCTCTCCAGCTCCTTACACCAGTTTGAGCTCTCGACCTCCTCCTGCCTCTGTCTCTCTCCAGCAGCATAGACCCCCAGTTTGCACTCCCCCCACCCCCAGCAATACTAGAGAAACAAACTCCCTCCTCCTGCCTTTGTCTCCCCTCCAGCAGCATAGACCCCCAGTTTGCACTCCCCCCCCCCACCCCCAGCAATACTAGAGAAACAAACAGAAATGCAAGATATTAAGATTTCTCAAAGCTGATACGGTCCAATTGATAAAATTTCTTTTTGTACATTTGTAGTTGACTATTTCATTTTTCCATTCGATTTGGTCTGTCTTCTGCTTTTCTCCATTTTTCCTTCCTTTCCAGTGTCTCCTATCTGACATTTCTCTCTCCATATCTGCCATCCATCTTTTATGTCCTTATTTGTCCTGTCCAGCATCTCCTCCACTTTGTCCCTGTTCCCTCCACCCATCTTTAGCATTTGCTCTTGGTATCCTTATCCTCCCCTTATATTCCCCCTGTGATTTTTATTTTAGTTACATTTGTACCCCACGCTTTCCCACTCAGGGCAGGCTCAATGCAGCTTACATGGGGCAATGGAGGGTTAAGTGACTTGCCCAGAGTCACAAGGAGCTGCCTGTGCCTGAAGTGGGAATCGAACTCAGTTCCTCAGGACCAAAGTCCACCACCCTAACCACTAGGCCACTCCTCAACAATGCCCCTGTGTTCTTATCCCACCCCCTTTTAAGCATTGCCCCACGTCTCTCTATTCTTACTTCATACCCAGTATCTCATCCCTCCCATCTTCCCTTCCTCCCACACCCATTGTCTGTGGGTCCAGTTCTCTTCTCCTCTGTTTCAACCCTGAACCTAGGCTGCCTCTGCCCTCCCCCAACCTGAGCTCTCTCCCCCCTCTTGTGCTCCCCTACCCCAGAGTTCAGCACATCTCCATATCCCTCCAGGCCCCCCACCTCAATGGGTCCAACAAATCTCTCCCTCCCCCTCAAAGCTTGCAACATGGGATATCTAGGTAACTATCGGTCTGACATCGGATCCTTCCCTCTGCCTAGTCCCACCTTTTGTGAGGTAACTTCCTGTTTCCTCAGGGGTACGACTCTACAAAAGGAAGGCCCCGACGTCAGCCAGAGCAGCATGTCTTGATGGCTGCCACTGCTGGGAATTGAGGTAAGCTTCGAGGGGGGGGGAGGGAGGAAGAAGGGAAAGAGAGGGTGCCCTCTTCTCTGTGCCGTGGACCCAGCAGGTAAGACAGGGACTGCATGTCCTTGCAGTACATGCACAACTGCAGTACGTGCACAACAGTGCATGTGGTGAATTTGTGAGGCAGCTACAACAAGATCATCTAAAATACCAATCATTTTGTTGTTGTTCTATAGCAACTTCAGCTTGTTCTGCAGTTACAGGAGCATGCTCTTCAATTTCAAACAAACATTCTTATTTATTTATTTACCACCTTTTTGAAGGCAGTGTACAGTAAGAATAAATCAAACGAGAAACTAGGCAATTACAGCAGTAAAAATATTCAAATACAAAGTATGGCATAGTATACTACTTACAATGTCAACACAATATGTTATAAACATTTTAGAACATAAGAGTAGCCATACTGGGTCAGACCAATGGTCCATCTAGCCCAGTATCCTGTTTTCCAAACAGTGACCAAGCCAGGTCACAAGTACCTGGCAGAAACCCAAGTTGTGGCAACACTCCATACTACAAATTCCAGGGCAAGCAGTTGCCTCCCATGTCTGCCTCAATAGCAGACTATGGACTTTTCCTCCAGGAATTTGTCCAAACCTTTTTAAAACTCAGATACGCTAACCGCTGTTACCACCTCCTCCAGCGCAGAGTTCCAGAGCTTAACTAGTGAAAAAATGTTTCCTCCTATTTGTTTTAAAAGTATTTCCAAGTAACTTCAAGTGTCCCCTAGTCTTTTAACTTCTACTCATTCTACACCACTCAGGATTTTGTAAACCTCAATCTATCTCCCCTCATCCGTCTTTTTTACAAGCTGAAGCGCCCTAACCTCTTTAATCTTTCCTCATACGAGAGGAGTTCCATCCCCTGTCATTTTATTCACTTTTCTTTGAGCTTTTTCTAATTCCACTATATCTTTTTTAAGCTATGGTGACCAGAACTGAATAATACTCAAGGTGCAGATGCACCATGGAGCGATACAAAGGGTATAAGCAAAGACGGGACATATAGATAGGTAAGAGAGTAAGAGGAGTTAGAAAATAGGCTGACTAACTTAAAGAATGGTGCACATGGGGTCAGAGAGATGGTTAAATATTATCCCAACTAGGGTAGACATGGATATCTCTGAAGTGTTCATCTAGCTACTGGTCACTTCCCTTGTCTGCAATCTTTAGTTTAATTGTACTTAGCATGTTTGAAGCTTGTCAGTTACAACACATAGAACTTGTTCTTTAAGTTTATAACCTTGCAGAACACCTTTTCTACTAAGAACTGGAGAAACTCACTGGTGTGATAAGATGTCTTTTACTGCCAATGTCTTGGTAACTATTTCATTCTTTTCACAAATTGGACACTGATGGCAAAGTAGCTCACTCTGTGGCATGTGCAGGCATCAATTTTAGGGGGAAAAAATCTCAAGGGACATTTTGTAAGTTCTTCCTTTTGGTTAAGGGCTTCTTCACACACCATTTTTCTAGCATCGTCTTTTTCCAGAGAAAACATCAAGTTTGCGGGCCATTGGAAGCTGGTCATGAAAATGATAGAGGCACACTATCCTTTACAAGTTGTATGATACATTCAAAAAACATATCAGCTGTCATTGTTACAGTAACTGTCACTAACAAAATATCTTGTAACGGATGTCTGAGGTTTTCTGAGAGATCTGTATACAGTGGATACATATTGTGGGTATCGTGAAAACCTGACTGGCTGGGGACAGGGTGCCTCCAGGACCAGGTTTGGGAACCGCTGATCTAGCTCATGCCTTTTTCCCAACGCAAGTTATATTCAGGTACAGTAGGTATTTTCTCTGTCCCTAGTGGGCTCACAATCTAAGTTGGTACCTGAGGCAATGGAGGGTTAAGTAACTTAACCAGGGTCTCAAGAGGTGCAGTGGAATCTGAACTCTGGCTTCCCTGGCTCTCAGCCCACTGCTCTAATAATTAGGCTACTCCTGCCTATTTGAAAGAGGAAGAATTTGTAAGTGAAGTGAGATGCCAGTATCTGAGCTGTAGAGAGAGCTGGGAAATCCTGAGCCCCATCACTGAAGGCAACCAAACCTGTACTACCTTTCAACATTTCCTCTGTCGGCCAATTAATACCTGCTTTAGTTTTCACTGCAAACCTGACTTCTGGGCTTGCTGCTGTTATGCCCTACCTTCTAAACAGCAGCACACATGGATTTTGTATAGAAAGCAATACAATTATAGTCTGCAGAGCAAACAAGCAAAACACTGGCAAATCATTAAATCAAAACAAAGGGAATGGTAGGACAAGCCAGTCGCTCAACCCCGCTGTAAATTAGTATGAACAAATAACGAATATACTCAAATATACCTATCCTTAAAAAATACTTATTTTATTATGGTTTAGCATGTTTTTAAGGACTTACTGCTAATGGCTATATCCAGCTCTATGATCTGCCTCTAGCACCAAATAGGCTGTAGAATGTCACCACCACCATAATCTCCATGTCTTAGTCCAGACCTGCTCCTACTTGCTCTGGACATTAGCCAGAGTCAGACCCAGTCTTGCAGCAGTAACTCCCATACCTAGTGTACCTGGATGTAACGCACCTCGAACGAGGTGGAGCATAGGCAGAGAGTCACGACTTACATGCGTGTGTTTGCATATTGCATATGGATTCATTTTACTCGCGATTTCTCTGGGATTTGTACTGGCATTTTGTGAAAACACTTAATTTGTCCTTTACAAAGAGGAGATCTGGGGAAAAAAATTACATTCCCCTCTGTATGCTTTTAAGGTATGCATTCAGCAACTCTAAGAAGGGCTGTTATCAACTAGTCCTTTTGAAAATTGTTCTCTTTTAACAATAACAGTTGCTGGTTAAACAATGAGGTTCTTTTGTTGTTTCTGACAGGTAAAACAGTAGGGTTCAAGTCTTCCATGTGTGGATTTTTAAAAAGTGGTGGCTATTTCCTCCTCCAGATTGTCCCAGGCATCCTCTTTTAGCTAAGTTTCTTGTCCTATATAGTGGCCCCAGACTCAGCAGCAATTCCTAGAATTTGGTTCACAGCCTGAGAACCCTTGTTAACTAACCTTGTAGTGTAGTGCCCTGCCCCTTCCTATTGCCCAAATTTCCTGTTGTAGTGGAAAGCTATCCAAGGGTATATAATAAGCTGTTTTCACAAAATGCCTGTATAAATCGCAGCGAAATCGCAAAGTAAAATGAATCAATATGCAAACACACGCGTGTAAATCGTGACTCCGCCCATGCTCCGCCTCCAGAGTTCTGCAAAAGTGCATGCTGTTGCTGTCATCACGCATACATTTACCCTATCTAAAGAGTATAAGACATCTTACACGTGTGTACTAACATATTTGCAAAAAAAAAGTTAGCAATCCCCAGTTCCACCCACTGCCCCCTCCCCCCCCCCAAAAAAACTGTTACACTGCGAAATTGTGAGCCAAGAAAACAAAGCTGGAATACTGTTAGATATCCAACAGAGGCTCCTCTAAACGAGCCCAAACAGGTCTAGTAATGAGGTTGCCAGTGTCATCTTCATGGAGATCAAGGGCAAAGCTCGCCTCCCCTTCCAGGGCAAGAAAAACATTCTGAAAGGGAAGTGCAACCTCGCAAAGCACCGTCGCCCGCAGGGGACAGTCCAAGGACTCTAGTTCCCCCGTCAATATCACCGCTCCCACAGAACTGCGGGCCCAGCCCTGAACGCAGAAGGGCTCGGAGCGAGGCCGCCGTTCAGAACAAACTGCCGCACACCGGAGCCCAATAACGAGAGGCAGCTCCTGATATACCGACAGTGAGGAGCAGTGGCAGACATGCAACTCCTGCTGGCGCTCACCTCATTAAGTAGTCGCGGAAGTCCTTGCTCTTGGCATAATCCAAAGCCTTACGGGCCAAGGCTCCCGCCATACTGCGACCGAGAACGTGAAGAAACGGGCAACTATATACAACACACCGGCACCGCCGGATAACCGCTACGTACTAATCCCAGCAACTGCAAGGGCAGTAAGTAGGGTCAAAGGAGGTTAATGATGGGCAGAGCCTCGCGAGAGCGTCAAGCACCGCCCAGACCAAGCAAGTTAGATTGAGAACCAAACCTCCTTGGCGCAGATGGTGGGCGGTGGCGTTTACGTTGCTGACGGAGGTGGGGGGGGGGGAGGGGTTCATCGCGTGACTGCGCTAGTTCTATGGTTGCCAGGGTAACTTGTTGCTCGGGGTTTTGGGACGGGGATTGTCTGGCATCCACCAAGGAGGTTTCTCGGTGTTACGGTGTTGGTCGTCGTCCGTTGCAGTGTTCATATTCCAAATGTTCGTATAAAAAAGAAATGTGACGCACAGTGCATGTGTTTATCAGCTTGAATCAAGGTCTAATGCTATATATTTGTGGACTTTATTCTGAAAAATAGAGATTTTAGCCTCATCCCACAAGACAGCGTCCCTTGTACTTAAAAAAAAAAAGTACTTCTGTAACAACCAGCCACCTCCTCCTTTTTCCCTGCCTGAGCAATCTCATTCATCTACATTTGCAACCTGCATGATGCTCAACCATTTGGGGTCCAGATAGAGAAAATGTTTGCACGATTTTGGCAAGCTCCTTTATTGTGTCCAGGGAGAGACAATTATTTTGAAATGTTGGCACCTATACCTGACATTTATCAATTGTTTTTAATCAGCTGATAGGGCTGTGGAAACAATTAGAAGTTGGGGCAGTTACCAGAAAAAGCTTTTGGAATCCCTTTTAAGCTGGTAATCATGGGATCTCTTTCCATCACGGTTTTTACCAGTTTTGTTGTGATGCTCCTGGCTCTGTCACTAAGATCCTTTTGGGTAATTCTATAACAGTGTGTCTATAGGTACCGGTACCCAGAGAGCAGGACAATGCCAGACAAGCAGTTTTGGAAGGCCAAGCTCACATAGGGCTAGATTCTATATATGGCAACTAAATAAATTTCCACCTAAATGTATTCTATAAGTAGCACCTAGGTGCAGTATATATAGAATATGTTTAGTTGATATCCCAGCGCCTAGAACTATGCACATCCATTTACACCAAGGGAAAGGGAATGGGACTTGATATACTGCCATTCTGTGGTTTTTGCAACTACATTCAAAGTGGTTTATGCAGTATATACAGGAGGGTTAAATGACTTGCCCAGAGTCACAAGGAGCTGCAGTGGGATTCGAACCTGTGGCATAAATAATAGTGCGTAGATTTAGGCACAGAGGGACATCTATATATATAAAACTCACCCTCAACGTTCTATTGTCTGCTGACGTCACTGAAGCCAAGGTTCGTATGTTCGAAGCTCTGAAGCCACGAAAATCAGTCTCTGGGCCCCGCCCTCGCGTCAAACGTTATGACGTTGAGGGCGGAGCAGATTCTCACCTCCAACGATCTACTCAGGCCACAAACTCCAGATTTCCACACTGTAGCTCTGCTCCGCCCTCGCGTCAAAACGCAATGACATCGAGGGCGGGGCACGAAAAAACCGCCACCCACACAGAGCTACAACGGAAACAGCAGCGGTGCACGCCACGAACCAGGTAAAACAGCGATGAGCCATGCATCCATGAAACCCTTGCTAGCGCCCGTTTCATTGCGCTCAGAAACGGGCCTTTGTTTACTAGTATTCTATAACAAAGCGCATAAATTTTGGAATGCCCACAAAATGCCCATTTCCTTGCCCATAACCACACCCCCTTTTGGCTCTGCACATTAGAATTTAGGCGCAGCACATTACAGAATACACTTAATGAGTTATGCGCGCAAATTATAATTATTATTAATTAGTTCTCATTATTGCTTGTTAAGTGTTATTAAAATGCTGATTGGCTTGTTAAGCCAATTAAGTTATACACGTTGCTATAGCAGGGGCGTATCTGAGGTTCGGCGGTAGGGGGGGGCAGGGGCTAGAGTGGGGGGGGCACATTATAGCCCCCCAGGCCGCCGCCGCCCCCTACCGCCGTCAACCCTCCCCCCTACCACCGTTAACCCTCCCCCGCCTACCGCCGTCAACCCTTTCCCCGCCTACCGCCGTCACCTACCCCTGAGGTCCGCTTCCTCCTGCCGGTTTTTTAAAATATTGCTTCAGCTGGCGGGGGACCCCAACCCCCACCAGCCCAGGAGCCGAGGTCTTCTTTAACTTCTTCATCCTCGTGCTATGAAAGCTGCATCCTTCCAGTTGGACGGAGTTTGACGTTGCAGCACGTTGACGTCCTGCACATACAACGTGCTGCGACGTCAGACTCCATCCAACTGGAAGGATGCAGCTTTCACAGCACGAGGATGAAGAAGTTAAGACCTCGGCTGGGCTGGCGGGGGTTGGGGTCCCCCGCCAGCTGAAGCAATATTTTAAAAAACCGGCAGGAGGAAGCGGACCTCGGGGGTAGGTGACGGCGGTAGGCGGGAAAGGGTTGACGGTGGTAGACGGGAGAGGGTTAACTGCGGTAGGGGGGTCCAGGGCGAAATCTGCAGGGGGCCCAGGCCCCTGTGGCCCCACGCAGATACGCCCCTGTGCTATAGAATATGCTTTGATTCTGGCATGGAACACTAGGTACTATATAGAGAATCCTGGGGATAATGGCCCAGATAGGCTCATGCTGTCTCCTGTTCTTTCTCCAACCTCTTTGGGTATAACCAGGGATGGCTCCCCACATGGGCCTACTGGGCCTGGGGGTCTGGGGAAGGGTCTTCTCTATCATGACTGGCTTTGTGTTGCAACCTACCCGTACAGTCCGGTGGTTGCCGTCTTCAGGAACGTGGACATTTACCATTTATTAATGCTTGTGTCAATACCCAATAATACTAACAGTAACTTGACTAGGATTATCATATGTCCAGTTTTACCCGGACATGTCCTCTTTTTGAGGACATGGCTGGGCAACCGGGTGGGTTTTGCCAGCCTGCCTGTTTGTCCGGATTTCTGGACAAACGGGCAGGCTGGCGGGCGGGCCTAATGGTGTCCTTTCCATTCCCCTTACCTTACTCTACTGCCCTGGTGGTCTAGTAACCTCTTTGGGGCAGGAAAGAGCCTCCTCTTTCCGCCCGGAGCACTGCCATGCATTCTCTCTCTTCCCCTTGCAGTGCTGACGGTCCCGGCACCGATTCAAAATGGCCACCAAGAGTTGAAGTGGTATTGTTTGGCTCTAGAGCCTAACCTAATTGGTTAAGCAAGCCCTGCAGGCAGAGAGTAACCCCCTTGGCTAGTGTTGGGGCCCCTAGGGGCCCAGATATTCCCAGCTGGGCCCCATTCTGGGGGCAAGCGCCACAAGGGGGATTGGGGGGTTCAGAGCATCAGCGGAGGATCTGGATGCATTCTCTGACCCCCAGCTCCCTTGGACTCAGACCTAGAGTATTTTTCCCTTTGAGAGGAAGAAAAGGAGCAGTTCCATGTAATCCAGCTCTTCCATCATAGGGAACTGTCTCATCTCATCGACGAGGTTATGAATGCCCTTTGGATGTTCAAGACTCCTGCCGTGGACCCCTCTGTTGGAGGGCCTTGCAAGGCCCCCAAAGCATTTCCCACTTCATAAGACCCTCATTCGTATGATGCTGGCAGAGTGGGAGATCTCGGATGAGGCTTTTAGGGTGGCCAGGGTCCTTGATTGTCCCTATACCTTTGTACCAGAGGAAATCGAAAGGTATTGGTTGTACCCTAAGTTGGATGCACTGGTCACAGCGGTCACCAAGGTGACCGCAATTCCTGTGCAGGGGGGCTCAGCCCTCCAAGAGCTCTACAAGAAACAGGTAGAACAGCTGTTTTACCTAGCCATTTTGGTGGGGGCTTCCAGTGTTGTGGTTATGTGGCGAGAGCAATGCTGCATTGGCTGCAGCAGCTGCTGGAGTCCCTGGTCAGTGGCTGCCCCGGTGGTGGGTTGGTGCTGGCTGTGGCTCCATTATTGGGATGTGACCTCCAAGAAGCTTCTGAGTCAGCTGCCCTTTAGGGGGCGCTTGTTGTTTGGAGAAGATCTTGAGAAGCTGATGGACATGGGGGAGGCTCAGCCTCTCCATTTCCCTGACCTGAGGCAGAAGGGTGCTCAACAGTCCTCCACCTCTAGAAGGTGCTCCAAAGGAGCAGACCATTTTCAGCCAGTCTGGCGCTCGCCGTCCCAGGCCTTTGATTTGGGGAGATCACTTAAACCAAGTTCCTTTCAAGGCTCCAAGAAAGCCAGTGCTCCAGGTCCCTCAAGCAGGATCACAGCAGCCAGACATGCCCCTAGGTGGTTCCTGTGGAGAGTAGGCTGTCTCTCTTCCACAAGTGGGCACCCATTCCCTCAGATCAATGATGTCTGGACTGGTTAAGAAAGATTACTCCCTGAAGGTCACCCGCACGGTCCCCGACACCTTCATGGTTTCCCTATGTGGCTCAGCCTTAAAGCAACAAGCTGTGCTCTTACATTAAAGCATTTACGCAAACTGGGGGCTGTGAAGCCAATTCCACTTGTTGAGTGAGGTTTGGGTTGTTACTTCATTTATTTTTCATGGTCCCAAAGAAGGGCAGCTCCTTCAACACATCCTGGATCTAAAGGAAGTGAATGCTTGCCTGCAGTTTCAGCACTTTCACATAGAAACTTACCAGTTCGTGATTGCCTCAGTTCGTCCAGGTGAACTCTTGATGTCCTTGGACTTCACTGAGGCCTATCTGCACATTCCCATCGCAACCCACCTCAAGAGGTATCTTTGCTTTTGTGTGCTGGGGCACTACCTCCAGAATTGGGCCTTGTTCTTTGATTTGGCTGTGGCTCCCTGCACTTTTTCCAAGGTAATGGTAGTCATGGCTGTGCATCTGTGTTGCTAGGGCATCCAGGTTCATCCCTACTGGACGACTGGCTGATTCAGGCCAATTCAGAAGCAGAGGCCCGTTTGGCTATCTCTCAGGTCATTTCTGCATCAGCCCCTAGAACATTTTCCTTACAACTCATTATACAACAAAAATCAAAGTCTGGTGTCATCTCAGCAGGGCTGTGCCAACACGGTAAGCACCTCAGGGGGGCGCCGATCTCTGGAGGGCACCGCCCAGGTCCGCTCACTTGCAAAATCTTTTACCTGATGTTGTGATTCTCCTCTCTCCCCTGCCCTTCCCTCTCCACGTCAGGAAGTGAACGCAGCCCAGCAGTGCTGAGGCAGACACGCTCTGCTAAAGTTGCTTCAAAGAGTACAACCAGTGCTATATATGTCTTTGGTGTGGGAAGAACTCCTCATTCAGGGTGAGCTTGAACAACATTCAAATTAAAGAGAACAGGTTTGGAGGGAGGTGTGCAAGTGAGACTGGGGAGAAATAAAAAAATAAATAGTGTAATTGTTTGTTAAAATCTGTAAGTGGTTCAAAGTTTTTGGGTTTTTTTCTGAACATGTACACTGAGAGGAGGGCATGACTGCAATGATGTGTGCATAATTATCAGGTAACCTGAGATATCTACAGCTAAAAGTCATTTCATTGGCTGATGGTTCAAACAGTAGGTTCAAAGAGGAAGTTTAGCTGTGTTGAAGAGCTGGTAAGTGAAAATCTGATTGCTTTTTTGTGTGTAATTACTAAATGTTTATTTCTTATATATCTCCACCATTCATGATGTATTGTAAGCCACCAGAATCTTCAAAACTTTTAGTATATGAACATTGCTGGGCAGACTTCTACGGTCTCTGCCCTGATTGTGACTGAATAGATATGGATGGGCTTGAGTGTATATTTTAAGGGACTTCATCGTTAGTATCAGAACTTAGCATAAGAAGAGTGCTGGGCAGACTTCTACAGTCTGTGCCCTGAGAATGGCAAGGACAAATCAAACTCAGGTATATATACTGTATAAAGTATCACATACCGTGTAAAATGAGTTTATCTTGTTGGGCAGACTGGATGGACCGTACAGGTCTTTATCTGCTGTAATTTACTATGTTACATTGAGCCTGCAAAGAGGTGGGAAAATGTGGGATACAAATGCAATAAATAAATAAATAAATATAAAACATTCTGCTTGGATAGGAAGAGTTTGTGATATGTGAAAATACATTTTGCTTTAATGAAATTGCTAAACTTTAGAGTCAGAGACTTATCAATGAGGGATACATACAGTGCTTTTTTTGTACTGGCACCTTTTTCCTGAGGTCCGGCTCACTTGCCCGCTCCCTTCTGTTCCTGCTCTCGTGCTCCAAAATCTTTTACCCGAAGTCGCGATTCTCCTCTCTCCCCTGCCCTCCCCTCCATGTCCAGCATGTCACCTCCCTCCCCTGCCCTCCCCTCTCCTCTCCATGCTGGACATGGATGAGAGGGGAGGGCAGGGGGCAGAGGAGACATACTGGACATGGAGGGGAGGGGAGGTCAGCGAAGATAGATTCGCTGGACATGAAGGGCAGGGGAGAGAGGAGAATCGTTGGACATGGATGAGAGGGGAGGGCAGGGGAGAGAGGAGAATCGCTGGACATGGATGAGAGGGGAGGGCAGGGGAGAGAGGAGACTCGCTGGACATGGATGAGAGGGGAGGGCAGGGAAGAGACATTCTCTGGACATGGATGGATGGAGGAGTTGGCAGGGAGAGAGGAGAAATGCTGGTCTTGGATGGAGGAGAGGGGAGAGAGAATTACTGCTTTATATGGATACAGGGGAGGGACGAGAGAGGAGAAATGCTGAACATGGATGGAGGGGATGAGAGAGGAGAAGTGCTGGACATGGATGGAGGTGAGGAAAGAAAAAAGAAGAAGATGCACATGGATGGAGATGAGGGAAAGGGAAGAGAGGAGAAAAACTGCACATGGATGGAGATGAGGGAAAGGGAAGAGAGGAGAAAAACTGCACTTGGATGGAGAAAATAGGCAAAAGCTGGATCCACATTATACCTCCTCCAGTCAATTCCACAGAGGAGGACACAGCTTTTACTTATGGATGTAGGGCAAGAAATGAAGAAGAAAGGAGGAAAGTAAAGAAATAAATGGAAAGGAAGCCCTGGAAACAAAGTTAAGAGAACAGATAGAGAGCTGCAGAATCAGAGACTGGGACCAATATGGATAGAAAAACAAAGTCACCAGACAACAGAGGTAGAAAAAAATCATTTTATTTTCATTTTAGTGTTTGGAATATGTCCACTTTGAGAATTTACATCTGCTATCTTATTTTGCAATATATAGCAATTTGTTTTCTAAGAATATTGCTGACAATTCCTGTCAGTGTGGCAAGTGGTGAGCGATCATTTTCACGGTTAAAAATCATAAAAAATTATTTGCGATCAAGTATTTCGCAAGAAAGGCTTGTAAGCCTTGCCATCTTGTGCCACACAGGGGGGGGGGGGGGGCGCCAACTGATAGCCTGCAGGGGGGCACCAGAGACCCTAGGCACGGCCCTGCATCTCAGTAACAGCAACAAAAACTGCCTCCATTACCAGGCACATTGTGACGTAACACAAAATTCTGCAAAAACACACTCAGAACCTGTAAACCTGTAAACTTGCTGTACCAAAACAGCACAGCACTAATTGGCAAAACTCACAGAGGTGGGTTATAGGTGGAATTAACTGAGAATATGCAACCAGAAATAGATTAGAAGCATACAGAGAAAAACTGAAATGAAAACCCCAAGAAGCCAGACTTTGCATGCAGTGCAATATTAGGGAAACAAACATTTTACTCCTGAGGGAAATCTGCATAACTATGCAACATGGGGTTTGTATAGAAAGTGAATGATACATACCTGTAGCAGGTGTTCTCCGAGGACAGCAGGCTGATTGTTCTCATGACTGGGTGACGTCCGCGGCAGCCCCCGCCAACCGGAAGAAGCTTCGCGGGCGGTCCGCACGCAGGGCACGCCCACCGCGCATGCGCGGCCGTCCTCCCCCCGTGCGTGACCGTTCCCGCCAGTTGAATGACAAGCAAAACAACAACATGAAAACGCAACTCCAAAGGGGAGGAGGGAGGGTAGGTGAGAACAATCAGCCTGCTGTCCTCGGAGAACACCTGCTACAGGTATGTATCATTCACTTTCTCCGAGGACAAGCAGGCTGCTTGTTCTCACGACTGGGGTATCCCTAGCTCTCAGGCTCACTCAAAACAAGAACCCAGGTCAATTGAACCTCGCAACGGCGAGGGTACAACATAAAATTGACCTACGAAGAACAACTAACTGAGAGTGCAGCCTGACCAGAATAAATTCGGGTCCTGGAGGGTGGAGTTGGATTTACACCCCAAACAGATTCTGCAGCACCGACTGCCCGAACCGACTGTCGCGTCGGGTATCCTGCTGGAGGCAGTAATGTGATGTGAATGTGTGGACAGATGACCACGTCGCAGCCTTGCAGATCTCTTCAATAGTGGCTGACTTCAAGTGGGCCACCGACGCTGCCATGGCTCTAACACTATGAGCCGTGACATGACCCTCAAGAGCCAGCCCAGCCTGGGCATAAGTGAAGGAAATGCAATCTGCTAGCCAATTGGATATGGTGCATTTCCAGACAGCGACCCCTAGCCTGTTAGGGTCAAAAGAAATAAACAATTGGGCGGACTGTCTGTGGGGCTGTGTCCGCTCCAAGTAGAAGGCCAATGCTCTCTTGCAGTCCAATGTGTGCAACTGACGTTCAGCAGGGCGGGTATGCGGCCTGGGGAAGAATGTTGGCAAGACAATTGACTGGTTAAGATGGAACTCCGACACCACCTTCGGCAGAGACTTTGGGTGGGTGCGGAGCACTACTCTGTTGTGATGAAATTTGGTATATGGAGCATGAGCTACTAGGGCTTGAAGCTCACTGACCCTACGAGCTGAAGTAACTGCCACCAAGAAAATGACCTTCCAGGTCAAGTACTTCAGATGGCAGGTATTCAGTGGCTCAAAAGGAGGTTTCATCAGCTGGGTGAGGACGACGTTGAGATCCCATGACACTGTAGGAGGCTTGATAGGGGGCTTTGACAAAAGCAAGCCTCTCATGAATCGAACGACTAAAGGCTCTCCAGAGATGGCTTTACCTTCCACACGATAATGGTAAGCACTAATCGCACTAAGGTGATTCCTTACTGAGTTGGTCTTTAGGCCAGACTCTGATAAGTGCAGAAGGTATTCAAGCAGGTTCTGTGCAGGGCAAGAACGAGGTTCTAGGGCCTTGCTCTCACACCAAACGACAAACCTCCTCCACTTGAAAAAGTAACTCTTTTTAGTGGAATCCTTCCTAGAGGCAAGCAAGACACGGGAGACACCCTCAGACAGACCCAACGCAGTGAAGTCTACGCCCTCAACATCCAGGCCGTGAGAGCCAGGGACTGAAGGTTGGGGTGCAGCAACACTCCGTCGTTCTGCGAGATGAGAGTCGGAAAACACTCCAATCTCCACGGTTCTTCTGAGGACAACTCCAGAAGAAGAGGGAACCAGATCTGACGGGGCCAAAAGGGCGCTATCAGAATCATGGTGCCGTGGTCTTGCTTGAGCTTCAGTAAGGTCTTCCCCACCAAAGGTATGGGAGGATAAGCATACAGGAGGCCGGTCCCCCAATGGAGGAGAAAGGCATCCGACGCTAGCCTGCCGTGTGCCTGTAGTCTGGAACAGAACAGAGGCAGCTTGTGGTTGGTCTGAGAGGCGAAAAGGTCCACCGAGGGGGTGCCCCACTCTCGGAAGATCTTGCATACCACTCTGGAATGGAGCGACCACTCGTGCGGTTGCATGACTCTGCTCAGTCTGTCGGCCAGACTGTTGTTTACACCCGCCAGGTATGTGGCTTGGAGGAGCATGCCGAACTGGCAAGCCCAACGCCACATGCCCACGGCTTCCTGACACAAGGGGCGAGATCCGGTGCCCCCCTGCTTGTTGGTGTAATACATTGCAACCTGATTGTCTGTCCGAATTTGGATAATTTGGCAGGACAGCCGATCCCTGAAAGCCTTCAGTGCGTTCCAGATCGCTCGGAGCTCCAGGAGGTTGATCTGCAGATCCTTTTCCTGGAGGGACCACAGACCCTGGGTGTGAAGCCCATCGACGTGAGCTCCCCACCCCAGGCGAGATGCATCCGTCGTCAGCACTTTCGTGGGCTGCGGAATTTGGAATGGACGTCCCAGGGTCAAATTGGTCCGGATGGTCCACCAGAGCAGTGAAGTGCGGCAACTGGTGGAAAGGCGGATGACATCTTCTAGATTCCCGGTGGCCTGAAACCACTGGGAAGCTAGGGTCCATTGAGCAGATCTCATGTGAAGACGAGCCATGGGAGTCACATGAACTGTGGAGGCCATATGACCCAGAAGTCTCAACATCTGCCGAGCTGTGACCTGCTGAGACGCTCTGGTCTGCGAAGCCAGGGACAATAGGTTGTTGGCCCTCGCTTCGGGGAGGAAGGCCTGAGCCGTCTGGGTATTCAGCAGAGCTCCTATGAATTCCAGAGACTGAGTTGGCTGGAGATGGGACTTTGGGTAATTTATCACAAACCCCAGCAGCTCCAGAAGTTGAATAGTGCACTGCATAGACCGGAGGGCTCCTGCCTCCGAGGTGTTCTTGACCAGCCAATCGTCGAGATATGGGAACATGTGCACTCCCAGCTTGCGTAGGTAGGCCGCTACCACCACGAGGCACTTTGTAAACACTCGTGGGGCAGAGGCGAGCCCAAAGGGCAGCACACAATACTGAAAGTGCCGTGCGCCCAGGCGGAATCTGAGATACTGTCTGTGAGCTGGCAGTATCGGGATGTGAGTGTATGCGTCCTTTAAATCCAGGGAACATAGCCAATCGTTTTTCTGGATCATTGGCAGAAGGGTGCCCAAGGAAAGCATCCTGAACTTTTCTTTGACCAGGAATTTGTTCAGGCCTCTCAGGTCTAGGATGGGACGCATCCCCCCTGTTTTCTTTTCCACAAGGAAGTACCTGGAATAGAATCCCTGCCCTTCTTGCCCGGGTGGTACGGGCTCGACCGCATTAGCGCTGAGAAGGGCGGAGAGTTCCTCTGCAAGTACCTGCTTGTGATGGGAGCTGAAGGATTGAGCTCCCGGAGGACAATTTGGTGGCAGGGAGGCCAAATTCAGGGCGTATCCGCACTGCACTATTTGGAGAACCCACTGGTCGGAGGTTATGAGAGGCCACCTTTGGTGAAAAAATTTTAACCTCCCTCCGACCGGTAGATCGTCCGGCACGGACACTTTGAGGGCGGCTATGTTCCCGTGGATCCAGTCAAAAGCCCGTCCCCGGCTTTTGCTGTGGAGGCGCAGGGGGCTGCTTAGGCGCACGCTGTTGACGAGAACGAGCGCGCTGGGGCTGTCCCTGTGCCTGACGAGGCCTTCGTGTCGGCTGGGTGTACCTACGCTTTGCAAAAGAATAGGGCACAGCCTGCCGGGCCCGGGAAAAACGTCCACCTGCTGAGGTGGATGCTGAAGGCGCCCGGTGGGAGAGCTTGTCGAGGGCGGTTTCCCGCTGATGCAGTTGGTCCACCAGCTGCTCGACCTTCTCACCAAAAATGTTATCCCCCCGGCAAGGGACGTCGGCTAGTCTCTGCTGGGTGCGGTTGTCCAGGTCAGAGGCACGCAGCCATGAGAGCCTGCGCATCACTATACCTTGGGCCGCAGCACGAGATGCCACGTCACAGGTGTCATAAATACCCCTGGACAGGAACTTTCTGCACGCCTTCAGCTGCCTGACCACCTCCTGATAAGGCCTGGACTGCTCCGGCGGGAGCTTATCGACCAGGTCCGCCAGTTGCTTCACATTGTTCCGCATGTGGATGCTCGTATAGAGCTGGTATGACTGGATGCGGGTCACGAGCATGGAGGATTGGTAGGCCTTCCTCCCAAACGAGTCCAGAGTGCGAGACTCCCGCCCCGGGGGCGCCGAGGCGGTATCCCTCGAACTCCGTGCCCTCTTGAGAGCAGAATCCACGACCGCCGAGTCATGGGGCAATTGTGGCCGCATTAACTCTGGGTCCGAGTGAATTCTGTACTGGGACTCTGCTTTCTTGGGAATGATGGGATTAGATAATGGTCTCATCCAGTTCCGAAGCAGTGTCTCTTTGAGGACATTGTGCAGCGGCACCGTGGAGGACTCTCTAGGTGGTGATGGATAGTCGAGGACCTCGAGCATCTCAGCCCTCGGCTCATCCACAGAGACCACGGGAAAGGGAATGCAAATAGACATATCCCGTACAAAAGAGGCAAAAGAGAGACTCTCAGGAGGCGAGAGCTTCCTCTCTGGTGAAGGCGTGGGATCCGAGGGAAGACCCGCAGACTCCTCTGAGGAGAAATATCTGGGGTCCTCCTCTTCCCCCCACGAGGCCTCATCCTCGGTATCGGACATAAGCTCATGTAGCTGAGTCCTGAACCGGGCCCGGCTCGACGTCGAGGCACCGAGGCCTCGGTGTCGTCGAGCGGTGGACTCCCGCGCCAGCGGGGACGAAGCTCCCTCCATGGACGTCGACGGGGACTCCACCTGCGTGGCGGTCGAGACCGGCGCCGCAAGCGGCGGCGGCGTCGACGGCCTCGGCACCGGGCTAGAGCTCGCCGGCGCCACAGTCATCGGCGCCGAAGGCGCAAGCACCCCCGGCGCTGGCACAGCCTGGCGCATCAGCCCTTCCAGGATCCCCGGAAGGATGGCTCTGAGGCACTCGTCCAGGCCCGCTGCCGGGAAAGGCGTGGGGGCCGGTAGAGGCGTCGGTGCCGGAAGCTGCTCGGGTCCAGGAGACTGCACCGAAGTGCTGGGACCCTGACGTGTCGGTACCTCCACCACCGAGGGGGACCTTTCCTCTCGACGCGGACGCTTCGGCGTCGACTCCTCCCCGGTACCGAGAGCCGGATGCGTCGGCGACCGGTGACGGTGCTTCTTAGCCTTCTTGCGGTGCCCGTCACCGGTGCCAGGTGGTATGGAGGAGGAGGAGGTCGATCCCCCTCGGTCCCGAGGAACCGGGTCAGACAGGGTTCGGTCCAAGGGCCACGGGCTGAGGGAGTGACCGGGGCCGACTGCCCACGCGGCCTCTCACCCCTACCTTCACTGGAGGACCGGCGGGCCGACGGGACCTGTTCTCTTGGGGTCGATGCCATCGGTGCCAATTTCTCGGGCATCGATACCTGTACCAAAGGACCGGGCGTCGATACCGATGCTGTCGAGGTTGACGTCGAGGGGCCGGCGCAAGTTCCAAAAAGACGGTCCCGCAGAACTTGCCTCGCAACCTGAGTCCGTTTCCGGAGACCGAGACACAGAGAACACGACTTGATATTGTGCTCCGGCCCGAGGCACTGGAGGCACCAAGCGTGGGTGTCGGTCTGCGAGATCGGCCGGCCGCACCGACCACACTTCTTAAATCCACTCGGGACCTTCGAGGACATCGACGGAAAAATCGCGTCGGCGAAGTTAAAATCGTCGATGGTGGCGGAAATCACACCTCAAAAAAATAAATCAATCGCGCGGCCACAAGGCCGCAACGCGACGCCCTCGCTAGAAAAACGAGGGAAAAGGAGCGCGTGCTCTCTTTTTTTTT
The DNA here is from genome assembly GCF_901765095.1 of Microcaecilia unicolor. Taxonomy (NCBI): domain Eukaryota; kingdom Metazoa; phylum Chordata; class Amphibia; order Gymnophiona; family Siphonopidae; genus Microcaecilia; species Microcaecilia unicolor. The sequence continues at coordinate 267,430,781 of NC_044033.1, read as the reverse complement.
TTTTTTTTTTAAAGAAAAGAAAACTGGAGCGCGCGGCAACAGGAAATAAACGAAAAATAAACAAAATCGCGTAAACGCGACGGTCTTTCCGGGGCTGCGAAGAGAGAGCGGCGACGGCACGACTCTCTCCAGGCGCGGAAAAGAAAAGACTGGCGGGAACGGTCACGCACGGGCGGGAGGACGGCCGCGCATGCGCAGTGGGCGTGCCCTGCGTGCGGACCGCCTGCGAAGCTTCTTCCGGTTGGCGGGGGCTGCCGCGGACGTCACCCAGTCGTGAGAACAAGCAGCCTGCTTGTCCTCGAAGAATTCTAAAGTTCAGCATTAAACAAAGCAGTGTGGACAGATTATCATGAAGACAGTTAAAGTGTCAGGGCATTGCCTCAGCTCATATGGATTGAGAAGGGGCTGTGTTTGCCATGGCCCACATGGAGCTATATACATCCAAAAACTGCCTGATAGAGAAAAAGTGGGAGTTGAGTCTTGAAGAAGGGAGAGAGAGGGTGGAGGCATTAGGACTGGGACAGGAGAGAGAAAGAGAAAAAAAAAGAGTTAGCCCTGGGGGAGGAAGGAAGGTAGGAGAGAGGGATGATGCCAGGGATCCAGAAGGCAAGAAAGGAAGTGTAGTAGATTAGGAGGATAGAAACAATAGAGAAGATTAGATTTTACTGGGTAAGGTTGGGGAGGGGGAGAGAGTGAGGAGTATTGTATGAACACAATGTAAAGCTGTCCCTTCCAACTCTACCTTCCCACTCCTCTGGTGCTTTAATCCCCACCACTACCACCCTGTACCTAACTCACAAGCATGCATAAATTTAAGCAAGTATATTTATCTAGGATTGTTACTAGCTTTGTGAGGCTGTAAAATTAATCTCTTAACATACCAGAGGAGGGAAGAAATAGGATACTCTCTTCCTTTGTGGACAAGAGAGAGGGGGTGCTGAGGCATCACTTATCCTGTTAATTTATTTTTCTTCATTATCCTTGTAGTTTTAGGTCAAACTGTGTTGTCTGAATAATGTTCAGCTGTGTCCCAGGAACACTTTTAGTGTGCCTCTTTGTATTTGGGCAAACTTTGTATGGCCATTGATTTTCCCAAAAAAAAACTGTAGTCTGTGAGTGCGGGCTGTGGAGAAGAATTTCCAACACCAGGTTTTGTATGGCTAACCCTAACAAACTCTTTAAATATTAACCTCCTTTTGTGTAGAGGATAATGCTTCCGAACTTGTCAAAGTCTTCAAAATATCCAGAAAGTATTTTTTCAGCATCTCCCAAGGTGGAATCAGTCTGTTTCATGGAAAATTAAGAAATTGTAAATTCCTTTCATGTAGCATTAGCAAACTAAAAATGTCCAAAGTACTATAATTTACATAGCATTGTCAAAACAAATTTGCATATTTTGATAGGTAGTCAAATCCATTTCCAGTTTTAACTGGCAATCAATGAAGAGGATCCACACCCTGCCTGTTTTGATGCGATCACCAAACGTGGTGTCATGAACACACCCTAGCCATGCCCCTTTACAAGATGGTGGCCACCAGAAATCCCTATATAACAGGAAGTGACATCATAAAATCTAAGATGACAGATCCCAGAATCTCTATGTGACAGAAAGTGATGTCATCGAAGGAAGCATGCTCAGTAGTTGTATGATTTTGTACTTTTTATTTACAGGTCAAAAATAATCTGAAGAAGTAACAACAACTGAGCCAGTGGCAGCTCATCAATATTTCTTCAAACCTAGTGATACATCCAACTGTGTCAATGAGAAAAGTGAAAATAAGAGATTGCACAGAGATAACAAATCAGGTAGTGAGTCTGTGGCTGAGCCTATGGCATCCCAGCAAGGGAATAGCAACCCTGAGAAGAAAGGGTGGAATGTGTCTATGGCTGAACTGTCGATGTCTCAGCTAATGGATAGGAGCCTCAAGAAAAGAGGAAGAAGTGAGTCAGTGGAAGAGCCAACAATATCCAGGCAAGTGGAACTGCCACATTCTTACATCAAGCCTAAAGACAAATCCAAACATCTTGAAAAGTGGCCTAGTTGGCATACTCCCAAGAAAGAGGGTACACAGAGAGTGACCCATCAAATGGGCACTGCAGGTAAGGAGTACGAGACTGATAATGATTCTGATGTAGAAAGTGCTTTGAAAAATGTTCCAATAGGGTATGAATGACTCTCTTATAGGCTGACAAGCTCATTTTCAAAGCACTTAGCCTTCCAAAATTCCATAGAAACCTATGGAACTTAGCCTCCCAAAGTGCTTTGAAAATATGCCTCAGTGTATCTTAACAAATGTAATTGTAGACCCTGAACCGCTGAGATGCATAGAATTGGTGAAGATATGGACCTAGCAGACTGAATGTTTTAATGGTGTAACCTATTTTGGTGCATTTTGTTTTAATAGAATAGATACAATGGGATCGATATAAAACATAATTGAACCAGCCAGAAACATCCCCTGGCTGGTTAAATTACCTGTTCATAGCTAACTGGTCATTTTCAGCAACTCATAATCGGTTAGTGCCACTGAAAATAACCAGTTAACACTGAACTCAAAACCAGCTATTTGGGGGGTGCTCCAGGGGCAGAGTCAACACTTGGCTGGTTACGTGCTGATTTTCAGAACTTAACCAGCTAGGCTAACTGCATAAATAGGACCATATAAAAATCAGTCCTATCTTTATGCTGTAACCTTATAGCTGATGAAGTGCTGAATATTGCATGCAACTGGCTATGTGTTAGTCGGCTCCGCAAACCTGGAAATTAAATGTTGTGCCCAGACCTGGCCTAGCATTGAATTTCCAGGTTTAGTGCTGGTGGTGCTGATTACCACCAGCTAAATATCGACCCCCAACAAAATCATTCAGTGATGTTCAAAAGGCCATACTACTGAGCATTCAGCAAGCTTTAGATATCATAAACAGTAGAGCATTGTCCATAATTACTTACAAGTAAGGTTCATATCTTTGTATTCTAGAAGTCACAGGCCAGAGGGCTCTGAGGCCAGTGTTTTCTTAGAGCAGATCAGTAATTTTCTACAGAGTTATTGAAAACTGGAAGACAATGAGAACATCCAGCTTATAATCGAAATTTTTCGCCGGCGATCTTCCAACACAAATCGGGAGATCGCCGGTGATTTCGCAAAAGCGGCGAAAAGCATATAATCGAAAGCTGGCTTTTTAACAGCATCGCCGCTTTCCCTTCGCATCGCCAGCGAAAGTTGAAGGGGCGTGTCGGTGGCGAAGCGAAGGCGGGACATGGGCGGGCATGGGCGTGGCTACCAGATGGCCGACTTTCGCATATAAGGGAAAAGTAAAACCCAGCGATAATCAGCATTTCGCCGGGTTTACTTGGTCCTTTTATTTTCATGACCAAGCCTCAAAAAGATGCCCCAACTGACCAGATGACCACCAGAGGTAATAGGGAATGACCTCCCTGTACTCCCCCAGTGGTCACCAAACCCCTCCTACAAAAAAAAAATAAAAAGAAACACCTTTTTTGCCAGCCTGTATGCCAGCCTCAAATGTCATACCCAGCACCCTGACAGCAGTATGCAGGTCCCTAGAACAGTGTTTGGTGGGTGCAGTGCACTTCAGGCAGGCGGACCCAGGCCCATTCTACCCCTACCTGTTACACTTGTGGTGGTAAATGTGAGCCCTCCAACCCCCCCCCAAAACCCACTGTACCCACATGTAGGTGACTCCCTTCATCCCTAAGGGCTATGGTAGTGGTGTAGAGTTGTGGGGAGTGGCTTTTGGGGGGGGGGGGTTGGGGTGCTCAGCACACAAGATAAGGGAACTATGTTCCTGGGAGCAATTTGTGAAGTCCACTGCAGTGCCCCCTAGGGTGCCCAGTTGGTGTCCTGGCATGTGAGGGGGACCAGTGCACTACAAATGCTGGCTCCTCCCATGGCCAAATGCCTTGGATTTCGCCGGGTTTGAGATCGCCGGCAGTTTTTTCCATTATCGCGGAAAAACACACCTGGCAATGTCAAACCCGGCGTACTCCAAGGCATTTGGCCGGGCTAAACCGTATTATCGAAAAAAAGGTGGCCGGCCATCTTTTTCGATAATACGGTTCCGGCCAGCTGTAGTGCCACCGCCAACATAGATCACCGGCAACATTCGATTATGCCCCTCTATATGTCTCATTGTGACAGTTATCAGAACAGGGTGATCTAGATCAGCAGTGACTCTTGCTGGTACCATGTGAGTTCTTTTGTATTTTCAGATGACAAAATTCATAGATTACAGACTGACACACACTCAGCTGGGAAATAGATACAATAGATATCTTTAATGATGCCTGAGTGAACAGCTACACAGCTTCTGGTTACAGGTAGACAGTATTCATGGCAATCTAGCCTCCCATACACAGGGAGGGGGTATGAAGGGTCTGGCCTGCAGAGACGCAGCTATATCTCCACAGTGCACAGAAATGGAATATCAGAGCACAATGCCAAAGAAAAAAGCTCTAAAGAAGTTCTCCTTAAACATACCAGTGCATATTGCAGTTATACTTTTGCTTTGCCCAGCCTAAAACAGGGCAGAGCCTGGTCAGGGCAACCAATCAAATATGTAGACATGTGTAGAGCCTGGCCAGGATAACTTGGATCTATAAGCCACCTCTGTGAGTTCTAGCAATTAGTGCTGTTTTGGTAAAGCAAGTTTGCTGAATAGGTTCTGAGTGTATTTTTTGCAGGATTTTGTGTTACTTCACAATTTGCCCGGTAGTGAAGGCAGTTTTTGTTGCTGTCACTGAGATGGCACCAGAATTTGAAGATTTTTGTTGTATGATAAGTTGTAAGAGGGAATGTCCTAGGAGCCGATATAGAAAGTCACTTGTTAGAGCCATTTCTGATGGCTGAGCACACAGCTTCTAATGTGAGTATAACGAGAAAGTTTTGCCCACCAATGCATAAGCTCATCATATGCAAATTTGAAGCACACAGAACTTGTGTACTAATTAGGGTAACCTTACAGATGCATGTGCATAAGATTTTGCATCAAGGACAGCATGCAAAAATCTATCTTATGCATATTCATTGTGGGTATACTGAAAACCTGACTGGATGAGTGTGCCCTGAGGACTGGATTGAGAATCACTGCACTAGACTACTCTTCTACACATATGCATACATATGCTGGTATTTTAATCGTGCATATTTGTCACATAAATGTTGGTGTCTTTATTTATAGATTTACTCCTATCATGCTGCTGAATATAAGAAAAATTCAAAACATCTAGCTTAAATGTTTCATATTAATCCCTTGATGTTCTGCTCAGTATTGGGCTTGATATCTTTGCAAAGTGAATTATTCTACTCAGCATGTCATTGCAGTTACTGATTTTATATTTATCAACATTCCATACCCATGCATAATATTAATAAATTCAAAGCAAAGAAGCAAAACCAAACTATCATGACTACATTTTGAAAGCATTACTCAAAAGCTTGAATAAACAGAAAGGCCTTTCATTATTTTCTAAAACACAGATAGCCATTTTCAGTCTTTAATGGTTGAAGCAAAAAGTTCCAAAGTGATGAGCCTAAGACAGGGAGTTTGCATGGCCAAAGAATGAAAATTAAAAGTGCTACTCAATCTATGCATTTGGCATATATGTACCAGTTTCCTCTTAAAGCTGATTCCTGCTTTAATTCTAGTTCTTGCAGTACACATCGTATTTCAGTTTTCCTCCTAGTTTTGTTCCTGCTAAGCACTCTTCAAACCTAGCATCCATTTCCTTGTTCTGAGCTTCACTAAAGTAGTTCATCCAGTCTCCAATTATACCTGTAAAAAATAAAAAAACATAAATATTTATGAATCTATCCATAGTCTTTAAGGTGGACACTCAGCAGCCAACACAGATGCATGTTTTATCCACATCACTTTATGCAGATTTTCAGTCTGGCTATGCATTCCCACATTAATGTTGAAAATGCTGGCATAACATTAAGCGGATAACTGGGGTTTTTTTTTTTTTTGCTATTTCTCCATTCGGACTTGAATGCATAAGTTAGATGGAGAGTGACTGAATTTTGCTACTGTACAACTATTCATTTGAAAAAAAAAACCCAAATCCTCCAAAAATATATAGATAAATACAACAATTTACTAGAATTAATACTGAAGTGAGGGAACAGGAAGGACAAAAACCATTCAAAATCCTGTATACATAGCACAAATACAACCCCCGTGTTTACAAAGCCATGCTAGCAGCTGCTGCGTGGCATTGCCGACACAGCCCATTCAAAGTGAATGGACTGTGTCGGCAGTACCACACCACCAGCTGCTAGCGTGGCTTTGTAAACAGTGGCCATAATGTGATGTAATGTAATAAAAAGAAAAGTGGCAGCTCTCAGTATTCCAAAGAGTATCTAAACCTGAATCAATAGAGTATTGTAAATGAGTATATGAGTCTATTCAACTCTCATTTAAACTGTTGCACATCCTTGATCTTGCCACCACATTAAAATAAAACTAATTTGTGAATAAACATCCTCGCTGTGCCATATACGACAATATTAGTATCAAAAATGCCACTGAAATATGTCTCCAAAAAATAACAGTTTAAATTTTCCAAAAGCTTCACAATCACAGTCAATGTGCTGAATGCTCTGAAATCTCCCACAATAGTCATTTGTCTGTGTGGTGTTTGTATATTATAAAGGCCATGAAAAGGGGAAACCTTGGACACAGAGTTGACTCAGGAGGCCAGGACGCATGGAGTGCCTCTGGTTCATCCTAGGGGATGTTGGCGGTAGGCTCCTGGGAGGACTAACCTTCATGTGGCTGTCTGGCCCCTTCTCACTGGTTAAATATGATCTTGGCTAGTTTTTGAGTACATATGTTATCTTGAAGGTGCCAAGAATCTGGTTCATTTGCAAGTTGTACGGTAATAGTATTTACTAATGATTGCCATTCTTATGCTAATACTGTCTAGGTTTGTTAGGCTGGGCTGTTTGGGGGGGGCAGAAAGGGGGGAGTACGCTAAGGGGTCATCAGGGAATTAACTTACAATGTGTTTGGATTATAGGAGAGGGGGATGGATATTTTTCATTGGGATAAAGAGGTTGGGTGGGAGGACCAGTGGGGAGGGATGGTGCTTGCAGGACTATGGAGCATATATCAATCTAGGTCTTAATACCTATCCTTAAGTGTTGGGACTACATGGTCACCTATAGAAAATAAGAGAAACAAACAGGTGGGGGGGGGGGGGAGGTTCTACCCTAGTCCCATTAATCACAAGGGGGGAGGGGAGAAGGTTGGGATGGCACTCTCATACTGAACTGCACACACTATGGAGCATCTGCCCCATTTGACTCTAACATATTTCCTTACATATACATATGCCTATTAAGATAGTCTCATGGAATGTGGGGGGGATATCATCACCTATAAAAAGACAGAAAATATTACAAGCCCTAAATAGGCAGAAGGCTGATATCACCTGTCTGTAGGAAACACATCTAAGTTCTCAGGAACACACTAAACAACAGTGGTATGGATTTTATTAAGAAAGGGACTGTTGGTAGAGAAGAAAAGAGTGATCGCTGATACAGAAGGCCGTTTTATAGTGTTAGAACTAGCAGTGGAATGCCAGTCGATGGTATGCAACACCTACGCCCCTTCTATTTTTGGGGGATCTTGCCAGGCATTTGTGACCTGGATTGGCCACTGTTGAAAACAGGATGCTGGGCTTGATGGACCTTTGGTCTTTCCCAGTATGGAAATACTTATGTACTTATGAACACATCCAGGGTCTGCAGATTAGTAAATGCTGTCAATATGTCATCAGAAAATAATGCAAATCATGTTTCCCCATCGGGATCCCACAGATCGCAGGATCTTTTAAGATCTTCTGAGCCAATAGTTCTATACAGTACAAAAATGTAGCGGATAAGGGGCATCCCTGTTGTGTATCCCTCTGGACACTAAAGGAAGAAGAGAGAACTCCATTAACCAAAAGTTGTGTCCAAGGGTCTGTATAAAGTGCTCATATCCTGCCTACTATAGGGCATGGAATCCAAATTGGTACAAAACATCCCACAAATAGGGCCAAGGCACTAGAGAATGAAACAGGAACAAAGTTTGCCCCTGTCCCCACCCCATCCCTGCAAGCTCTGTCCCTGTGAACTCTGTCCTTTTCTCCACCCTGTCCCCATGAGCAATATCCCCATCCCCACCATCGCAGCAAGCTCTGTCCCTGTCCCCACCCCTTCCCTGCGAGTGATGTCTGATCCCACCTGCACAAGCCTCAAACAGTTATGATTTTATATTTGACTTTTTATTAAAGTATAAAAAGAAACAATACGCTGTACAACTTTCATTTTATAAATCACAAACAATACAGAACGAGGATCAACAAAACCCCTGCCTCCTCTCCTCCCTTACAAATATCTCTTCCACTATCGGGAAAACTGAACAAGCCAAATTACTACAGATTACTACATGATAAATATAAATTAAACCAAAATCCCAAGAAGCCACACCTTGCTTTGTAGTACAACACCAAAGAAATAGAAAGAGATGCATTTCCTCCTATACTGTGCAAAATATAAAGATCACACATGCCAGGAATGGTCTTAGGGGAGTGCAACTGGGGCAACTGTCCCCTGGCCAGAGAGAACCCAAAGCCTGATGGGAGCTGAACACAGCACTGCCTGGTAATGGGCTTTGGGGTCCTCTCCCAAATTTTTGCCCTGGGTGCCAAGTCTAGCGCCAGTTCTGGCAGGATACACATTTCAAATCTGACATATTCTAATCACAAAATAGAAAATAAAATTATTTTGTCTACCTTTTGTTGTCTGGGCATATTATTTTTTTCAAATCATGTTGGTCCCAGTGTCTGGTTTCTGTTTCCCTCTGTCTTCTTTTAATTTGCTCGCCAGGGTGTCCTGCCCATTTGACATTTCTTCTTTCTCCATCCATCTTCCATCTTTACGTACATATCTTTCCCCATGTTCAGCATCTCCCTTCTCTGGGGTCCCCTATACTTCCCTGTCCAGCATTTCACCTGTGTCCATCTCCCTGCATTTATCATCACCACTCTATGTTCTTATCCCCTACCCCTATGTCCAGCATCACTCCTCTGTGTCCCTATGCCCCCCCCCCCCCAAGCCCAGTGGAGGAGTAGCCTAGTGGTTAGTGCAGCAGGCTTGGATTCTGGGGAACTGGGTTTGATTCTCACATCAGCTACTTGTGACTCTGGATAAGTCACTGAACCCTCCATTGCTCCAGGTACAAATAAGTACCTGTATATACTATGTAAACTGCTTTGAATGTAGTTGCAAAAACCACAGAAAGGCAGTATATTAAGTTCCGTTCCCTTTCTGTATTCCTATTCTCCCCTATGTATAGCATTTTCCCTCTGTGTCCATATAACCCCTCACATGTCTGGCATTGCCCCTCTGTGTCCATAGACCATCTATATGCAGCATCTTCCCTTTGTGTTCCTATCCCTATGTTCCACTCCATGCCCATCATCTTCCCTCTATTTCTGTATACCTCCCTGTGTCCAGCTTCTCCCCGCTTATCCTCCCTCCCCACCCCACCAATGTGTCTATCTCCCTCTTTCCCTTCCCTCTCTCTGCTGTGTGTTTAGTATTTCCTTCCCTCTTCCTTCATCCCCTTGGTTCAGCATCTCTTTCCCTTCCTTTCCTTCTTTTTTTGGGATCTTGCCAGGTATTTGTGACCTGGATTGGCCACTGTTGGAAACAGGATGCTGGGCTTGATGAACCTTTGGTCTGTCCCAGTGTGGCAATACTTATGTACGTATGTACTTATAGTAAGAAATTATTCTCCACGCTAATTAAACATCTACAGTCCTTTGATTCTATTCCTAAAGTGGGACCCATCCCTAGGTAAGGCGCATAAGCTCCAGACCAATTAAATTGATTGTTCTAAAGGAATCTCCTTACTGTGTGGTGTTCTGGATGCACTGGATTTGTAGTGGGTGTTACACCCAACAGAGCGCGATTTTCCCATTGCGCATTCCTAATGACCTAAGGTTCTCTCTCAACTGTTAGCTGGAGAAACTGGACCTCTTGCAATGAAAATAAATGGTTTTATAGTGATTTAACTTTTCATGAAGTTACAGTGTATCATTGGGCACAGGACCAGTTATGAAACAGACTAACTGTGAATAGCCAGAGCCCTTCTATGAGGAAGATTTATATACCAGCGTTCATACAAATATATCCCAAAATGCTTTTGGACATTCATTGACTATTCTGTGGCTCCAACTGGTGAAACATAGGAAGGGATAGTTGTGGGCCAGATGAAAACAAAAAGAAATTACCTTTCCGGAACAGCATATTGCCAAATGCACCATGTGTCGTACTGGATTCCTGTTTCAAAGTCTGGAATGTGTTTTGGTCTACAACGGACTGAATATTCTCCTCAGTCACAGGCAGCCCAAAGAATTCAGCTATTCTTTTCACACCAGCAACAGTGTTCTGAAAACAGGAAGATAGAAAATGTAAATTTTAACAAAATGGCTTAATGTAATGCAGATCAAGATAAATTTCCTTCATTAACATCCTGCCACTGGCCTGGTGTCTGCTTTCAACCCAACTAAATACATAGCACGTCGCAGTAGTGTAATTCCTTCAGAGTTTTAATAGTTGGGTATTCTAGCAACTTTAGGATAATGAGGGACTAGATGTGGTCATGCAAGAGGTCGAGTTTTTATTCCTGAGCCTAGTTTTGGATCCTTGGATCAGCCTGGGGTGGGACGCTGCAGATGCAGAACTTACATGCTCAGAAGAAGGTAGTTCTAGCCATTCCATACCACTGACACCTCCTGGCTAGACAGGGTGAATGGGGGTGGGGGGGGGGGGTACAGTTTGGCCAAAGACAATAATTGCAAAGGTAGGATTAGATGGGAGGTGGAAGAAGTAGAGTTTAAAAATACAGCTGAATTCCTGGGTAGCTACAAATGATTTGATTTGATTTATTGACTTTATGATGCCATAGCTCCTATAAAGAAGCTGGAAGTCCATAGGAGCGGGAAGAAATATCGCAATCAGACTCCCCCACCCCCCACACATATATACACAAAACTCTATACAAATATTTGGGTTTTCTTGAGAACTAAAGTAGTTGGATATGACATAGGTGAGTGGATTAAACAGGCCATAGAGGAACTTGTGAAATGTTGAAATAAGCTTGACTGTCACCTTGCATCAATTCTCAGTTCTCTCAAAGGGCCAATGACATCAGCGCAGTTGCTTTTCTAAACAGACTGGAATCAACATAGGGTTGCCAACTATTTGGTTTTCAACCAGCCTGGCCACCTTGTCAATCACCAAACCAGCTGCCATCAGATTCTTAAAACCGGCCAGAGAAAAGCTATTTTTTCCTGACGCTTCCCCATCCGCAGTCCAGCATCTTTCTCACCCCTTCCTGCCGACAATCTGCCAACTCCCTTGTCTCTCACAGCTGGCAATTTTTAGAAGTGGAGATTTAAGGTACACTGAAGTGGGGGGAGGAAAGCTGATAGACAGGGGAGATGCTGGATTCTTGGTAGGTTGGGGAGGGGAAGCAGGGACTGTCCTTCTTTGTTAATTGTACAGCATTGCACAACCCTGGTAGCACTTTAGAAATGTTAAATAGTAGTAGTAGTAGATATGCTGGACTTGTTGGTAGAACGGAGGGAGGCGGGGAAGAGATAGGTAGAGATGTTGGACCATAGAGGGTGGGGGAAGGTAATTGAAAATGTTATATTAGAGCAGCTTTGACAGTTTGTTAACTTATTATTGATTCCCTATCAGTTTGAGTTTTTAGCTAGTCATGGAACAGAAATGTTGTGGTCCAGCTAGCTTGATGTAATTCTTAGAGGTTTTGAATTCGGGAATACATGCCTTTTGGTACTGCATGATGTACCCACAGAATTTGAGACTATTAATCATGGAATCTTGATAAGGCACCTTTAGATTTCAGGTTCACTATTGGAATGGTTTAGATCATTTCTTTTTTATCGTATGCAACAAGTTACCCTTGGCTTACCTTACAGAACGTGTACCTCCAGGATCAAACCTGTTTACAATATTGTTCAACATATATCCATTTCTCCAATTTGTGTTTGCTCTCTGGGTTTAGGAGTAAGTTATCATTTTTATGCTGGTGACCTGCAGTTATTAGTGCCATTGAAGCAGTTTTTGACTTAGTAAATTTATGAATTAAAATTTTAAAACAATGGCTGTATTGCCATAACTGGTACTGAATATCAGAAAACTTTGTTGCTGGGCAGATTTCCTGTTCAGAATTCACCCAGGACCCAGTCAGTTGCAGATGGAAGAATTATTTATTCTTATTACCTTACAACTAATACATCTAGGAGTCATAATTGATTCCAGTTTATCCATGAAATCGCAAATAAAAGCAGCTGAGAAGTTTTTTTAAATTATAGATGACTCATCAATTAAAGCCTTTTTCAAACTTTATTCAATCACTGGTTGTTTCACATCTGGGTTATTGTAAGAAGATTTCATTGGGTCTCCCAAATTCTACACTCTGAGCCCTTCAGTTTGTTCCAAATGCTGCAGTATGGTTCCTAAGACTTGTTGAACTGACCATACTACACCAGTATTGTTGACCTTGCATTGGCTTCCAATTTTATGGGGAATTAAAAGTTTATAGTTATAATACTGGTTTACAGAACTTTAAGTAATGAACATGAAACACTGTGTATTTATATATCTGTAATCCTCTATTATATTGGGGATTACTAAAATTTGGTTTGTAGAACTCTCCAGAGACACTGGAGGGAGGACTTGAGTGGTGAGAGGAGTGAGGATCCTGCCCAAGAGGTTGGGTTCTTGGGATAAAGTGCAGAGAGAAATGTTTCTGGATGTGTGAGTGACAGAGAGGGAGGAGTAAAAGTTAATAAATACTAGAGTTGGGGGAGACACGGGGTCTTTGGTTGCCTGTACCCCCGACGGGACCCTTGGAGGAGAGGGGGATTCCAAAGTGGCTAAATAATCTCAGGCTGAATTGAGTATTTGCAGCCTCAATAGTGGCAACTGTGAAGGTGTTAGAGCTTCTTAGGATGGGCAAGGGAATCCCAGCCTGAAAGTAGGAACCAGGACAGGGGAAGTCAGTTCAAGGCCTGGGTGTAGCTGCAGAAGTGCATCACTAGAAGAAGCAAGGCCGGTATTAGGGGGGGGGGGGAACAAACAGAGCAGATGCCCTAGGCACCACAGCTCCAGAGGGCCCCTGTGGTCTGTCTTCCTAACATGCATTTTGTTGAAGGGGGGGCCAGTAGCGCAGCAACGTCCTTGCCTGCGGCCTGGCGCTGTTTCTCTGCTGTGTTCCTCCCCCTTCTGATGCAACTACCTGTGTCAGCCTGGAGGAACATGGCAGAGAAACAGCTCCAGGGCAGACACAGGTAGTGTATAAGAATTGCTGCCAGGCTGCAGACCTGCCCCTCTCCCCTCAACAAAATGTGATGTTAGGAAGACAGGGAAAGTGAGGGGAAGGGAGAGAGACCTCAGATCTGGGTGGTGAGAACAGGAGAAGGTGTCAGACCACGGGAACCTCCTGGAACTGTTTTAAAGTAGACCAGGGAAGGGTTTTTAGAGATAGGGGGACATGCCTGCAAAATTGGAAGTCAGGGGTGGATATTGAAGAAGAAATGAAGGGCCTGGGAACAGAGGGGAGGAAGAGAGTGAGATGGCAAACAATGGGGTGGAGGAAAGAAGAGAAAGGGAAAGGTGTTGGACCCAGAAGTGGTGGGGAGGGAGGGAGAAATGCTAGATGGGAGGGCAGTTGAAAAGAAGGAGGAAGATGTTGGACCCAGGTAAGCAAGGGAGGGAGAGGCAGGTGCCAAACAAAGGGAGGTTGGCAGGGAGAGATGCTTGCTTATGTGATGTGATGTGGGGTGAGGGGGAGAACAACAGCAGGAAAGAGGGGAGAGGTAGCAGACGGGAAGTGAGATGAGATAGGAAGATGAGTGTGAAGGAACAGAGACATGGAGCTACAAGAATGGAGGGAGGGAGAGGGAAGGGAAATAGTGGAAATGGTGGCAACATGTGGGAAAGGCCAAGAAGGGGTGGCAAGATAATCAGTGATATGCGGAGAGATGGATAGTGAATACAGAGGTAGAAGTGTAGTAATGGAGGGTAGATGAAAGATAGAAGGGAATAGCAGGCTGGGGAAGGAGTGAGATGATCACCTTCGCACTTCATCAACCCCCCCCCCCCCTCTCAGCCCCGCCCAACACTAACCACTACTTCCAGGAATCTCCAGGCTATTGACTGTTATGACTCTGCCCCAGTATCATGCTGTCATTCATCTTGCCCCCTGGTGGTCAGACCTGGTGGTCGCAATGGACTGTCTGTCTGTGGTTTTCCCGGTTCCAGAAGTCATGCCGGTGCGGTCCGGATTTTCTAGCCTGTCAGTTGGTCTCCAGACTTTTTGGAACTAAGCTGTTTCCGTACCTGGTGAACTCCCTGGCTGTTGGCCTTTTATTAACCACCTGGAAGTTTCCCTAGTTTGCCTTGCAACAGACGTCCTCAGAGGTGTGTCTTCTGCGATTGTTTGTTTCTGTGCTTCCCTTGCTACTTTCAGTTTCTGCCTTTGAACCTTGTGCCTGGACTTAGACTTTGCTTGCCGCCTGCCTTTGAACCTTTTGCCTGGACCTGAACTTTGACTTTGCTTGCGGCCTGCCTTTTGAACCTTTGCCTGGACCTGGACTTTGCTTGCCGCCTGCCTTTGAACCTTTGTCTGGATCTGGACCTTGACTTTATTTTGCCTGCCCACGGTTCTGCTGGGTTTGTGGACTATCTTCCTGCTCTCTGCTGTGGCTTCTGTTCCGGTGGGTGTTCCTCCTGCCACTGCCGCCCTCGGCAGTAGCCCAAGAGCTCACTATCCAGTGTTTCGTGTGAAGCGTGACATTGACCTCCCCCCCCCACCTTATCCTCTAGTATTTCTAATCTCCTCCCCTCCATCATGTCCTCCGAGTCTGTTGACAAGGCTGTCTCCACTTACAATGCCACCACTCTCTCCTCTGCTCTAGACACCCTCGCACCATCCACCCCCCGTCCCACAAGGCGTACTAATCCCCAGCCCTGGCTGACCCCTTGCATCCGATACCTTCGCTCCTGCACCCGATCTGCTGAACACCTCTGGAGGAAATCTCGCACCCAGACCGATTTCCTTCATTACAAATTCATGTTATCCTCCTTCCAGTTCTCCCTATTCCTTGCCAAACAGGACTATTACACCCAATTGACTAATTTATTTATTGCATTTCTATCCCACCTTTTTGCAGGCTCAATGTGGCTTACAATTCAACATGAGTTGTGGAAATCTGTCTGAGAAGATACATTTAGTATAGCAAAATTCTCTCAGCTCCAACCCTCGTCGTCTCTTCGCCACCCTTAACTCCCTCCTCAAAGTGCCCTCCGCTCCCACCCCCCCTCACTCTCTCCTCAATCACTGGCTGACTACTTCCGCGACAAGGTGCAGAAGATCAACCTTGAGTTCACTACCCAAGCCACCTTCTCCTCTTCACCCTTCAACACACTACCTCAACCAACCAACCCAGGTCTCCTTCTCCTCTTTTCCTGATATCACCGAAGAGGAAACCGCCCACCTTCTTTCCTCCTCGAAATGCACAACTTGTTCCTCTGATCCCATCCCCACCAACCTACTTAACACCATCTCTTCTACTGTTACCCCCCCCCCATCTGTCATATCCTCAATCTCTCTCTCTCCACTGCAACTGTCCCTGACACCTTCAAGCACGCCGTATTCACACCACTCCTCAAAAAACCATCACTAGACCCTACCTGTCCCTCCAACTACCGCCCCATCTCCCTCCTACCCTTCCTCTCCAAGATACTCGAACGTGCCGTTCACAGCCACTGCCTTGATTTTCTCTCCTCTAATGCCATCCTCGATCCGCTTCAATCTGGTTTTCCTACACTTGACAGAAACGGCACTCACTAAAGTCTGTAATGACCTGTTCCTTGCCAAATCCAAAGGTCACTACTCCATCCTCATCCTCCTTGACCTATCCGCCGCTTTTGACACTGTCAATCATGATTTACTTTTTGCCACACTGTCCTCATTTGGGTTCCAGTGCTCTGTCCTCTCCTGGTTCTCCTCTTATCTCTCCCACCGTACCTTCAGAGTACATTCTCATGGATCTTCCTCCACCCCCATCCCGCTCCCAGTTGGAGTTCCCCAGGGATCTGTCCTTGGACCCCTTCTTTTTTCAATCTACACCTCTTCCCTGGGCTCACTGATCTCATCTCATGGTTTCCACTGTCATCTTTTTGCTGACGACACCCAGCTTTATCTCTCCACACCAGACATCACTGCGGAAACCCAGGCCAAAGTATCGGCCTGCTTATCCGACATTGCTGCCTGGATGTCCAAACGTCACCTGAAACTGAACATGGCCAAGACCGAGCTTATCGTCTTTCCACCAAAACCCACTTTTCCTCTTCCTCCACTCTCTATCTCAGTCGATAACACCCTCATCCTCCTCATCTCATCTGCCCGCAACCTCGGAGTCATCTTTGACTCCTCCCTCTCCTTCTCTGCGCATATCCAGCAGATAGCCAAGACCTGTCGCTTCTTTCTCTTTAACATCAGCAAAATTCGCCCTTTCCTCTCTGAGTACACCACCCGAACTCTCATCCACTCTCTCATTACCTCTCGCCTTGACTACTGTAACCTGCTCCTCACTGGCCTCCCACTTAGCCATCTATCCCCCCTTCAATCCGTTCAGAACTCGGCTGCACGTCTTATATTCCGCCTGGACCGATACGCTCATATCACCCCTCTCCTCAAGTCACTTCACTGGCTTCCGATCAGGTACCGCATACAGTTCAAGCTCCTCCTTCTAACCTACAAATGCACTCAGTCCGCAGCCCCTCATTACCTCTCTACCCTCATCTTCCCTTACGTTCCCACCCGAATTCTCCGCTCACAGGACAAATCCCTCCTCTTAGTACCCTTCTCCACCACCGCCAACTCCAGACTCCGCCCTTTCTGCCTCACCTCTCCCTATGCTTGGAGCCCTTCCTGAGCCCTTACGCCAAGCCCCCTCCCTGCCCATCTTCAAATCCTTGCTCAAAGCTCACCTTTTCAATGTTGCCTTCAGCACCTAACCTTTATACCTCTATTCTACTACTACTACTATTTAGCATTTCTATAGCGCTACAAGGCATACGCAGCGCTGCACAAACATAGAAGAAAGACAGTCCCTGCTCAAAGAGCTTACAATTCAGGAAATCTAGACTGCCCAATTTGACTGCCCCTATTTGACTGACTGTACATTTGTCTTTTAGATTGTAAGCTCCTTGAGCAGGGACTGTCCTATGTTAAACTGTACAGCGCTGCATAACCCTAGTAGCGCTTTAGAAATGTTAAGTAATAGTAGTAGTAGTAGCAGCTAGGGAATAAGAGAAGAATATGGAAAGTTTAATAGGTAGCTGTAAAGTCAAAAGAAGGAGAAGAGTATGACAGAAGGTGAAATTTGAGTGGACAGAGAGGCAGAAAAGAAAAAGACAGAGAAAGGAAGGATCAATATGTCAGAGACTGGTGTAGTGACTGAAGAGAGAAGAAATGACAAATGGACAAAAGCCGCTAGAAAGAGAATTAGCAGAAGGCAGACAGAGAAACTGGGACCAACATGACGGAAAAATAAAATATCCAGACAACAAAGGTAGAAAAAAGTGTTTTAGTTTGTATTTATTAATTGGAATATGGTAACTGTGGGATATAAGTGTCACAGATGTCTTTGTATTGTATTCACTGGCATAGGCAGACAGGGAGGAGGGGAAAGGGAGGGGTGCAGGGCAGGGCTGAACTGAAAAGTGGGTGGACACCAATTTTCCACCGCCCTCCCCCCCCCCCCCCCCCCGCCTGAATGCAAAATACGAATACCTGAGCTGGCAAGGATCTCCAGGTGAAGACCTCTTCTTCCTTTGCTGCTCCAACAGCCAGAACTCTCCAAATTCTGTAGCCAGCGGCAATGTGTCCCCAAGCTGCTGTCACCACTGCTGACCCACCCCTGTGAATGGTTGGTTTTTCTCTCTAAAGGTGACAGAGGCTACCCACAGCAGAGTTGGCTCATGACCCCCATAGTGCACCCACAAAGAAGGTCAGAGGAGAACTACAACAGTAGACATCGGACCACCTGTGGCATCACCGAGCGCACCTTTGGACAACTTAAGAACAGGTTCCGATGTCTGGACTGTTCTGGAGGGGAGCGCCTGCACAGCCCCCAAAAGGTGGCAAAGATATTCCTGGCCTGCTGCATGCTACATAATTTGGCAATGTGCAGAGGACAGGCCCTACCAGAAGAGCCACAGCCAGCAGAGCAGCAGGCCCCAGATGAACAGGATGAGGAGTCCCCTCCACCTCCCGCCCACAGAGCAGAGCAGAGTGAACACCAGCTGGGGGTCAGAGCCAGGCAAAGACTGATCGAAACAAGTTTTCTGTGAGAGTAAGTTGACATTTATTTATTTCACACAGTACTTACACACCAACACCCCCCCACCACCACCACCATCACCCGCTCTATGCATATTCCCCTCCCCTGGCCCCGTCCCTGTCCCCTCCTACCCCTCCCACCATGTTCCTTTGCAGCTGGTGAGACTGTTGAGAGTCCTCTGATGAGCTCCCACTCTCCTCCTCTGTGTCCACAAGGCAGTCTGCTGCCTTGGCTGCCCTGTGGAAGTCCGGCCACTTTGCGCTCTGTGGCTTGCCCTGCAACCTGGGCACAGGACCCAGAAGGGGAGCTGGTGTGATGGCTGCTGGACCAGTGGCTGGGGAGGCTGAGGATCTCAAGCTCCACTTCTTGGCAGGTGGTTCATGTGCAGTGGTGGAAGTCGACGCCAGTTGTTGCTGCATCAGGGCTGTATTAGGTGCTCTCAGGTCAGGGTGTAGGCCCTTGATGCTATGCTCCAGCCATTGGAGCTGCTGTATCACATCACGTTGGGCCTGGAGCGCTTCCCGGTGCACCTGGATCGCTTCCTGTTGGGCCTGGAGCACTTCCCAGTGCACCTGGATCACTTCCTGTTGGGCCTGGAGCGCTTCCTGCTGCAGCTCCAATTTTTGGCTCCGGTAGTCTTCCATGTGCACATTCTGGCCCAGAAATTGTGTGGCGAGGCGCAGTAGCTGCCTCCTCTGGCTGGATGGCCTCTGCTGCGGAGGTGCCCCCCCCCCCTTCTGCATCTTCAGCTTCTTCTTCAGTGCCACCATCAGCAAAGGCTGCGGGTGGTGGAGGGAGAGCCTCTGCTGCGGGTGGTGGAGGGAGAGCCTCTGCTGCTGCGGAGTCCTGTGGTCCCACCCCATGGTCCTGTGTGGTTTCTTGTGCAGGCCCACTGGTTTGCTGCTCTGTGTGCTGGGGCTGGTGGCCACTAGGGCCAGCTTCTTCCTCCGACTGGCTGTCATCACCTGCATAGCAAAAGGGGAGGAAGTGTGTTGGTCAAAATAACCCACTTTTGGTTTTCAGCATTCATATACATAGCCCCACAGGCAATGACCCAGCAAAGAGATGGTGAGGAATGGGATTGGCAGGCAAGCCATAGATGTCATTGTACATGGTACAGAGCTGGAGGCAAGGAGTGCAGTGTACTACAGATACTGATGTGCAAGAGAGCCACACAGGCAGGTGGGTAGACATCTGTGGAAGGAGTGCAGAGGACAAAGTAGCTACAGCACAGAGGTGTGGGAAGGAGATATGCAGAGTTTGGTGATGGGGAAGGCCCCAAAGCTGTGAAACAGTGCTAACCTACACACAGTTTATTTATTTTATTTATATTTTATATTTTAAATATATTATTTACATATATTATATACATTGCTGGAAGCCCTCTTCCCCCTCCCCCCTCCACTCCCCCTTCCCCCTCCCCCCCTGCTACTCCCTGTGTCATGGTCTGTAATGAATAGTGATTTGCATTGCATGTGGTGTTCTCCCCCCTTTCCCTACTGAGGAGCACCACACTGTCCCCCACTTGTGTAAAACAGACTGTAGTCCAGCACAACAGATACCCCAGCTTCCTAATGGTGAACCTACCTCAGCCCTCAGGCTGTGCTGATGTGTCAAGGGGCCCAATGCAATGGATCCCATCCTCGGGCAAGATCCCATGAATGATGCGCTCAATGGGGGTGAAGTTAGCAGTGCCATCTGCTGGGGGGTTGGCAACAGCCTTCCTCCTGACATCTTGCCTCAGCCGGTGCCACTTTCGTTTGCAGTCTTCCACATCCCTGCCACAGTGGAAGACCGTATTGAGCCGGACTCTTACTGCTTCCAATTCTCACTGCTTTGTTGTAGCAGCTAGCCTCTGGCCCATGGGAGCAAAGAGATGCATGTGCCTCCTCTGTATTTCTTTAACCAGCGGTTCAACTTCTGCATCGGTGAAATTACCCTTGTGGGTGGGTGGTTACTTTGGTGCCATTGTACCAATGCAATGCAAAGAATAGAAAATACAGAGAAGGGCGCTTAAATACGTTCTCAGGGACGCCCATGTGAGAATGAGATGGCTGTTTCTGAGATGGTAAGCCTAATTTCGATTACTGACAACTACTACTACTACTTAACATTTCTAGAGCGCTACTAGGGTTACGCAGCGCTGTACAAATTAACAAAGAAGGACGACCCCTGCTCAAAGGAGCTTACAATCTAAAGGACGAAATGTCAAGTTGGGGTAGTCTAGATTTCCTGAATAGACGTGTAGTGGTTAGGTGCCAAAGGCGACATTGAAGAGGTGGGCTTTGAGCAATGATTTGAAGATGGGTAGGGAGGGGGCCTGGCGTATGGGCTCAGGGAGTTTGTTCCAAGCATGGGATGAGGCGAGGCAGAAAGGGCGGAGCCTGGAGTTGGCAGTGGTGGAGAAGGGTACTGAAAGGAGGGATTTGTCTTGAGAGCGGAGGTTACGGGTAGGGACGTAAGGGGAGATGAGGGTAGAGAGTTAAGGAGGGGCTGCAGATCGAGTGCATTTGTAGGTTAGAAGGAGAAGCTTGAACTGTATGCGGTATCTGATCGGAAGCCAGTGAAGTGACTTGAGGAGAGGGGTGATATGAGTATATCGGTCCAGGCAGAAGATAAGATGTGCAGCAGAGTTCTGAACGGACTGAAGGGGGTATAGATGGCTAAGTGGGAGGCCGGTGAGGAGTAGGTTGCAGTAGTCAAGGCGAGAGGTAATGAGAGAGTGGATGAGAGTTCGGGTGGTGTGCTCAGAGAGGAATGGGCGAATTTTGCTAATGTTATAGAGGAAGAAGCGACAGGTCTTGGCTATCTGCTGGATATGCGCAGAGAAGGAGAGGGAGGAGTCGAAGATGACACCGAGATTGCGGGCAGATGAGACGGGGACAATGAGCTTCTTATCAACTGAGATAGAGAGTGAAGGGAGAGGAGAAGTGGGCTTGGGTGGGAAGACAATAAGTTCGGTCTTGGCCATGTTCAGTTTCAGGTGGCGGTTGGACATCCAGGCAGCAATGTCGGATAAGCAGGCCAATACTTTGGCCTGGGTTTCCGCAGTGATGTCTGGTGTGGAGAGATAAAGCTGGGTGTCGTCAGCAAAAAGATGATAGTGGAAACCATGAGATGAGATCAGGGAGCCCAGGGAAGAGGTGTAGATTGAAAAAAGAAGGGGTCCAAGGACAGATCCTTGAGGAACTCCAACAGAGAGCGGGATAGGGGTGCAGGATGAACCATGAGAGGGTACTTTGAAAGCACAAAATCCCTAAACGTCCTCAGCTGCTTCGCCGAGATGGTTGGCCTAATTTCGATTATAGGTAGGGACTAAGGGCGTCCCCAGCTGCTCTGTGTTTTCTCAGCTTGGAGAAGAGACGGCTGAGGGGAGACATGATAGAGGTATATAAAATAATGAGTAGAGTGGAACAGGTGGATGTGAAGCGTCTGTTCACGCTTTCCAAAAATACTAGGACTAGGGGGCATGCGATTAAACTACAATGTAGTAAATTTAAAACAAATCGGAGAAAATTTTTCTTCACCCAACGTGTAATTAAACTCTGGAATTCATTGCCGGAAAATGTGGTGAAGGCGGTTAGCTTAGCAGAGTTTAAAAAGGGGTTGGACGGTTTCCTAAAGCACAAGTCCATAAACCGCTACTAAACGGACTTGGAAAAATCCAAAATCCCAGGAATAACATGTATAGAATGTTTGTATGTTTGGGAAGCTTGCCAGGTGCCCTTGGCCTGGATTGGCTGCTGTCGTGGACAAGATGCTGGGCTCGATGGACCCTTGGTCTTTTCCCAGTATGGCATTACTTATGTACTTATATGTACTTATGTGTCCTCATTTCGATTAAGAGTGATAATGATAAATGTCTGCAGCTGCTCTTCCCATTTGGAAGCTTGCATTTCCTTTATTGGCGCCTCTTTAAAACGGCTTTCTCTGTGCTTGCACTTTAGAGATATTTCTTTGCATTATGGAGTGGTATTTGAAAGTGTTTTAGCTCCAGTTATAGTAAACCTTGTTTTTCCCACTCTATGCTTTTGTACACCTGTTTGTTTGTGGTTTTGGGGGGGGGGGGGAGGGGTTTGAGGGGGGGGAGCTTTTTTGCCAATTCTTGAAAGATAACTCGTGTGGGGGTTTTGTTTCAGACTGGGTGTTAGCTGGTAGCTTAACATATACTCTGCATTTTCTACATGTGACCAACTCTCCATTCTCTACCCTCCAGGAGTTCCTTGCTGTGTGTGATGTGCTCCCTCACCATAGGCGCCCGGTATAAGAGGCTTGGGGAGGCCCACAGCAGGATGGATCAGGTGTGCTGGAGCCGGCTCTTAACTTTTCTTCCGACTTGCGAGCCGACTCTCCTCCCTCCCTCCTCCCTCCCTCTGGATCCGTCCCTCACTGACCTGTCCTTCGAATTCTTTGGGGCATGCCCGCTGCCAGCGCTAACTCTCCCCCACTCCTGGTTCGCGCTTTAAAAATGGCTGTCGAGACTTCCAGAGGCGGCTTCGCGAGACTTCTGCTGAAGTCTTGGAGGCCGCCCTTGTAAGTCTTGGAGGCCGCCCTTGTAAGTCTCGGTGGCCATTTTGAAGCGCGAACTGGCAGGGGAGAGTCAGTGCTGGCAGCGGGCAGGCAAGACTGCCTGCCCCGAAGAATTCGAAGGACAGGTCGGTGAGGGACGGATCCGGAGGGAGGGAGAAGTCGCCGCTGAACAACTCGGGAGGGGTGGCAGGGGAGAGAAGGGAGTCGCTGGGCATGGGTGGATGGAGGGGAGAGAAGGGTTGCTGGACATGGGTGCATGCAGGGCAGGGGAGAGGAGGGTCACTGCTGGACATGGGTGGATTGAAGGCAGGGGAAAGGAGGGTCACTGGGTATGGGTGCATGCAGGGCAGGGGGAGAGAAGGGTCGCTGGACATGGGTGGATGGAGGGCAAGGGAGAGGAGGGTCACTGCTGGACATGGGTGGATGGAGGGCAGGGGAAAGGAGGGTCACTGCTGGGTATGGGTGCATTCAGGGCAGGGGAAGAGAAGGGTCGCTGGACATGGGTGGATGGAGGGCAGGGGAGAGAGAAGAAATGCTGGACATGGATGGAGGGGAGGGAAGAGTGAGGAAGCAGATGAGATGAGGGAAAAGGAAGAGAGAAAAACTGCACATGGATGAAGAAAATAGGCAGAAGCTGGATCCACTGGACAGTCAAGTCTGCGGAGGACCCAGCTTTTATTTACGGATATAGGACAAGAAATGAAGAAGAAAGGCGGAAAGTAAAGAAATAAATGGAAAGGAAGCCCTGGAAACGGAGTTAAGAGGACATATAGCAGAAGAATCGGATACTGGGCCAGCATGATCAGAAAAACAAAGTCACTAGACAACAAAGGTAGAAAAATCATTTTATTTTCATTATAGTGTTTGGAATATGTCCACTTTGAGAATCAGGTGCTCAACATTAAAAGTTTATATTTATTTACTTATTTATGGCATTTTATCCCACATTAAACATGAATTAGGATGTTTTGTGGCTCTACATGAGAATTGTGATATTATGATTCCTTGTTTCATATTACATAGTAACATAGTAGATGACGGCAGAAAAAGACCTGCACGGTTCATCCAGTCTGCCCAACAAGATAATTTCCTGTGTGCTACTTTTTGTGTGTACCTTACCTTGATTTGTATCTGCCATTGTCAGGGCACAGACCGTATAAGTCTGCCCAGCACTAGCCCCGCCTCCCAACCACCAGCCCTGCCTCCCACCACCGGCTCTGCCTCCCAATCTTGTCTAAGCTTCTGGGGATCCCTTTATTCCAAGCAGGATTCCTTTATGTTTATCCCACGCATGTTTGAATTTCGTTACCGTTTTCATCTCCACCACCTCCCACGGGAGGGCATTCCAAGCATCCACCACTCTCTCCGTGAAAAAATACTTCCTGACATTTTTCTTGAATTTGCCCCCCTTCAATCTCATTTCATGTCCTATAGTTCTACTGGTCTGTGATGATGTCGGTTTGGGTGGTATATTGGTGTATTAGGTTCTGCCCAGTGTAATATTTATGGTACAGTAAGGTTCTGAGTGTGTTTTTGCACAAAGTTGTGCATAGTGTTTTGCAGTTGAGCGATTGTGGTTAGTATATGCTTTGAGCAACCACTTTATTCTTTGACATATGATACATATCTACTATCTTAATTTAATAAAAGGTATTGTGACTTTTATTTTTATTTTTTCTGTGTGTTAGCAGACAATTATGGATTTAAGCTCCACCCCTGGCCACACCCTAACCCCGCCCCCTTTAGCCTCCCCAAACAGTTGGGCCTCCGACCGCTTATGTCCCTCACTGCCCTCCATTCTCTTTCTCCTTTGTTGAAGCAGGCAGTCTCTGGTCCCTTGGAGCCAACAGATTCTTGCACCACAAGTTCAAGGTAAGCTAATACCTCTCAGCCACCTCTTCCCTTTCTGCTATGTAGGTACTAAATAAACACTTCTTGCATCTTGCAGGACAGCTGGTCAAGAGGATTGCAAGAGACAGCAGTGGACTGTAATACCCTGGACTCTGAGAGCCATGATTGTTTCTACCCAATTCATTGTACAGATGTCTTGTTCTCTATTGGACACACTCGGTTGTGGCTGCCTGTGGAGTGGGGTGGGGGGGAGGGGAGGGGAGGAGAAGAGGCCCTGAGAATGGATGTGTGCATCCCTCATGGTCAAGGGTTCCCCATTCTCTCTATGTTCTCTGCATTCAAATCTTACCTCTATTTTCACCAGGTTCACGGGTATCCATAGCTGGTAGCTTTTCTCCCGCTTTGCACCTCATGTGTCTCCCCGCTAGGTTCCATCCTTCTTTATGTGGTGAACCCCAGTCCCCTGTTATGAAGTGCCCACCCATTCACAGGGTTGTTGTGGGTGGGGAGAGGGGAAGCATATATGCCCTGAATGTCTTTTCCACATTATTCAACACAGTCCTACAATCCTCCATAGTTATGGAACAACATTTCTATATTCTATCCTGCAAACTATTTTCAAGGTGGCCACAGGTGCATGCCTACCAAGGCCTTGAGCCCTTAAATCATGGTGAGGGAGAGGGGTTCTGGTTACAGTTCTTATTCTAAATTACCTACAGGTGGCTACAGCCTGGTGCCTATATAATTCCCCTAGCCTGTGCCCTTCTGTACCTGATGTATTATATTGCAATTGTGATGAAATAAACATCCATCTAATGCTTTTACCCTTGGTTTCCCTTTTCTCCTCAGCACTATATACCATTGCTGATACATTCAATGTGAAAAGATGACCCAGCTGTTTGTAGCTCCTTCCTGGCCCTCACCAATGTGGTTTGGTTGTGGGTAAGGGTGTCTGGCGATCAGATAGCAAACATCGTCTATGCACTACCTAGGGTTATCTGCAAGTTTCTACTTGACAGATCACTAGTGCTAGACAACATACCTATTATTTACACAACTCTGTGCTGTGGGGCTCTATGGTAAGGGGGGAGAGGCTGGATGGGCATTTCTGTTCCTCAACAGAAATGCCCACCCAGCCTCCCCCCCCTCCCCCCCCACCTATTATACAGCCATGCAGTTTGGAAGGAACAGGTGGCCTTCTGTATGGCCACACTTATCACACATATATACCAACATTTCTCTGTCACAGGTCTCCTGTCATGCAACCCAGATTGCTGCCTCCTCTCAAATCAACCCCAGCATTTGATAATATGTAGTGCACAAAGTAGAGACACACACCCTGTTATATAGAAAAATATCAAGTGTGTATTTAACAAAAAAAAATTTTTGAACTATTTACAATTTTGGGTTTTGTTTTTAAAGTCTCTCAAGGGAGGCGTTATTCTCCCCCCTGAATGGCCCTCTGCAGCAGGCTGACGAGCAGCACCAGGAGCAGCCTCTGCACTCTGAAGTGCTGATCGTTAGCCTGCCGCATTGCTGACACCTCTTGCAGCAACTGGTTTTGGCTATTCACCAGTTGCTGCAGGAGGCGCAGTGCTGGGGCTGGGGCTGCGGCTGGGGATGGGGTGGAGAGGGTGGGCAGTGTTGGGCCCTCATCATCATCCCCCTCAAGGGGAGGCATGTCTTGCCATGGATCCTCCTTCTTCTCCTCCTTCTCCTCGGCCTCCTCCTCCTCAGCCTTCTCGGCCTCCTCCTCCTGGGCCTCCTCCTGCCGCTGCTGCCGCCCTGTGTATGTAACAGGATTGTCTTTGAGCTGAGCACATCCAACATGGCTTGCATAGTGCAGGAGCTGGCTGGCCTGAGGCGGGGGATGGGGAAAGGTGTGGTGAGCCCTGGGCTATACCATGGGGTGTAAGATGCATGAGATGACATGACAGGGAACCTGGATGCTGGTCTGACACACAGGCAGACCACACTCATTGGTCAGCAGCATGTTTGCATTATGATTTGTGACTATGGTTGGCTGACTATTTTGGGGTTTTGGTTTTTTTTTGGGGGGGGGAAGCACATAACTTTTTAAAATGAGGCAATGACATCCACTAAGAGAGGACCTCAGGCAGGAATACCATGAAACAGTATCCACCTCAGAAAGGGGGATACTGAAGTGAGGCATGTCATCTCATTCATCTCAGAGAAGGTTAGTTGGAAGTTGCAGCCACACTCATGGGAGGGTAGCTGCAACCTCAGGCCTTAATCTGGGACAGAGGTGTTATGACTTACTAGTTGCCTATTTGCCACATGGAAAGTGATATTGTACAGGACATTTGCATTATTAAATAAATACATTTACAAATGAGTACAGGTGCCCTGTTTATAATACTTACGTCGAGCCCTGAGGCGCTGTCTCACTGCCCTGATCATGTCAGGGCTCTCCCTCTTCATTCAGCGGAACCTCCGCCGGAGGGACTCGAGGTCCCTCCGAATGCCAAATCTTCTGCAAGATATGTTTGTATACCAGGAGTCAGGGCAGGGCCGTGCCAACACGGTAAGCGAGGTAAGCATGGCAGGAGGGTGCCATCCTCTGGGGGGGCGCCCCGCCGCACCATGCTTACCTCGCCCTCTTCTCCCCAGATCCTTTTCCTTTTTTTTTTTTTGTTTAAATTTACCTCTGTCCGGCGGCAGCGTAGCGTTAGTGAGGAGGCGGCGCTCCCCCGCCCCGACGTGTCATCTTCCCTTTGCTCAGTTCCGCCTTCTTCTGACATCAGAAATGACATCAGAAGAAGGTGGGACACTGAGCAAAGGGAAGACTGACACGTCGGGGCGGGGGAGCGCCGCCTTCTTCTCACTAACGCTACGCTGCCGCCAGACAGAGGTAAATTTAAACAAAAAAAAAAAGGAAAAGGATCTGGGGAGAAGAGGGCGGGTAGTGTAGCGATCGTTTTCGGGGGCGGGGCCAACTGCAGGGGGGCGCCGGAGACCCTAGGCACGGCCCTGAGTCAGGGGATGGCCCTTCTTGCCTTCAGCACACAAATTCATTTGGAAATCAAATAGGAGAGACTCACAACACTGATTGGGGGGGGACATTACATTGGTACAGATGATGTCATTGAGGTGGACATGAGGACAGAGAGCACTGTTTGTGTGCAGTATTGTAGGGATGTGGGAATGTTTTTCCTTTCTAGTACATAGATTCTATTAATGAATGTGCATGTGAACATATCACTAATTACCCTTGAATTCAGACTCCAGCTTGTGCTTACATTGCTGAGGGAGCTCTTATATGTGTAGCTACAGGAGGGGTCCCTGATAGGCCAGGACGGGGGGGGGGGGGGGGGGAAGCAAACACTTACTTCTCCAACCTGTCCCTTATCTCACCCCAGGCTTCAATGGAGAGAGTCCTGGGGGGCAGGTGGTGGTGGTGGCGAAAAAGAATGCGCCTGTGCTTCAAGCACAGGTGCAGTAGGTACATGGTTTCAGTTTGGCTGAAATTAGGCTCTTGACGCTGCGCCATGTTTCTCAGTGAACAAGCGTTGGAAAGTGTGCATCACCTTATATGGACACCCATGCGTGATGGACATCCTTACATGCACATCTCCATATATGGACAACCATCCCCTATATGGACAGGTCAGTACGTGCATATCTTGGCATCTATAATGGCTCCACACATGGATGGCCGTGACACATGAACGTTCATGGACTGTCGTCACGCATGTGGGGCCTATGTGCGGAGTTTTCCTTATATGGATCATTATCAAGTGTGCAAACTTCATATATGCACAATAAAATATGTATGTTCCTTATATTTCCCATAGCTGCATGTTCCGCAAGTACAGTGCATGTAGTTGTGGACACCCAGGTACGGGGAAAATATAAGCAACATTGAGAAGTATAAAGTACAGTAACAAGGATGTATTTTTCATATACTTTGGGCATCCCCTGATTTGGGCATTTTCAACCGCGATAATGGAATGTCTAAGGGCGTCCATATTATTTTTCGATTATACCTACCTGATTTTGGCCGACTTCGTGAGGGCACACAAATTCAGATTTGGACGACCTTTCGATTATGCCCCTCCACGGCAACTAGTTAATAATGCTTGCTTTTCTCTCTCTCTCTCTCTTTATTCCCCCCTTAATATTAAACTAGGTCCTGCTTGCTTTTCCCTCTCTCTCTCTCTTTTTATTCCCCCTTGATACTAAACTAGATCCTGCAGTGCCTGCTAGATTCTATCTGTTAATACTGTGGTACAAAGTTTTTAAAACTAAGTGGAAACAACTATGGAGATTAATTGATAAAAATTGCTTTTTATGTTTTTATTTTGCCTATCACTAACCTATAATTCCTCCTTTAAACCACAATCTTTAAGTTCCCAAGGCACAAAGCAAAATAGTGTTCACTTACCAGAGAAATGTCCTCTTCTCTCGGAACTTCTCAGCTGATACGGTTCAGATAGCAAATTGTTACTATTTACCTGATTTTAAAAAAGGGTTTCGGATATTCAGCAGGGGACTGACCAATTAATCACAACAGAAGTGGGTCTTACAGCTTTTTTAGAGGACTCTCAAGATACTATCCTGACCAAAAGTCACTAATAGATCTACTCTGTTAGTGACTTTTGGTCAGGAGAAAGAGAAATCTTTGGTTCTGAATAGTTTTTTTTCAAAAGAAAGGCCTAATTTACGTGGAGCCAAGGTTAATGTGTTTTCAGATGTGGCTAGAGCCACTCAACTTAGACGAAAGGCTTTTTTGGCTCTTTCTAGAGTGTTGGCATTAGGTGTGTCTTTCTTTTTGAAATACCCCTGTAAGTGTCTTCTTAATTTCAAGGGTACTGAATATATATTTTTAGATTCCCTACAACCTGAACAGTTTCTTAAAGGTCATGAAAGTAAGTCTGTGGGTTAAGAAGGATGTATATATATATATATATATATAGTAATTTGTGCTGTTTGTAATAGATTGTTCTGACTTGATTGTCCTTTTTGGGGTTTTTTTCCTTCTACTTAAAGTGACTTTTTCTTTTAAATGTGGGCTAGTTGGAGTTCTTAAGGATGGAAATGTGTTTCATCTGTGTAAATTTACTTTTGTAATTCCTGTAATTCCAATTTCATGTTCTTTTGATAGAATGTAAAATTTAAAATTAAAAAAAAAATGTAAGCACACTGCTTTCTGACGGGTGGAACACACACATATAAATACACACAGATGGCATATTTCCACATTCATGGCACATTTTTCCACACACATTCATGCAGATACTATTAACAAATGCTAGCAGACTGCTCCACTGAGAAGTTGCCCTTATGCAATGACAGCTCAGACCTTCTGGAAAATTTCGAATATTACAGGTAGGCGCTCTTTTCTGTGCATTGCTCAGAATCGTCTGTGCATCACATGGAATGCTCATTTTAATACAAATGAGCTCATTTTCATAGATTTGCATAGTGTTTTTGTTCATTGCTTCTACAAACGGTAAAAGCAGTGCCAAGACCCTTTGTGCATTAACCCCCGGATTCTATATAGTGCACCTAGAGATCTGCGCCAAAATCCAAGCATATTCTGTAACAGCACACGTAAGTTAATTGGTTTAACAAGCCAATCAGCCTTGTTAACAGCACTTAACAAGCAATAATGAGCACTAATTGGCAATAATTAGAATTTACGCACACAACTCCCTAAGCATATTCTATAACACACTGCGCCTAAAGTTTAATGCACGCAGGCAAAAAGGGGTATGGTTATAGGCGGGGACATGGGCATTCCATTGGCATTCTGAAATTTACACGTGTAGTTATAGAATATGGCCCAGTGCGTGCAAATCTATGTGCTGGGATTTACGCCACATATTCATTGGTGTAAATGGATGCGTGCAGTTTTAGGCGCTGTAATATCAACTATGCATATTCTATATACCATGCCTAAATCTAGGTGCCACTTAAAGAATACGCTTAGTCGGCAATGTTTTCTGCACAGATGTTTTAGGTGCCATAAATAGAATCTTCCCCTAAGTGCACAATAACGTGCAAGCTAAACTGGCTAAAACCAGTTTAAATGAAATGTTACAAGTCCGGTTTGCTTTGAGCAACTCTTCCTAATTTCTTTATGGAACTAGTTTCTTTGCCTATAGATACAATAGGAAAAGAGCCTTAATACATCAGTTTCTGCTATTGCTGATCTGGGAGAGGATTCTCCGCACCCCCCCCCCTAAAAAAAAATCAATGGGAACAATGTTGGAGGGATGGGGAAGTAAAAGTGAGAGTGCTCCTTATTGTTATAAATTACATTGGCTTCCGGTTGCAGCAAGATGTTGTTTTAAGCTGTGGAATGTTCCTTCTTATTGGGTAGGATTTTTCAATGTGTTGAGACGACAGCAGTTGTGGGGACAAATATCTCTGTTATTTCCCTCAGTTAACTCAGTCAAATATTTAAAACAGCATTCGGCTTCAATTCCGTATCACGCTGCAACAGTTTGGAATACTATTCCTTTATCTGTACGTGCTCTCAATTATTTCATAAACAACTTAAAACCGCTATGTTTAAGAAATATGTGAATTGATTTTCTTAGATTTTGCTTTTTAATATGTAAGTTCCCAGATACCTGTTCTGGTGCTTCTTCTTTTTCATGTGATCCACATAGAACTATGAAGGTTAACATGTTATATAAGTCCATAGTGTAATGTAATGTAATGCTGGCTCCTAAATGTAATAAAAATTTGTTGAGTCCTGATTCTAGAGAGAGGGGGGAAGGGAGAGATATGGATATAAATATATCTAGATATATACATTTTGCTAGTGTTTGCATGCTTATTACTTTGGAATAGAGGGTCATTATATGAATCCTAAATAATATACACTCAGGAGTCTTGAGTGTGTAAAGTGCAAGAAAAGAGTCTCATTTTTCAAGAGTTTTCTTACTGATGAATTAACCTCACCTCTTTCAGTTCTTCATAGGTTATCAGCATAACATTTTCATCCTCAATGTGCTTATTCCAGTCAACCAGAAAATCAAAGTAAGGACAGCAGCAGACTACAGAAATAAACAGAAAAAAAAAAGTCAAATAATACAGCGTAGCTTGAGGTATTAAAATACAGCAGTAAACTAGCTTGCAGATGTTAGTTGTGGATACTCAAAGGCTAAGTCCTGACATAATTACTAAACAGGCAAGTCAGGAACGTGAGTGCATCATGAGGTATCACTAATGATGAACTGTAGGTTACAACTTCTGTTAGTATTTCAGTTGTAGACTAACTGACCACAGTGCCATCCAGTAATGTAAATTCCACCCAAGCAACCACTGCAGCTTGGTGGAGGGAGGGATCCAAGTTTAAAGATGTCCTAGTCAGAATTGCTCTCTGATCACATCATTTTCTGAAGTGTCACTCAAGATCCTTTATTTTAAACTTATGGCACTGATGGCACCTGTCTGAGGGGTTGATATTAGAGAGTAGGAGGCGTGACAGCCAGAGAGAAAGTGCCCACTGAAGTTAGGGTCCTGGAGCTGAACGGATTCTCCATCTGTCTCACACAAGCTTACAAGTTTTAAGATCACTCAAGAATTTCTTCTGTTCACGGTATAATTTTGGCATTGTCCCTGTTTGTGGACCGTTGACTTGGGTATTTGATGGGCCATTGTGAATAGTTTGAAATCATTTGTCGTTACTTTGGAGCGTTCAATAAATCTGTTATCCTTGTGGACTCTTGAGCCAACTTTCATCCCTCCCCTTGGTCAAAACACACTTAAAACACAAAGGAAAAACAGAAATGAAATAAAGAGGAAAGTCTAATGTAAGAGAAGCAGAACAACTCATATATAGCGGAAGAGAAACAAACAAAACTCACACATATATACACACACAACCTGTGTCTGAAAATCACATCAATGCTGTCTCTTTCAACTAACCCTCAAGCAACTCTTGATACATACACAATGCATCTCAAACACAAATGCCTACTCTGCCTCTTGCGTACACATGCTCTCTAACATACATACTTTCACATACAGGTCTTTTTCAGGCAAACACACATGCACTATACATGCCTACAAGAATAATTCAGATGTACCCCATTCAACCATCCATGCATCTGGTCAGCCTTATTAATTAAACAATGAAAATTAAAGGACTTCCAGACAGGAACTGTACCGTTTCCACGCATGAATGTGGGGAAGAACTCATCCCAAGAGCTGTAGGATGGAAGCGAAGGCAAACTGTTCGTGAAGTGGAACAATGAGACTGCTGTATCCTTAGGATTTCGAAGCAATACTAACATCTGAAACACAATGAATATTTTCTCTTTCTTTTTCTCTGTTAAACATGTGATGAAATAAGCAATACAACTTACACTTTAGAACGGTCAATAAAGATATTGAAGATTATTTTTAATTACAAATTAACAATGGTAGATCAAATTAATCATTTGGAGGCCCTTTTACAAAGGTGTGTTAAGCTCTATGCATGTTTAGCACGGGCCCAAATGAGTCTGCTGATGTGAAGCGTTTGTTTACACTTTCTAACAATAATAGAACCAGGGGACACAAGATGAAATTAGAATGTGGTAGGTTTAAAATAAATCGGAGAAAGCTTTTCTTTACTCAGCGCGTAGTTAAGACTCTGGAAATCATTGCCGGAGAAGGTAGTGACGGCAGCTGGCCTTGCTGAGTTTAAAGGGGGTCTGGATAGCTTCCTGAAGGAACAGCCCATTGATCGTTATTAAATTTTGGGTTTTTGCCAGGTTCTTGGGGCCTGGATTTGCCGCTGTCGGGGTCGGGGTGCTGGGCTTGATGGACCTTTGGTCTTTTCCCAGCGTGGCAGTGCTTATGTGCTTATGCAATTTCAGACTTCTCATGCACCCATAATGCCTGGATGATTTATTTATTTATCTCCCCCCACATGCACTGTTTCTGGTGGTAATCAGCAGTTGATGCGTGCTGACCAGTCACCGCGCATGCAACGTGTGAGCCCTTACCGCTAGATCAATGGGTGGCGTTAAGGGCTCAGGCCAATTTTAGGTGTGTGCTGGTTTCAGGTTTACAACATGGCTTTTTCCCATCCCATTAAAAAAAGCCCTTTTTGCAGACGCGGGAAAAACTGGACCAAATACACACCTACACTGCCGCAGGCCACCTTTTACCGTGACTTAGTAAAAGGACCCCTTGGTAAGGAGCTGCTTTCTGACTATGAGAAAATTAAGGAGGGTACAAAAATATTTACTACAAGCAGCATTTGGATTAATAGTTCAATTCCTCATTTTGTGTAAATTAGACTACTGTGATATTATTTATTTATTTGGGTATCATATAAAATTTGCAAAAAAGGGTTCAAACAATTCAGAATACTGCAGTTTGTCTAATTTATGCCTTGAAATTATCAGATCATATTACTCCGTCCTTTCTTTCCCTGCATTGACTCCCAGCGGAGGCACAAATTTTGTTTAAGCTTGACTGTTTGGTTTTTGAGATCTTGTACGGGATGATTCTGCAATATGAACTAAATTCTATATATGGTGCCAAAAAAACTGGCACTGAAAAAAAACACCGCTCACCGCTATTCTAACACCACACTTAAAGTTAGGTGCGGTTTATAGAATAGCGCTGACACACGGGATCCGCGACTACATTTAGGCATGACCATTTAGACCAGTGGAAAGGTGGTGCAAATGCTCATGCCTAACTTGGGTGTGGATCCCACCGTTATTCTGAAAGAAATGCCCCCAATCCGCCCATGACTCTACCATTTCCACACCCCCATTTTGTCTCGCATGTAAAATTTAAGCATGGGTCCTGCGCCTAACTTTATGTCTGTACATTTTAATTAATTCTAATTATCAATAATTGCTTGGCATTAATTAGCTTGTTCAATTAAATTGCATACACAAATTGGGTGCACGCCCAAATTTGGGTGTTCAATTTGTAGTACTTTTTAAAGAATTGGGCCTTATGTGTAGGTCGACACCAAATCTCAAGTATCAAACTTGTATTTTTATGTTACTATCTTTCCCTACTCCCAGGGGTATATCATCAGAAAAGGTATTTCAACCTTTATTTTCCTACCAGGCTGCTAACCTTTGGTCCATTTTACCTGGAGATATTAAATCACTGAGGGGGTCATTTACTAAGCCGCGGTAGCATTTTTAGTGCATATTAATGATTAGCATGCGCTAAACACTAGAGACGCCCATATATTCCTATGGGCATCTCTTTTTTTTTTTTTTGTTCAATCAGTTTTTATTGTTTTTATAACATTATAAATTTAGTACCAATGACAATAACAGTTAACAAAAAGGTCAATGTACCCAGACTATATAATATACATATATGTATATACATATTGTTATGATTGTGGTCATAACCCCTCTCAAACTTACCTTTTCCTGGTACTCAGCTTTTTAGCTGGCATTTGGTTCGTTTTTCTGTCCTGTCTGAGCTGGCTCTCTCTCTCTGTGCTGGCAGCTTCCAGCAGCATGTCTCTAATTGTCTCACTTCACTGCAGCTGTGAGTGTGGCCTGAGTTGCTCTACCTCTCTTTGGGTGTACTGGCTTCAAGTGCTTCACGGTGTTGCATTGGTGTGGGTTGGGCCTCTCTGGGTCAGTGTGCTTTTGCCTAGGTCTAGGGAGTATGACATCATCAGGGAGGGCCTTGATAAGGAAGTGGTGTTGTTTCCTTCAGAGCCTTTGCAACGGTGGCGTTTGCTTCTGGCTACTTGCTTTAGGTCCAGGTTAGTTTAGTGCAGTCAGTGTGCACTTGTGACTTGTGTGTTTGACTTCCCTGTTTTTCCCTTTGGCTCCTCTACTTTCCCTTTTGCTACGGTGTGTAGCACTGCTGTTAGTGCAGTGCTGGAGTTTGGTGCTGGGAGCACCCTTGTTAGTAAGTGTTTAGGAAGCACCTTTTGTTGTTTGGGTATTTGGCTTTCCTGCTTGTTTCCTTGTGCTTTTCCTCATGACCAGTGTTTAGCTGCTGTAGCTGGGTGCTTAGGAAGCACCGGGGTGAGAACCCATGTTTAGCTGCTGCAGCTTGGTGCTTAGGAAGCACTAGTGTTAGGTCTGGCGTTTGTCTTCCCTTCCTTTTCCCTTGTGGCTTCCCTGCACTTCTGTTAGTGTAGGACGTAGGGGCACCCCTGTTAGTTTCTGTTAAGAGCACTGCTGTTAGTGGAGGGCTTAGGAGCTCTTTGGTTGGTGCCGGGCTTAGGAACACTTTTGGTCAGTTTAGGAGTTAGGCGCACTTCAGCTACAGCCTGTTCTAGTCCTGGTCCCTGTGTCGTCCAGTAAGTCCTGCCGGCTACTCAAATCCAGGAGCTCAACTCCTGGGGGGCTTAGTAGCTAAGTGCAGGTGAAGCTGTGTGGACCAGTCCGGTGTGCTCCAGTCCAGTGTTCCAGTCCTGTGTCCTCCAGTCCGGGGGATTCCAGTCCAGTGTTCCAGTCCGGGGGATTCCTGTCCAGTGTTCCAGTCCGGGGTTCCAGTCCTGTGTCCTCCAGTCCGGGGAATTCCAGTCCCGTGTTCCAGTCCGTGTGTTCCGGCTTGCTGGGCGGTGCCTGCAGTCCCTGCTGGTGTCGGTGTGCTTGCCCAGCGTTGGTTGGTGGGTTTTGCCTGCTGCTGTTGCTCCTCGTCATCAGCCCAAGGGCTCACGTTTGCTCCAGAGCCCGGCCCCGCGGGCTCTGAACCTGAGAACCTGACACGTATGAAGTATGCATGCATATCAGATGTTATAGTATTAATGCTAAAGTTTGAATAGTACCTGTTCATTAATTACTTAACTGGATGAATATTTAATCACCGGAGACCAAATTTTATTATATGCCATAAGGGAACCACATTTCTCTGCTGCTACTTTTTTGTATTTAGCTGTTAGACATACTGAGTTCCACCACATTTCGTAGGTTAATTTTGTGAAATCTTTCCAGTTTTGACATATCAATTTTATAGCCACTTGGATCAATATACGTAGTAGCTTAATTATATGTGGTGATAATATATTGTTAATGCCGAAATCTCCTGCTATTATCGTTTTGTAAGTTAAAGAAATCTTTAAATTTAGTATAAGAGAAATTGTTTTTTCTATGTGAGACCAATATTCATCCAGTAATGGGCAATGATATATTAAATGGTCCAAAGTTCCTATATTGTTACAGCAGGACCAGCAACGATTGGATGCATCTTTTGATATCTTAGATAGTTTATATGGTGTCCACATAGCTCTATGTAATATATAAAATCACAATTGTGTAAGAGCTGATGATTTTGACGATTTATATAGAGATGACCAAATTTCTTCCCATTGATCTTCTGATAGTTGAGAATTGAGTTCTCTATTCCAAATGTTCTGCAAAGCCAATGGAGGATGAGAAGAATGTTCTTGTAGTATTTTGTACCATATGGAAGCCGTTTTCTTTTTTGTATCCAGTTGATGACATAATGTTAAATAACTTGGCGTATCATCCTTTAGAGTATTAATGTTAAAGCTAGAGGAAATACAATGTTTTAGTTGGATCCACTGGAAAAGGCAATGTTTATGCAGATTATATGTTTTTTGTAATTTAGAGAAGGGTATCCATTTATGTTTGTCCAGAAGTTGATGTAGATACCAAATTTTAGCTTCCATCCAATTGGGCCATGCAATACACCTCCCATTGATTTTAAGATTTGGATTGTTCCAGAGAGGAATCATGGTGGTTGAGTTAATTGGTACCTTTACACAAGAGTCCAGTGAGTTGAAAGATATTTGAGATGCAGAGATGATGGGATTAGTTGCTGATTTGTTTGTAAATGACCATGGTAGTAAGCATATTGGGGTATCATTATATAGTTTTGCTTCCCATTTTAGTCATAAAGGTTCTGGTTGTTCTTCTTTAGAGATAATCCATGAGGAGCTTTGTCTAAGTATAAAAGCTTTGTGGTAGTCCTTAAAGTTTGGAAAATTAACACCACCATGTTGTTTAGAAGACTTAAGATATTTTAAGGCTATTTGAGGTGTTTTATTAGACCATAAAAATTTAGATAGGATTTGTTCTATATTTTTGTATGTATTATGATTAAGCATAATCAGTAACATGCTCAATTCATAATTTACCTTTGGAGTAATCATCATTTTTATGGTATCTAATCTGTCCCACCAAGATAATTTAAGTGGTGACCATTTTTTAGACATACTGTATCATTAACACAATTCAGTAAATGTGTTGCGTTGAGGTTAATTGTATCATTAACATTAGTTCCAAACAAAACACCTAAGTACTTCAAACTGTTGGGAGACCATTTGAATGGTGATTGTGTGAATTGATATGATCTTGCTGGCATATTCATAGGTAGCATTTCTGTTTTTGTAGGATTTAGTTTGTATCCAGAGATCAGTGAGTAGTTATTAATAACTTCTAAGATGTAAGGTATGGATGAAGGAGTGGTATATAACAGTACGTCATCAGCATATGCCGAAGGTTTAGCTGATAAATTATCCATTTCTATACCTTTAATATGGTCAGATTGTAATATTGTTAAGAGTAGGGGTTCTAAAGCTATATTAAATAGTAATGGGGATAGAGGACAACCTTGTCTTGTACCTCTAGATGGTCTGAAGGGGGTTGAGAAATGTCCATTAATGAATAATTTGTTGGATGGGCAAGTACAGTATATAGTACTTTTATCATATTTAATGCGTTTTGTGTGAAACCAAACCATTGTAAAGTATGGAATAGATATTTCCATTCAACATGGTCGAAGGCCTTTTCGGCATCAAGACCTATGGCCACATAAGGGGTGTTAGAAGTTTGTGTCTGTATTAGTAGATTAGTAAATAGTCTGGTATTATTATGTGATTGTCTGCCATGCATGAAACCTGTCTGATTAGGGTTTATGATTTTAGGTAGAATGACTTGTAATCTTTCAGCTATGATTTTTGCATAAATTTTTGCATCAATGTTTATTAGGGATAAAGGTCGATAATTTTGTATTCTTTGGGGATCTTTTCCTGGTTTGGGAAGGACGATGGTAGTTACTTCTGTGAAGGATCCTGAAACTTCACCAGATGTAATTAAATAATTGAAAAAGGAACTTAATATTGGGGCAAGTATATCTTGAAAAGTGAGATAGAATTCCAAAGTGAAACCATCAGGGCCAGGCGCTTTTTTTTTGCCATAGCCTTTATGGCTGATAATACTTCCTGATCTGTTATAGGAGTTGTAAATGATATATTATCTTCATGGTTGATGGTGTCATGTTTTATATTGTCTAAAAAGGAAGTATCTATATTATCAGAATTAGTTTCAGATTTGTAAAGATCATCATAAAATTTTAGAAAAGATGTTAATATTTGTTGGTTATCTGTTTGGATGAAATCATTAGAGTCTCTAATATGGGATATATCATTTTTTTCAGCTCTAGTTTTGAGGTAGCTGGCTAACAGATGTCCAGATTTGTTATTACTAGAATAGTATTGGGCTGACTTCATAAAGATTTCTTTATTTGCAGTATTAGCTAATATGGCATTGTATTTATATCTAGCTTTCCGTAGTTTGCTTAGAATGGCCATATTGGAAGGGGATGACTGGTAAGTTTTTTCAAGATGAGCTATTAATTTTTCTAGATCTGTAATTTCTGACATTTGTTGGGTTTTTTTCTTTGCTGCGAATCTAATAATTGATCCACGAATAAATGCTTTGAAAGCATCCCATCTTGTTGTCCAATTAGTATCATTAAGTGTGTTAAACTTAAAGTATTCCAATATATCATTCTTAACTTCATCATTAAATTCAGGATATGATAGTAAACTAGCATTAAATCTCCAGGATTTTGTTTGAGCTTTGGGTGAGAAATCTGATAATTTTATTGAAATATGTGCATGATCAGATAGTCTAATAGTATCAATATGCGTGTCAATTACCTTACTCAATAATGATTCAGATATTAGGAAATAATCAATACGAGAGTATGAATTATGTGGTAAAGAGTGAAAGGTATAATCTCTTTCATTATTATGTAAAATTCTCCAAACATCACATAACTTAAGTTGTTGCATTAGTTCTTTCAAAACATTCCATGCTTTAGTTTTCTTAAATGTAAAGCTTGATCTTCCTATGGGCATCTCTAGCATCTGGCATGCACTAAAAATGCTACTGCGGCTTAGTAAAAGACCCCCTAACTAATTATGATGCTTTAAGAAGTCTATTAAAACGTTACTTTGCAATAAATATGGCTTTGTCTAGACAGTGAATTGTTATTGAATGAGTATTATTATGTTCTGTCTAGAGAATTGTATTGAATGAGTATTATTAAGTTACTTCTACATAAATGATCTAGTTTTCCTTTACTGTAATCCATTCCACTGTGAACCAATATTGGGATGCAGCAGAATGTAATCAAAACTGTAAACTCTAAATGTTCCATCATTGGGTGACCAGCAGTTAAATGATCATTCACGGCAATGTGCAAACTAGAAAATCTGGTCTATAAAAACATTTTCATATAAAGAGCAATGGGTTTTCTACTACTACTACTATAAATCATTTCTATAGCGCTACTAGTCATACGCAGCGCTTCACAATTTAATATGAAGAAAAGACAGTCCCTGCTCAAAAGAGCTTACAATCTAAATCATGACAGACAGACAGGACAAATAAGGGATAAGGGTAGGACAGGCAGGACATATGGGAAAGGGACTAATGAAGAGAGGAAGACAAGATAAAGGTTACGAGCAGGTGACAAGTTGGGAATTAAAAGCAGCATCAAACAGGTAGGCCTTTAGCCCGGATTTGAAGGCGGCCAGGGATGGAGCTTGACGTATTGGCTCAGGGAGTCTATTCCAGGCATAAGGTGCAGCAAGATAAAAGGAACGGAGTCTGGAGTTAGCGATGGAGGAGAAGGGTACAATTAGGAGAGATTTGCCTAGTGAACGGAGTTCCTGGGAAGGAGTGTAGGGAGAGATGAGAGTGGAGAGGTAGTGAGGGGCAGCAGAGTGAATGCACTTATAGGTTAATAAGAGGAGCTTGAACTGTATACAGAAATGGATATGGAGCCAGTGAAGTGACTTCAGAAGAGGGCTGATATGGGCATAGCAACTTTGGTGAAACATTAATTGTGCAGCAGCATTTTGAACAGATTGAAGAGGAGAGAGATGGCTGAGTGGAAGACCGGTGAGAAGCAAGTTGCAGTAGTCCAAGCGAGAGGGTTTTCTAATAAATAATCTACAGTTCCATAAACATGGCTCCAGTGTTTTGTGATACTTATTGGTGCAAGTATGTCTTCCATGATAACCAAACATTTTTATTTTGGTCTTCGCATCTAGAGCACATTTGCTTTATTTGAGAGCCCTTTTACTAAGCTGCATAGGTGCGTACGCGCATCCTATGCAAGTCAATTTGGAGTTATCGCCCGGCTACTGCATGGCCCGGGTGGTAATTTCATTTTTTACGCGCATCCACTATGAGCACAGGAAAATATTTTTTTTTCCTGCGCGCGGTGGAAACCAGGCGGTAATCGTCATTCTACACACATAGATGATTACCGCACTGTTACCACATGAGACCTTACCGCTAAGCCAATGAATGGCGGTAAGGTCTCAGACCCAAAATGGACGCTTGCCAATTTTTATTTTGCCACACGTCCATTTTCATCAAAAATTTGGCCTTTTTACAGGCGCGCTGAAAAATGGATCTGCACACGCCCAAAACACACGCCTACACTAGCGCAGCCCATTTTTCAGCGCACCTTAGTAAAAGGACCCCTTGGTAAGCAAGCACCAACAAGCAAGCTCTCTGCAATGCTGGATGCCAAACTGGAAGGAGAAATAAACATTAATAAATGAAATCAAATGGGTCATAGAAACAGAGAAATTGTAGGCAGATAAAAGCAATAACGATCAAATAATCAAAAAACTTCACTGTACACTGTCTTAAGAGGTTCCAGATGACAATTAGAGAAATGCAAAAATGTATTTCTATCTGTGTCCTTCCTATAGACTATTGTTAGAAAGGACAAACTGTCTTTACTGATCAACAGATCTAAAAAAAGAGATCTGACACTCATGACATGTCAAAATAAAACACAATGTAGGATAACAGGTATTAATCCCTTAATCCAGGACACGGATAGAAATACATTTTTGCATTTTTCTAGTTGTCATCTGGAACCTCTTAAGACAAGCCTTCCATTCTCACAGTTTTTGAGATATAGAAGTATTTATTCCGCTGGAGAAGAGTGTAAATTACAGTCTAAGATTTTGATGAAGAAATTAATATGGAAGGGCTACTCCAAGAAGATACATAAAACTGCATATAAGCAAGCATTTTTCAATGATCATGATCTACTATGTCAAAGTAAAACAAAAGTATAAGATGATCAAAAAATAACTTGTGTGCTGAAACATGGAGCAGGAACAACTCACGTCGCTAAGGGGGTTGTTTACTAAAGCTTAGCTCCCTGGGTCACATGTTTTGGTCATGTCCAGTGGTGCGCTCATTTTGGTTGGCAATGGGCAGACAGGTGTCGGGCATGTGGAGGGTACGGTGGAGGCCTACCCCGGGCCAACTATTTGATGTCTTTTCGGTGCAGGGACTGCTACCAGAGGGACTGAAAGCCTTTTTAAGGAGAGCTGTGTTGATGGGAAAAAGAACAATTTTGCAGCAATGGATCACCCGTGAGGCCCCCTGCACATCGCATTGGCGTAGTGCCATGATGCAATGCTGCTCGGTGGAGAAACAGAGGATCCGTGACCTGGCCTCTGCAAGGGGAGACCATTTTTATAAGGCTTGGTCACCGTTCTGGGACTCACTTACTCCCACAGCAAAAAGCAGGATTTTGAATTGTTAGGGGAAGGTGGGGGAGGAGTAATAGTCGGAGAGTTTGTTTGGAAGCAAAGAGGGGGGGAGGGGGGGAGAAAAACGAAAATCACAGGTTTAGCATTTGTTTGGGCAGATTTGATATGCTTTTCTGTTAGTTAACAATTTCTTTGTGGAATGTTTCTCAAT
This sequence comes from Microcaecilia unicolor, assembly GCF_901765095.1. Lineage (NCBI taxonomy): Eukaryota > Metazoa > Chordata > Amphibia > Gymnophiona > Siphonopidae > Microcaecilia > Microcaecilia unicolor. The sequence goes on along the minus strand of NC_044033.1, from coordinate 267,387,995 downwards.
TTTGTGGTCACAATATTTTGTATCGTATGAAGTTGTGCCAATAAACAATATTTATACACTAAAGCTTAGCTCCAGTTATCTGCGGCAGGGCCCATTTTATTCCTGTGGGCCCTGCTGCAGATAACTCGAGCTAAGCTTTAGTAAACAGAGGGGTAAGATATTGAAGAAGCACTGGGGGATGCTCACTGTACTTCTAGTGTTTGCTGATAAGTTAATTTGATAAGTTAATACTGGCAAAAATCCCTCTAGACACTGCAGCACTATATGGATAGTGCTGAGGCAGAGTAAGTGCGGGGTGAGGGTGGAATGACTAACTATATATATAGAGGTGACTTCTATATATGGTGCTGAAAAAAAGCGCTATTCTATAAGCTGTGCTTAAAGTTAGGCGCAGTTTATAGAATAGCATTTATGCCCGGGAATTGCACCTAACTTTAGATGTTGCTATTTGCACCAACTGAAATGTGGTGCAAATGTACATGCCTATCACCCCCTCAGTCAATAACAATGCGCATAAGTGTAAGGAATTGTCCCCGTTCCGCCCATGACCCTCCCATTTCCACGCTCCCTTTTTCAACTTGCACATAAAATTTAGGCACGGATCCTGTGCCTAAATTTATTTATTTATTTATTTATTTTATTTGTTACATTTGTATCCCACATTTTCCCACCTACTTGCAGGCTCAATGTGGCTTACATAGAACCGTAACGCCATTTGCCATTTCTGGTATGAACAAATACAAGGTGATATTATGGTAGAATGAGGTTCAAGTATGGTGAATACATTGGAGGAACTTAGAGAGAAAGATGAAGAGTTAGGATATGCCCATTATGGTCTTTGGCTTCGTTATGTCGCAGATGTCTAGGTTTTTTATGTTGGGTTGGTGGGGTATGCCTTTCTGAACAGGTTAGTTTTTAGGACCTTTCGGAAATTTAAGTAGTTGAGCGTAGTTTTTACTACTTTTGGCAGTGCATTCCATAGTTGTGCGCTTAAATAGGAAAAGCTGGATGCATAAGTTGATTTGTATTTGAGTCCTTTGCTGCTTGGGTAATGGAGATTTAGGTATGAACGTGCTGATCTTGTGGTGTTTCTAGTTGGCAGGTCATATATCCCGGGGCCTTACCGTAAATAATTTTATGAACTGTTGTGCAGATTTTGAAAGCAATATGTTCTTTGGTTGGGAGCCAGTGCAGTTTTTGTCGGAGGGGTTTGGCGCTTTCAAAACGCGTTTTTCCAAATATAAGCCTGCTGCTGTGTTTTGTGCGGTCTGAAGTTTCTTTATGATTTGTTCTTTGCATCCCGCATAGATTCCGTTGCAGTAGTCTGCGTGGCTTAGTACCATTGATTGTATCAGGTTGCGAAATACTTCTGTTGGGAGGAATGGTTTCACGCATTTGAGTTTCCACATTGAGTGAAACATTTTCTTTATGGCGGATTTCGCTTGGTTCTCTAGTGAGAGGTCTCGGTCGATTGTTACTCCGAGAATTTTCAGGTAGGGAGGGTGTAACCTGGGGTGTTGATGTTTGTGGGTTTACACACATATATTGCAATTACATCTAATTAGTGCCAATAATTGTTTGTTAAAAAGCTCTAATTAGCTCATTATTTAATTAAATTGGTGACTTTTATAGAATTAGGGGAATGATGGTGATAGCCAGCAAAAAAGTGGGCGATGGTGATTATTCAGTGCAGCCTCCTTTCTGTTTAGCAGCGCTATTCTTATCTTTTTGAACCTCAAGACCACTGTGTAAAAAAGAAGTCACTACCACCAATGAAAATTGCCCCACCCCCAAAACAATATATATATACATAAAGTGATACCTTTTAATTAGTCTAACTATACATCTTGACGGCAGTTTCCAAATCATTTCCACGCATAAATTAAAGATGCTATATGCAGAAATGCAGCCTTTGAAATTGGCCAGTGTATCTACGGGTAAACGTATGTACATAGTTCCATTAGCTGTACATCAGCAAGGCATTAATGCACATTATCCTGGAGGCATGATTGTGGTAGTGAGTAGATTTACGTGCATACATTATATTTCCAAAAGAATGCGTATATGTTTACTCCCCCACCCCTCACAATGCCAGCCAAACTTCAAGGCAATGTACAGAAGGCAGGACGGGGCAGGGGCGTGGTTACGAGATGGCCAGCTTCGCCCGATAATGGAAAAAAGATGGCCGGCTCTGACGAGCATTTCGCCGGCTGCACTTGGTCCATTTATTTTTAGGACTAAGTCTCAAAAAAGTGCCCCAATTGACCAGATGACCACCAGAGGGAATCGGGGATCACCTCCCCTTACTCCCCCAGTTGTCATCAACCCCCTCCCACCCCAAAAAAACATATTAAAATTATTTTTTTGCCAGCCTCTATGCCAGCCTCAAATGTCATACCCATGTTTAAGAGATATTTGGGAGAGGTCTTGTGTCAGGTACTCAGGTTCAGAGCCCAAAGTCGGACATAGACACCATATCAAAAATGCCCCTCCACGTAACCTATGGAACTTTGTAAGTCTAAGTACTTTGAAAACGAGCCCCTTTGTGGCATTTGCTACAGAACAATAAAAGAACATTTAGATGTCAATTCTATAACAGTGCGCCTATATTTAGGTGCCTAGCAAGTGCCTATTCTGTAAAGGAAAAGTAGGTGCCCACTTGTCCTTATAGAATATTAGCCTTATAAGTAAAATATGCACCTGTAATTTAGGCATGAGCAGTTACACCAGTCATAGAGCTGGTTTAAGTGCTTGCTCCTGTATGCCGGAGATATGCGTGTAACTTATAGTAGTCTATAAGTTTCATGCATGTGAGTCCTGCCCAGTGGTGTGCTGGAGCCGGCTCGCACCGACTCGCAAGAGCCGGTTGTTAAATTTACTGGCATCTTGCGAGCCGGTTGTTGGCCTGTGCGAGCCGACTCGCCTCTGCTCCCCCGCTCGTCCATCTTCCGTCTGCCCTCTGCAGATCTGCCGATAGTAGCCCTGGTTTCCTTCTTGCCCCGCCGCCCTGCCTTTAAAATTTTTATTTTTCCTCGAGGCGCGCCAGCGTTGAAGCGAAGGCAGCAGGCTCAGCTCAGTTCCAGCCTTCGTTCCGTTCCTTCGCATCATGGCTCCGCCCTCCCCTGACGTATTTCCTGTTTGCTTGAGGGCGGAGCCATGATACGAAGGAACGGAACGAAGGCTGCAACCGAGCTGAGCCTGCTGCCTTCGCTTCAATGCTGGCACGCCTCGAGGGAAAATAAAAATTTTAAAGGCAGGGCGGTGGGGCAAGAAGGAAACCAGGGCTACTATCGGGGAGCAGAGCTGCAGAGGGCAGATAGAAGATGGACGACCAGGGGAGTGGGGAGGGCTGGAAGAAGGCAGATGAAGGAGAGGAGGGCAGGGGGGAGACAAGGGTTGCTGGACATGGGTGGGTGGATGGAGGACAGGGGGGAGGAGGGTTGCTGGACATGGGTGGGTGGATGGAGGACAGGGGGGAGATAAGGGTGCTGGTCATGGGTGGGTGGATGGAGGGCAGGGGAGACGAGGGTTGCTGGACATGGGTGGGTGGATGGAGGGCAGGGGAGAGGAGGGTTGCTGGACATGGGTGGGTGGATGGAGGACAGGGGGGAGACGAGGGTTGCTGAACATGGGTGGGTGGATGGAGGGCAGGGGAGAGGAGAGGAGGGTTGCTGGACATGGGTGGGTGGATGGAGGGCAGGGGAGAGGAGGGTTGCTGGATATGGGTGGGTGGATGGAGGACAGGGAAGAGGAGGGTTGCTGGACATGGGTGGGTGGATGGAGGGCAGGGGAGAGGAGGGTTGCTGGACTTGGGTGGGTGGATGGAGGGCAGGGGAGAGCAGGGCTGCTGGACATGGGTGGGTGGATGGAGGGCAGGGGAGAGAAGGGTTGCTGGACATGGGTGGAGGAGAGGTAAGGGAGAGAGAAGAAATGCTGGACATGGGTGAAGGGGAGGGAAGAGTGAGGAATGAGATGAGAAGAGGGAAAAGGAAGAGAGGAGAATAACTGCAAATGGATGGAGAAAATAGGCAGAAGCTGAGGACCAGAAATGAAGAAGAAAGGAGGAAATAAATAAATGGAAAGGAAGCCCTGGAAACGGAGTTAAGAGGACAGATAGCAGCAGAATTAGATACTGGGCCAGCATGAGCAGAAAAACAGTCACCAGACAACAAAGGTAGAAAAAAACTCATTTTATTTTAATTATAGTGTTTGGAATATGTTCACCTTGAGAATCAGGTGCTCAACATTAAAAGTTTATATTTATTTACTTATTTATGGCATTTTATCCCACATTAAACATGAATTAGATTGGAACCTGGGATCATTTAATAGTTTTTTCCTGGAGAGAGTAATGCATTGCCCCCCCCCCCCCCCCGGCTATAGCCAGCTCTGCAATTTGGGGGGGGGGCGCAGAGGTGGATGGGGGGGGGGGCGCAGTGGTGGACGGGGGGGGGGGGGGGGGCACCGAGGTGGACCGGGGAGAGAGCCTGTTGTTAAAAATTTACCAGCACACCACTGGTCCTGCCCATATATATGCCTGCTGAAATACGCACTAAGATACATATGTATTTACAGAATAATGTTTAAGAGGAATTTCAACATTTATGAATGTATGTGCACACTCACACACTTATATGCCAGTATTCTAATCACTAATGTGTGATTCGGCATGTAACTTTTAGTGCCTTCTTTATAGAATTGCACCCTTAGAGGGGCATAATCGAACGCGAACGCCCATCTCCATGGGCGTCTATGTCCGAGAACGGGTACATGAAGGGGCGGGACAGACCGTATTTTCGAAAAAAAATGGGCGTCCATCTTTTTTTTTGATAATACGGTGTCTGCCGGGCAAATGCATCGGATTTGTGCGGATTTGAGCTGGGCGGTATAGTTTTTCAGCGATAATGGAAACCGAAGGCGCCCAGCTCAAAAACGAACAACTCCAAGGCATTGGGTCGTGGGAGGGGCCAGGATTCATAGTGCACTGGTCCCCCTCACATGGCAGGACACCAACCGGGCACTCTAGGGGGCACTTATAACAATTAAAAAAAATAAGTAAAATACCTCCCGTCCATAGCTCCGTTCCTTTTGGTGCTGAGCCCCTCAAATCCCCCCCAAAACCCACTGCCCACAACTCTACACCATTACCATAGCCCTTATGGCTGAAGGGGGGCACCTACATGTGGGTACAGTGGGTTTTGGGGGTGGTTTGGAGGGCTCCCATTTACCAGCACAAGTGTAACAGGTAGGGGGGATGGGCCTGGGTCCACCTGCCTGAAGTTCACTGCACCCACTAACAACTGCTTCAGGGACCTGCATACTGCTGTGATGGAGCTGGGTATGACATTTGAGGCTGGCATACAGGCTGGCAAACAAAGTTTTTAAAGTTCTTTTTTTTTTGTGGGAGGGGGTTAGTGACCAATGGGGGAGTCCGGGGAGGTCATCCCCGATTCCCTCCGGTGGTCATCTGGGCAGTTGGGACACTTTTTTGGGACTTGTTCGTGAAAAAAAAGGGTCTAAAAAAAGTGACCCAAAATCGCGGTAAAAACGCCTTTTTTTTCGATTATCAGCCGAAGGCGGCCATCTCTCCTCAGCCGATAACCACGCCCCAGTCTCGCCGTCACCACGCCTCCGATACACCCCTGTCAACTTTGTTCGTTCCTGCGATGGAGTGCAGTTGAAGACGCCCAAAATCGGCTTTCGATTATACCGATTTGGGCGCCTCTGCGAGATGGGCGCCCATCTCTCCCGATTTGGGTCGAAATATGGGCACCCACCACTTTCGAAAATAAAGTTGTTAGTGTCCCTAACATTCACAGTCCTGTTCTCATGCACACATATAACGCCCCTTTGTGAGCATCCCTGGGTCCGGGGCCAACCTGTCTGGAGTCTCCCTTGGGCAGGCTCCGTCGAGCCCTGGAATAATTGGCACCTGGTGCCTCCACTGGGGAAGAAAGATGTTAGCAGATAGAATGTCCCTCCTTGCACCCCAGTAAATTTAAAAAAGGCCACTGTGAACATGGCTGGCTGAACTGTTAAACAGTTTATTGAACTACGTACAACTTATATTATACTAGTAAAAAAGGCCCGTTTCTCAAAAAAAATGAAACAGGCGCTAGCAAGGCTATCTTGTAATGGTGATCATGTTTTTAAGGCTCTCGTCAAAGCGATTTCTCCTCTCTCCCCTGCCTTCTCCTCCATGTCCAGCGATTCTTCCCTCCACTCCTATCCCTTCCGTATCCCGTGATTCTGACCTCCCCTCCATGTGCAGAGATTCTCCTGTGCTCTGCCATCCCCTCCGTGTCCCGCGATTCTATTCTTTGCCGTTGTAAATCTGCTGTCCTTTTTCTATTTGTTGCTCTTTGTTCATCTGCCATTTCTTGAAATCTTTTGTGTTGAATAGCAGTCTGCCTTGTTCTGTGTGTTTGTCTTTGCTCGTCCGTCATTTGAGCAATTCTGTTCCTTTCAAAATCGGCATTTCTTTGCCTGTTGCTTGCGCTTTCCTCATCACTCATTTTCTGTATCCTGGACCTTTTCCTTGCAGTGGCTTGTTCACTTTCACGTGCCTTTTCGTCTTCACTCAGAGCTGCACGCCTTTTTCGTTGTGCTTCAGTGCTTTTCCATTTACCTTCAGCCTGCTCCTCAGCAGTTAGTATTCTTTTTTGAGCCATGTGATGTGCACCACGTTGGAGTGTGTCTCTGCTTGTTGCTTGTGAGGTACAGTATGTTGGAGTGTGCCTCTGCTTCTCCTCTGTCCCCGCCCTCCCTTCCATGTGCAGCAATTCTTCCCTCCCCTCCCACCCCCTTCCGATCCAATCCATGTGCAGCGATTCTCCTGTGCCCTGCCTTCCCCTCCATCTCCAGCGATTGTGGCCTCTCCGCCATGTGCACTGATTCTCCTCTGTCCTCCCTTCCTCTCCCATTCATGTTCCGCGATTCTGCCCTTGCCTCCTATGCCATCCATATCCTGCAATTTGCCTGTTCACTGTGCTGTAATCGCTTGTGATGTACAGTACATTGGAGGGTCCCTCTGCTTCTCATCTGTCCCGTGCCCTCCCCTGCATGTCCAGTGATTTTTCCCATCCCCTCCCACCCCTTCCCATCCCATCCATGTGCAGCGATTCTCCTGTGTCCTGCCCTCCTGTGCCCTGTCCTCTACCCTGCCCTCCCATCTCATTAATTTCCAGCATTTTGCTTCATCCCTGCCCTGCCATCCCATCCATTTGCAGCGATTCTGTGTCCTGCCCTCAGCCCATATCCAGCATTTTGCTTCTTCTCTGCCTTGCCATCCCATCCATGGGCAGTGATTCTCCTGTGTTCTGCTCTCCAGTGCCCTGCCCTCTGCCCATATCCAGCATTTTGCTTCTTACCTGTCCTGTCATCTCATCCATCTGCAGCAATTCTCCTGTGCCCTTCCCTCTGCTCTGCCCTGCCCTCCCATCCCATTAATATCCAACATTCTTTCCTGTAAGCCATCCATCTTACCTCAGGCAGGTTGGTCTCTTGTTGCCTTCAACGTTCCATGCAGGCAGGTCGGGCTTGTATCATCTGCATCATTCCCTGTAGGCAGGTTGCTCTCGTCTCCTCCAGCGTTCCGTTGCTGCCTTCAGTTGAGTTTGTAAAATCCTGACGTCAGCTCGCCTCCAGTGTTCCCTTCCCTCTCAGTGTCTCGCCCTCTGACATCATTTCTTCTTTACGTGAGGGCGGGTCAGTGAGAGGGAAGGGAACGCTGAAGGCTTGCTGACGTCAGGATGTTATGAACCCAGACAGCCATCCAGCCAGAGAATGTTGGAGGTACAAATTATATATAGACTAGTAAAAAAGGCCCGTTTCTGTTTGAAAGGAAACGGGCGTTAGCAAGGTTTTCCTCTGAGTGTGTATGTTTGAGAGAGTGACTGTGTGAGAGAGGCTTCTGTTCCTGCTGCTGTGCATTCCTCGTGTTGTGCTGATTCGCTGCTCCCTGTATCGTGGCTCCGCCCCTCTCCCTTCTACTGGCCAATCTGGTGTGGGTTGTGTGACATCACTATTATCTACTCCAACATGATCCACGGTTCCAGGCAGGGCCGTGCCTAAGGTCTCTGGCGCCCCCCTGCAGACTATCAGTTGGGCCCCCCCGCCTTGCCACACTGACAGGAATTGTCAGCAATATTCTAAGAAACAAATTGCTATACATTGCAAAATAAGATAGCAGATGTAAATTCTCAAAGTTGACATATTCCAAACACTAAAATGAAAATAAAATGATTTTTTTCTACCTTTGTTGTCTGGTGACTTTCTTTTTCTGATCATGCTGGCCCAGTATCTGATTCTGTGGCTATCTGTCCTCTTAACTCCGTTTCCAGGGGTTCCTTTCCATTTATTTATTTCCTTTCCTCCTTTCTTCTTCATTTCTGGTCCTCAGCTTCTGCCTATTTTCTTCATCCATGTGCAGTTTTTCTCCTCTCTTCCTTTTCCCTCATTTCATCTCCTTCATCTCTCTTTCCTCCCCTTTATGTCCAGCAATTTCTCCTCTCTCCCTGAGCCCTGCGCTGCAATCCATATCCATCCATGGCCATCTGTCCCCTGCCCCCTCTATTCATCCCTATCCAGCAATTCCCCTCTCTCCCTGAGCCCTGCCCTCCCAATCCATGCCCATCCATGCTCCTCTGTCCCCTGCACCCTCCATTCATCCCTATCCAGCAATTCCCCTTTCTCCCTGAGCCCTGCCCTGCAATCCATATCCATCCATGCCCATCTGTCCCCTGCCCCCTCCATTCATCCCTATCCAGCAATTCCCCTCTCTCCCTGAGCCCTACCCTCCCATCCATCCATGTCCATCTGTCCCTTGCCCTCTCCATTCATCCCTGACCCTATCCAGCAATTCCCCTCTCTCCCTGAGCCCTACCCTCCCATCCATCCATGCCCATCTGTCCCTTGCCCCCTCCATTCATCCCTGACCCTATCCAGCAATTCCCCTCTCTCCCTTCCATGAACCCTGCCCTCACATGCTCCTCTCTCCCCTGCCCTGCCCTCCCACTACCATGTCCCAACTGCCCGCCCTCTTCTCCCCCCCCACCCTTCCAACATCCCTTTCCTTTTTTTTCTTTTAAATTTACCTCAATCCGGCAGTGCAGGTGCAGCGTCAGTGAAGGAGGCGGCGCTTCCGACGTGTCTAGCCTTCTCTTCGCTCATGTTCTGCCTTCTTCTGATGTCAAGGAAATGACATCAGAAGAAGGCGGAACATGAGCGAAGGAGAAGGCTAGACAGTAGACACGTCGGGAGCGCCGCCTCCTTCACTGATGCTGCGCTGCCGGACGGAGGTAAAATTAAAAGAAAAAAAAAAGGAAAGGGATCTTCTTGCTGCGGGAGTGGGAGGGTGAGGTAAGCATGGTGCGGCGGCGCCCCCCCAAAGGACGGTGCCCCCCTGCCATGCCTACCCCGCTTACCGTATTGGCACAGCCCTGGTTCCAGGCAGCCTCAGAATGTTGGAGGTGAGAATTATTATATAGGATAGTAAAAAAGACCCGTTTCTGTTTGAAAGGAAACGGGCGCTAGCAAGGTTTTCCTCTGAGTGTGTATGTTTGAGAGAGTGACTGTGTGAGAGAGGCTTCTGTTCCTGCTGCTGTGCATTCCCCGTGTTGTGCTGATTCGCTGCTCCCTGTATCGTGGCTCTGCCCCTCTCCCTTCTACTGGCCAATCTGGTGTGGGTTGTGTGATATCACTATTATCTACTCCAACATGATCCATGGTTCCAGGCAGCCTCAGAATGTTGGAGGTCAGAATTATTATATAGGATATGAAACCAGTAAGACATTTACTTATGAGAAGTATTCCGATAAGCTGTTTATTAAGCATTCTGAATGAAAGGTATTCAATAGGCAACCTTTACATAGTGTTCCTGGAATCAGTTAGTCTCTCTACTAATTTGGCAGCTTTAAGCATATCCCGCTGTACCTTCTTCAGTTCTTTTTATTAGAGTGGCAGTATTATCCATGTCCCCTTGCTCCTTCATGAGTCTTTTCCCGTCTATCTCCACCATGTCCTCTGGATTTTACCCTCCTACTGGAGCTCTCTGGATCAGTAGCTGCTGGATGTTCAATGAGGAGCTGAATAGTCTGGCTTGGCCAGTCCCTGCTGCCAGATGCACTCCCAGGAGCCTCCACAAGAGTTCCAATTGCTCTTCCAGGAGCCTCTCTGCCACTGGGCCTTGTTTCTGTCTAGCTCTGAGCCTGCTCCTCCTCAGACTACTACTTATCATTTCTATAGCGCTACAAGACATACGCAGCGCTGGGCCTCAGACACTGATTGTGCCCCCAGAGGCCTGCTTTGCCCTGGTCTTCCTCCCACCTGAGCCTGCTCCTAAGGGCCACTCTGCCGCTGGGCCTCAAGCACAGATTATGGCCCCAGAGGCCTTCTGACTCATCCTGAGCTTTTTCCCAAGGGCCTCCCTGCCTGGAGCCTGCTCCCAAGGACTGTTGTGCTGCTGGGCTCCCTCTTCTTCCTGGTGGTTTGCCCGCTGTCTTCAGGAAGAGCCTGCAGGGGTCCCTTCCCTGCCAGGTCCACAGGTCCACTACTTTTGTGAGTCTAGTTTTCTCTGATACCAGCTCTTCAAAGCCTATGGTATGCAGTTCCAGGTTTTCCTCAGTAGAGGGAAACCTCCCCTCTCAGTCAAAATGCCAAGCGACAAAGATCCTGGATAGAATCTCTGTACATTTTATTTATTTATTTATTAAGATTTATTTACCGCCTTTTTGAAAAAATTCACTCAAGGTGGTATACAGTAAGAATAAGTCAAACATAAGCAATAGACAATTACAGCAGTAAAAATATTCAAATAACAGTATGCTACTTACAATATCAACACAATATGTAATAGAACATTTTAATAGACAGCGTAGGGTATAAGCAAAGATGGAACATATAGATAGGTAAAAGGCGTTAGAAAATAAGGTGACTAATTTAAAGAAAAATTCACATGAGGTCAGAGAGATGATTACATGTTATCTCAGCTAGGGTAGGAGTGGATAAACATGTCCTACTGCAGTATATGCAGCCTGTGTCACTCCTTGTATGTGTGTGAGACTAAGAAGTTAGTTACTTCTTCCATTAAAGGCCTGGTTGAAAAGCCAAGCTTTCACCTGCTTCCTAAAGTAGAGATAGTCTTGTGTTAAGCGGAGCCTTTCATGGAGTGCATTCCAGAGTGTGGGAGCTACTCCGGAGAAGGCTCGCTTGAGGTGGAGAGGTTGAAAACTGCAGGAGGGCGAAAGTAGTAACCCGAGGCCGGTACCGCGGCCAACTGGGCGGGGAGAATGGGAGAAGAGATAAACTCCATGGCATAGGGCCGCGACTGAGGCAGAGACGTTGGGGGTGAGCCAGGTTTCAGTTAGGGCGAGCAGTTGAAGGGAACGGGAGATGAAGAGATCATGGGTGAAGGAAAGTTTGTTGCACATCAAGCGGGCATTCCACAGAGCACACGAGAAGGGGAGGGAGGAGGGGGGAAGGAGGGGAATAGAAATGAGATTGGAGACAATGCGGAAACGTTTGCATGGATGAGACGAGGACGAGGACAGGTGTGGGGGACCTGGGTTGGGACTGATGTCTCCCGCAGATAGCAGGAGAAGGAGCAAGAGAGTGCGGGAGACATCAATCCCAACCCAGGTCCCCCACACCTGTCCTCATCCTCATCTCATCCATGCAAACGTGAGATAGGTAGGGTGACTAAGGCGACGAAGACGGGATGCGCTTAGGAGGAATGGGGAAGGGTTCATGGCAGGAAGGAGGTATTGAAGGTTGAGAGCTAGGAAGGAGGAGGAGGACAGTAGAGATGGTGGGGGGGACGGGGTGGGTAGGGTATTACAGTAGTGAGCAGGATGGGAGAGGACATGGATGGGCAGTGAGTTCGTGCGGTATACCGCGGTGGGGGGAGGGGGAGTAGATTAGGAAGGGACATAACACAACTCTTCCGTTCTACGATTCCCTAATGTGGCTGTACCACATGAACTTTATCTTACCACGACAACACCTTGTATTTGTTCACACCGGAGCCTGCAAAGGCCCTCCGGTACTATGTAAGCCACATTGAGCATACAAATATGTGGGAAAATGTGGAATACAAATGTAACAAATAAATAAATAAAAGATATCCCCAAATTGTGTAAATATTGATCATTAGTCTGCCTTTCCTTAAAGTGAGCAATTTACACATCTAGCCTCCTGTGCCTGTTCTGTTCACTGAATGTATCAAAATGGTGCTTTTTCAGAGCCCTGCTGCCAGAGCAGCACAGGGCATGTCAGTTATAATTGACTTCAAACATAATAAGTCGGCCTTCCAAAATCAGTTTGACCAAAGATTTCATTTTCTTTCTATTTTTCAAAACCCCCTTACTTCAGGGTGAGGGGAGGTTTACACAGAGGCAGCTCATGAGACTTGTGCTGATGCTGGTACTCATTGCTTTAGTCTTTGCACTGGTCTTCTCAGGCACCGTCCTCTGCCACTGGTTTTCTGCAGGGGCGTAGCCAGACGTTGACGGGAGGGGTGCCAGAGCCCAAGGTGGGGGGGGGGGGGGGCAAATTTTGGCCCACCTCCCTGCTGGCGCCCTCCCGCCAACACTTCTGCCCCCCCCCCCCCCCGCCGCCGCTACCCCCCCCCCCCGACCACCACCACCATTATGAAGGTACCTTGGCTGGCGGGGGCTAAAGTGTTTGTCCCGTGCTGGTCTCACATTGCCTGGCACCCTGTTCTGTTTTCAGTCGCTGTGCATGCTTGTTTTAATGAAACTGAGCTTGGGCCCCAGAGCCAATTTGGGGGGGACCCAGGCCCCGTGGCACTCCATAGCTAAGCCACTGGTTTTCTGTCTCTCTGGTACATCTGGGCAATCTCTGTTTCTCACGCAGCTGGAAGTGATCCTGGACTCTAGACTCTCTCCCTCTTCAGTGTCTTCTGGTCACTGGGGCTATTCATCCTGGCTGGCTAGGGAATCTTCTCAGATTGGCTCTCTCTTCTCTCAAATAGGCTGAGGACACTCTCTCTTCCAGCAAAGCTCTCTATGTAGTGTGTCTCAGGTGGATTCTGACCAGTGGCATAGCTACGGGGGGGGGGCTCTGGGGCCCAGGCCCCTTCATCCCCCTCTCAAGCCCCCCCTACACTGGTGGCCAAAGAGGTGCCTGATTTTTAGACACCACTTACCTCTAGGTATAGTAGTTTGCTGCAGCTGAGGCTTTTAGGTGAGCCTTTGCTTGACAGATGCAGCAGCTGCTGTTCTCTGTGCGTGCCTTCTGTCTCCCAACGTGCCTCTGATTGCTCCCAATGATGCTGGCTCCTGCCCCTGCAGCCCGGATGTGCTGGCTCCTGCCTAACAGCACCACATTGAATTACCGAGTCACGTGGTGCTGGTAGGCGAAGCCAGCACATCCAGAGCTGGGCCACAGAGATAGGCGCTAGCATCACTAGGCACATCGGAGGATGGCGTTGCCCTGCCGCAAGATCCGCAATTCCGCAAAGCTGCTGCTGAAGAGGGTGAGGAGCCTGCGAAGCTGCTCCTGAATTGGCTTCCTACCCTCACCCTCGTGGGCTAATAATTTGTCTTCCTCTCTCTCGCAATCCAGCATCTCTAACTCCTTCCACCCTGCCCCCGCACCTCCACACCGGTCTGGTCATCTTTCATTCCATCATCAAAGTGTCCACCCTCCAAACGTTCCTTAGATTGCCGACGGTGGCAGTGTTTCACTTGGGCTGTCTCTGGCCAATCCGCGGAGCGTTTCTTCTGCAAGATCCTGCCCGCTGAAAAGAAGGCCGGGAACTGGAAGAGGAAAGGCCCCGTGGAGTGAAACGCTGCCACCATCGTCGGCAATCTAAGGCACGTTTGGAGGGCAGAGGCTCAGATGGGGTAAGAGATGACTGGACCAGGGCAGTGGCATAGCTACGTGGGGCCAGGGGGCCTGGGCCCCCGTAGATTTGGCCCTGGACCCCCCTGCCGACGACCCTCTCAACCCCCCCTTCCACCACCAACCCTCCCCTGCCATGGGCTACCTTTGATGGTGGGGGACCCCAATCCCCGCCAGCCGAGGAGGTCCTCTTCTTCCCGCGAAGGCTTCGTTCTGTTTCTGACGTCCTGCACGTTGTACGTGCAGGACGTCAGACTCACAGAAACAGAACGAAGCCTTGCCAGGCTTCATTCTGTTTCTGTGAGTCTGTGCAGGACGTAAGGCGTCAAAAACAGCTGATCACACACGCATTTCGTTGAACGAAGGCGCCGGAGTCTACTAACTCTGGCACTGAAGAAGACTCTCTTCGGCTGGCAGGGTTTGGGGACCCCCGCCAGCAAAAAAGGTACATGATGTGGCGGCGGGGCGGGCGGCGATGGCGACAGCGGGGGAGGGTTAGTGGCGGGAGAGGGGTTCAAAAGAGGGGTCAGCAGGGGGGTCCAAAGTGGCGGCGGCAGTAGCGGCAGCGGGGGGACGCGCGGGGGGGGCGGCAGCGGGGGGAGGTGGCTAAACAGTGCCCCCTCACCTCGGGCTCTGCCCCCCCCCCCGGCGAGGTCTGGCTACGCCCCTGGTGTATGGACTTGATTTGTATACACTGCCTCCATTGTGTACAGGTCTCTTTCATGCATGTTCATTGTGGGTGTCCTGAAGGCCTGGCTGGCGGGGGGTGCCCTAGGACCGGACTTCGGAAACACTGCCCTATATCATTATCCCTGTCACTTGTTACCAAGCTCTTAACATTAATAAATTACGACAGATAAAGACCATCCATTCTGTCCAGATTCCATGTAGGTTACTAGCCCCCTACCTTTACAGATCTATTTCTTATAGCTCATTTCAAGGGATAAGTGCTGGCTTTCCTAAACTAACTTAAACATGATGAGAACAGCAAAAACCTACCTAACCCTTCACTACCCCAATTGAAAAGGTATAAAATATAAAATTTAAATAAAACGCTGAATCTTGCTCCTAAGTAGAACTACTATACGCAAAACAAGCAAGATGGAAAGCACTAAACGTTATACTTAAGGAGGAAAAAAGACTTCAGAAATTCTGTATTCACTTATATCAAAATTGTGAATCACAGACTGTCATAGAACTCATAGAGAACTTTTTGTTAGAGACTACGATACAGATTCCTCATTAGTCAGAAAAAAACTTCCAAAGTAACAACAAAGATCTGTTTCTTAATACTCTAATGCTCTATCGTCACAAAATAATAGCAGGTTATAAATACACCTATCTGAGCTGTGGCAAAGTTGCATGTTGAGTTCATTATCTCACTCCAAATAGATAATATTTAATAAACATAGTACAATGGGCTTTAATTCATCCTCACACATTAGTTCCATTTTTATTCATTACAATTCATTTTTAAGAGTAGTCCATTGAATTATAAATTATAAACTTAGTGGATTGGTTTTTAATTCCTTTTTTAATTATGAAATGGGTTTACTTCACATATCAGCCGGTTAATATTAATTTTCACTTTATCAATCGTCTAGATGTTTATTCCTTTAAGTTAGATGTGACAATTTAATTGGTCCTTAAAATCCACGTTTGTTTAGCCATTTGAGTTACTTAGATGTACCCTTTTTATTAGTTGATTTAAAGACCGTCTAGATAAAGCACCATCGGATTATTCAAATCTTACTACACTTGTAAATCAAACTCTTGGAGCCATTTACCCCTAATTTATTTTTATTAGATTAGATAAATCACTGATGGGTGTTTTAAATCAACGATTGCTTAGTACTTCTTTCAATTAATTGATTTAGAATCCGTTTAGACTAAGCACCGGTTGGCGATTTAATTTCCATTGGTCGCCACATTTGCCAATCTAGCTTTTGGAGGCTTTGCTTATCCTATCAGATATGTCCATGTTTTTGTATAGCGCTATTTAAACGGGGATGTTTTGGCACCAAAACTTTTTCTATTTGTACCTATTGGTGTGCGATAGTATACCTACCCTAATCAAAGTAAATTCCTTTCAGCGTTTTCTCAGAGTGCTATGGTTTTTTAAAAATTTCCAACACATTTTTTTAGTTGTAACAATGTGCTGGATTACTTGTTATAATACAATTTTTAACTTATGATATTTTTCATGCCCCCTTCGAGATGGTTCTATAGGGTTTTTGATCTTTTTAGTTTCAGTTTTGTATCCCACTTCCCATGTTTCTACCTACCACGCAACTCTCTGCACACTTAGTACATAAGTAATGCCACACTGGGAAAAGACCAAGGATCCATCGAGCCCAGCATCCTGTCCACGACAGCGGCCAATCCAGGCCAAGGGCACCTGGCAAGCTTCCCAAACCAGGGCCGGTCTTAGCAAGTGTGGGGCCCTATGCAGACCAATTTGGTGGGGCCCCATCCTAGCCCCGCCCCTACCCTAGCTCCACCCCATTGATAAGATTATTCCATTTTTAGAACATTTATTTATGAAATTTCAAATAAAGACAAATAGTAACATAGTAACATAGTAGATGACGGCAGAAAAAGACCTGCACGGTCCATCCAGTCTGCCCAACAAGACAACTCATGTGTGCTACTTTTGTGTATACCCTACTTTGATTTGTACCTGTGCTCTTCAGGGCACAGACCGTATAAGTCTGCCCAGCACTAGCCCCGCCTCCCACCACCGGCTCTGGCACAGACCGTATAAGTCTGCCCCGCACTATCCCGGCCTCCCAACCTCCAGCCCCGCCTCCCACTACCGGCTCTGCTAAACTTGTACAAAAAACTGATTGAAATAATAAGCACAATGCTATCATGAAACCTCCCCTCCCCAGAAATTATTCAGTTCAAATCCACTACAATTAGTAGTTCCAATTCTCATAACAAAGGAGAATAAAGGAAAAATATTAAGAAAAGATTCAGTACTTTCAAATTCCCCTATTACTCTGTAACCCATATATACAATAAAATAAAGTGATGTGTGAAATATAATGTACAATATAAAAACATATAGACCACCAAGGTATTAAAATTGTTTTAAAATATATACCACAGCTCTCTGACTCAAGAAGACTCCAACTCTGTCTGTCATCCATAATTGTCTGACAACAC
Organism: Microcaecilia unicolor; assembly: GCF_901765095.1. NCBI lineage: Eukaryota > Metazoa > Chordata > Amphibia > Gymnophiona > Siphonopidae > Microcaecilia > Microcaecilia unicolor. The sequence continues at coordinate 267,370,964 of NC_044033.1, read as the reverse complement.
ACAGAAAAAAATAAGTAAAAACAAATTGTCACAATTAATACCTTATACACCAATATACCAGCCATACGGAAAATGCAGACTGTCAACAATATGAAGCTAGCAAGGGATCATAATATCACAATTCTCATGTAGAGCCACAAAACACCCTTTTAGAGGTAGTGTGTCATGATTTAGGCTCTACACCCTTTCTGATGTTTGGTGCCACCTTAGTAAGGCCAACACACAATCTCTCCACTGCAAAACACTATACACAAACTTGTGCAAAAACACACTCATAACCTTAACAAACCATAAACAGTACTAATTCCAAGGACAGAATGAGCTACAACCTTATGCGTGGCGTGGAAAGGCAACTGTAATTACACCTGGATCTAAAACACCAGTGCACAACCTAGTGAAAAAAAACAAACAAAAAGGGATTCAAACTATACGCTAACAGAATACTGCACCTTCCTTGATCACACCTGAAAAACACATGAAGGCAAAATACTGAACTGGAAAGTTACCTCAAGAAGTCAGACTCAGCATGCAGCAATACTACAAAAATTGAAACGTACATGAAAAATATCACAGATGCACATTTCCAAAAACTGACATATTCCAATTAATAAATCCTGAATAAAATAGTTTTTTCTACCTTTGTTGTCTGGTGACTTTTCTGATCATGCTGGCTCAGTACCGATTGTGCTACTATCTGTCCTCTTAACTCCGTTTCCAGGGCTTCCTTTCCATTTATTTCTTTACTTTCCGCCTTTCTTCTTCATTTCTTGCTCTACATCCGTAAGTAAAAGCTGGGTCCTCCGCAGACTTGACTGTCCAGTGGATCCAGCTTCTGCCTATTTTCTATATCCATGTGCACTTTTTCTCCTCTCTTCCTTTTCCCTCACCTCATCTGCTTCCTCACTCTTCCCTCGCCTCCATCCATGTCCAGCATTTCTTCTCTCTCCTCCATCCACCTATGTCCAGCGACCCTCCTGTCCCCTCTGCCATCCATCTATGTCCAGCAACCCCCCTGTCCCCTCTGCCCTCCCCTGCCATCCACCTATGTCCAGAAACCCCCTTCCCATGCCATCCACCCATGTCCAGAAACCCCCCTCCCCTGCCCTCAACCTATGTCCAGAAACCCCATCCCCTGCCATCCACCCATGTCCAGTGACCCTCCTGTGCCCCCTGCCCTCCCCTGCCATCCACCTATGTCCAGAAACCCCCTCCCCTGCCATCCACCCATGTCCAGCGACCCTCCTGTGCCCCCTGCCCTCCCCTGCCATCCACCTATGTCCAGAAGCCCCCCTCCCCTGCCATCCACCCATGTCCAGCGACCCTCCTGTGCCCCTGCCCTCAACCTATGTCCAGAAACCCCCTCTCCTGCCATCCACCCATGTCCAGCGACCCTCCTGTGCACCCTGCCCTCAACCTGTCCAGAAACCCCCTCCCCGCTATCCCCCCATGTCCAGCGACCCTCCTGTGCCCCCTGCCCTCCCCTCATGTCCAACGACGCGACTCTCCTCGTTCCCCTGCTCCCCCTCCCTCCAGCCACCTGAGCCCCCCTCCCCTCCCCGCCAAACGATCCTCTTCTACCACCCGACCTGCCGGCACCTCACCTGACCCAGCATTTTAAAACAATCTACAAGCGGCGGTGCCTCGCGTCTGTAAAAGAAGAAAAATCACTTCGTCCATTGGCCGGCCTTCTCTCCTGTCCCGCCCTTGTGGAAGTTACATCAGAGGGCAGGACAGGAGGGAAGGCCGGCCAATGGATGAAGCGATTTTTCTTCTTTTACAGACGCGAGGCACCGCCGCTTGTAGATTGTTTTAAAATGCTGGGTCAGGTGAGGTGCCGGCAGGTCGGGTGGTAGAAGAGGGTCGTTTGGCGGGTCGGGCAAGGGGGGCTCAGATGGGGGAGGGGCTCAGACGGCTGGAGGGAGGTGGAGCAGGGGAACACTGCAGAGTCGCGTCGCTGGGCAGGCAACTGGGCAGGCGAGCAGTGGCGGTGGTCGGAGAGGCAAGGCAGACTTGAGGCGCGCCGCGCGGGGCCCCCTTAGGCGCGGGGCCCTATGCGGCCGCCTCGGTCGCCTCTGCCTAAGACCGGCCCTGTCCCAAACGTACAAACATTCTATACATGTTATTCCTGGAATTGTGGATTTTTCCCAAGTCCATTTAGTAGTGGTTTATGGACTTGTCCTTTAGGAAACCGTCTAACCCCTTTTTAAACTCTGCCAAGCTAACCGCCTTCACCACGTTCTCCGGCAACGAATTCCAGAGTTTAATTATGCGTTGGGTGAAGAAACCTTTTCTCCGATTTGTTTTAAATTTACTACACTGTAGTTTCATCGCATGCCCCCTAGTCCTAGTATTTTTGGAAAGCGTGAACAGACGCTTCACATCCACCTGTTCCACTCCACTCATTATTTTATATACCTCTATCCTGTCCCCCCTCAGCCGTCTCTTCTCCAAGCTGAAAAGCCCTAGCCTCCTTAGTCTTTCTTCATAGGGAAGTCGTCCCATCCCGGCTATCATTTTAGTCGCCCTTCGCTGCACCTTTTCCAATTCCACTATATCTTTCTTGAGATGTGGCGACCAGAATTGAACACAATATTCAAGGTGCTGTCACACCATGGAGCGATATAATGGCATTATAACATCCTCACATCTGTTTTCCATACCTTTCCTAATAATACCCAACATTCTATTCACTTTCCTAGCCGCAGCAGCACACTGAGTAGAAGGTTTCAACGTATTATCAACGACGACACCCAGATCCCTTTCTTGGTCCGTAACTCCTAACGTGGAACCTTGCATGACGTAGCTATAATTCGAGTTCTTTTTTCCCACATGCATCACCTTGCACTTGCTCACATTAAACGTCATCTGCCATTTAGCCGCCCAGTCTCCCAGTCTCGTAAGGTCCTTCTGTAATTTTTCACAATCCTGTCGCGAGTTTACGACTTTGAATAACTTTGCTTCATCAGCAAATTTAATTACCTAGCTAGTTACTCCCATCTCTAAATCATTTATAAATATATTAAAAAGCAGCGGTCCTAGCACAGACCCCTGAGGAACCCCACTAACTACCCTTCTCCATTGTGAATACTGCCCATTTAACCCCACTCTCTGTTTCCTATCCTTCAACCAGTTTTTAATCCACAATAGGACTTTTCCTCCTATCCCATGACCCTCCAATTTCCCCTGTAGCCTTTCATGAGATACCTTGTCAAACGCCTTTTGAAAATCCAGATACACAATATCAACCGGCTTCCCTTTGTCCACATGTTTGTTTACTCCTTCAAAGAATTGAAATAAATTGGTCAGGCAAGATTTCAAGCCGTGCTGACTTGGTCTCAGTAATCCATGTCCTTGGATGTGCTCTGTAATTTTGTTTTTAATAATAGCCTCTACCATTTTCCCCGGCACCGACATCAGACTCACCGGTCTATAATTTCCCGGATCTCCCCTGGAGCCTTTTTAAAAAATGGGCATTACATTGGCCACCCTCCAATCTTCCGGCACCACGCTCAATTTTAAGGATAGATTGCATATCACTAGCAGTAGCTCCGCAAGCTCATTTTTAAGTTCTATCAGTACTCTAGGATGAATACCATCCGGTCCAGGAGATTTGCTACTCTTCAGTTTGCTGAACTGCCCTATTACGTCCTCCAGGTTTACCGTGAAGTCAGTAAGTTTCTCTGACTCGTCGCTTGAAATACCATTTCCGACACCGGCATCCCACCCAAATCTTCATCGGTGAAGACCGAAGCAAAGAGTTCATTCAATCTCTCCGCTACGTCTTTGTCTTCCTTGATCGCCCCCTTTACCCCTCGGTCATCCAGCAGCCCAACTGATTCCTTTGCCGGCTTCCTTCCTTTAATATACCGAAAAAAATTTTTACTATGTTTTTTTGCCTCTAATGCTATCTTTTTTCGTAATCCCTCTTGGCCTTCTTTATCTGCGCCTTGCATTTGCTTTGACACTCCTTATGCTGCTTCTTGTTATTTTCAGACGGTTCCTTCTTCCATTTTCTGAAGGTGTTTCTTTTAGCCCTAATAGCTTCCTTCACCTCACTTTTCAACCAGGCCGGCTGTCTTTTGGAGTTCCATCTTTCTTTTCTAATTAGTGGAATATGTTTGGCCTGGGCCTCCAGGATGGTATTTTTGAACAGCGTCCATGCCTGTTGTACAGTTTTTACCCTCTCAGTTGTCCCCCTAATTTTTTTTTCCACTGTTCTTCTCATTTTATCATAGTCTCCTTTTTTAAAGTTAAACGCTAACGTATTTGACTTCTTGTGTATAGTTACTTCAAGGTTGATATTAAAACTGATCATATTATGATCACTGTTATCAAGCGGCCCCAGTACCATAACGTCCCTCACCAGATCATGCGCTCCACTAAGGACCAAGTCTAGAATTTTTCCTTCTCTCGTCGGCTCCTGCACCAGCTGCTCCATAATGCTGTCCTTGATTTCATCAAGGAATTGTACCTCTCTAGCGTGTCCCGATGTTACATTTACCCAGTCTATATTTAGATACTTGAAGTCATCATTATGGATACATTTATATGAAGTTTGATTATTGACATGGTTGTTTTTATCTATTGCTTTAGGAAACATCTTTTTATTGCAGTGGCGTACCAAGGGGGGGGTGGGGCGGTCCGTCCCAGGTGCACGCCGCTGGGAGGTGCCATGGCGCGTGCCTGTCGGCTCCGAGTTCGCTAGCTTCGCTTGTTCGCTGCAGCTCTCTCTCTCTGCCCCAGAACAGGTTACTTCCTGTTCCGGGGCAGAGGGAGCTGAAGTGAACGAGTGAAGTTAGCGAACTTGGAGCCGACAGGCGCGCGCCACAGCACCCCCCCAGCAGCATGCCCCCGGGGGGGAGGTGTCATTTCACAGGGGGGGGGTGCGCTGCACCCGGGGGGGGCACATTGGCGATCCGCCCCGGGTGCCATCCAGGCTAGGAACACCACTGTTTTATTGTCTTTTTTGACTCTTGAAACTTGGCTTTTTCGATCCTTGAAATTTGGCTTTGTTCTATTCCACGTGTATCCCATGATACTGGCTGACACACGTTATGATAGGTTTTGTTTTTGGATAAGATGTATTATTTTCTCATATTTTTTTCTTTTTCTACTACTTTTTTTCTACTTATATTTATTTTTCCTTTTTTCACTCTTTTTTTTGGGTATTAATTTTTAATTCTATTTTTATTTTTATTATTTTTTGGTTTATATATATTTTTATTTATCAATATTCTTGATGTTCTTTCACAGAGACATTTGCTCATGCACTCCATCGTCAATCAGTGTACAATTGTGCACTCACTGATCGGTATGTTCATTTTTCATATGCTTGCCATTCTAATATAGTTTTATGTATTTACGAACGTAATAATTTGATCCTTATGAAATACAATTGTACTTTTATTTGTATTTATAACAGTTCCCTATATTTAGGAACGTTATATTAGCTCAACGGATCATTCTATTATATTACTTTTATTTCATTTTAATATCATTGCTCTGTTGCAGGCTCTATTAATTTATTAATTTATAACTTTATATGAACAAACATTAAAGTTGATTAATATAATTTATTTATGTTATGGATGGATAGAGATACCATTTTGAGGTATGTTTTGTTTATAGAGTCCTTCTTATTTCTATCTCTTATTATCTATGATGTTCATCTGCTTAACCAATGATGATGTATCAATAGAATTGTTATCATACTACTACTACTTAACATTTCTAAAGCGCTACCAGGGTTACGCAGCGCTGTACAATTTAACAAAGAAGGATAGTCCCTGCTCAAAGGAGCTTACAATCTAAAGGACAAAATGTGCAGTCAATCAAATTGGGGCAGTCTAGATTTCCTGAATAGAGGTATAATGGTTAGGTGCCAAAAGCGACATTGAACAGTTGGGCTTTGAGCAAGGATTTGAAGATGGGCAGGGAGGGGGCTTGACGTATGGGCTCAGGAAGTTTATTCCAAGCATAGGGTGAGGCGAGGCGAGGCAGAACGGGCAGAGCCTGGAGTTGGCGATGGTGGAGAAGGGTACTGAGAGGAGGCATTTGTCCTGTGAGCGGAGGTTTCGGGTAGGAAAGTAAGGGGAGATGAGGGTAGAGAGGTAATGAGGGGCTGCAGATTGAGTGCATTTGTAGGTCAGTAGGAGAAGCTTGAACTGTATGCGTACCTGATCGGAAGCCAGTGAAGTGACTTGAGGAGAGGGGTGATATGAGCATATTGGTCCAGGCGGAAGATAAGACATGCAGCAGAGTTCTGAACAGATTGAAGGGGGGATAGATGGTTAAGTGGGAGGCCAGTGAGTAGTAGGTTGCAGTAGTCAAGGCGAGAGGTAATGAGAGAGTGGATGAGAGTTCGGGTGGTGTGCTCAGAGAGGAAAGGGCGAATTTTGCTGATGTAATATTATACTTTTATATTATACTTTCATTTATTGATTTAAAATTTTCTATCAATTGAATTACAATTATTTTATTAACTAATTTAAAATTTTGATTCTGTGTGTTTTTATACATGTTTTATACATATTCCGTCTGTTTTGATTTTAAATTTATGTATTAAATGTAATTATTATATATATGTTGTTTTGTAGACCCCTGATGAATGCTTTCTAAAGCCAAAACACGGACCGTGTAGGGTCCAAATAAAGTTTGCAGCAACGTCAGACTCCGAAACTGGATTCAGCAGCTTTGAACAGCACGGAGGACGAAGAAGAACTTAAAAGGCCTCGGCTCTGCTGGCGAGGGTTGGGGTCCCCCGCCAGCTGAAGGAATATTTTTAAAGGCAGCGACAGGAGGAAGTGGACCTCGGCTGCCGTGGGTTGGAGCCCCCGCTAGCAAAGGTAGGTGATGGCGGCAGGGGGGGTCGGCAATGGCGGTGGCGGTGGGGCTATAATGTGCCCCCTCACTCTGGCTCTGCCCCCCCCCCCCCTACCGCCGAAGTTCAGATACGCCCCTGGTTTGGAGTGATCTCTTGAAGTTGGCTTTCTTTTGTGTTGATTAAATGGAAGACAACAGGCCCAAGATCTTGACTGCATAAATGCTTTGGTATAGCAAGCAGACTGTGGTTCTGATGGAATGTCATTTCAATGTGAATATTGTTGAAAGAGGCTTCATAAACAGGGTGTGACACCGGGCTAACAGCAGTGTAACTCTGTGGTGTAAAGTTTACTGTAGCAGATCACAAATTTGTCAGTTCATTTTTCAGTTCAGAACAAAGGACTGTACACAGTACTGCTGATAACAAAGAGCTAGTTTAATCGAGTTTGGAAGGGGCAGGACACAGCGGGTGCATACGTATACAGAAACCAGATAGTGGTATAAAAATAGGTGTGTGATTAGAGGAAACGGGCATTGCATCTGGATTCCTAGTTTTGTGAGTGTTTGTAATGCTCCCTTGAGAACTAAAGTATTCTTCCTTCTTAAGACTGTTTAACCCTTTCTTTCATTCTCTTTTGTTATACTTAATAAAGCCAGCTTAATTTGTTTTACTACTGCTACTTTTGTAGACTCAATTTATTTCAGGTTTTTCAAGCCTAGAGTCTCAGAAGGCTTTGCCTGCTTTGGACCCTGAACAATATTGATATCTGTAAACTAGAGTCTTACCTTTGTTTTATTCTTGAAGACAGATTTGGGAAGAAGATTGTAGTAGCGATAAGTCACATACACTCTTGGTGAATGATATTTCTTCATCCTCTGTGAATAAAGGAAATTATAACAATAATAGCATTTGTATAGCACTACCAGGGGGCTCATTTTCGAAAGAGAAAAAGGTTCAAGAAGTGGCATAAAGCAACATTTGGACATGTTGCGTGTCAAAACATTCAAATCATTATTTTCGAAACCCATATTCTAAATGTTTTGCTATGCAGTTCATTAGCAGGATGTTCAAATCACAAGGGGGCGTGTCAGGTGGGATTTGGGCATTTTTCTGCCATTATAGAACAAAACAAAAACATCCGAGGCTACAATTTAAATGTTTTGGTCTAAACATGTTTTCTTATCATGACTAAGTCAGAAAAAGGTGCCCTAAATCAGTGTTTCCCAAGTCCAGTCCTAGAGGACCCCTTGCCAGTCAGGTTTTCAGGCTATCCACAATGAACATGCATGAACATAGGCGATCAATGGCCCAATTGTTTGGGGAGGCTAAAGGGGGTGGGGTTAGGGGTGGGGCCAGGGATGGATAAACACCCTTAAGTTAATGACATGTTCCTAATGAATTGGATAACTATTATATGGACTATTTACCTTGCTGGACAAATTTGTGTAGTATAACAAAATTTATTTCTGTTACTCCATTCTTTACATTATCCTTTGCATTTAAGTGCTAGTACTATGTACGATAACCTTGTTTCTAAAATTTGGGCACCACAAATGCTGTCAATGTGTCATACTGTCGTTCGAGGTCCTGGTTTGCACTGGTACTGTGATTTTGCAGACATGCTAATAATACCAGTGAAAGTAAAAAGATTTTTGTTAGTCTGCACCATAAGAAGTGTCAAAGCAAATGCAAGGCGCAGATAAAGAAGGCTAAGAGGGATTACAAAAAAAAAGATAGCATTAGAGGCAAAAAAACATAGCAAAATTTTTTTAGGTATATTAAAAGCAGGAAGCCGGCAAAAGAATCGGTTGGGCTGCTGGATGACCGAGGGGTAAAAGGGTCAATCAAGGAAGATAAAGATGTAGCGGAGAGATTGAATGAATTCTTTGCTTCGGTCTTCACCGAGGAAGATTTGGGTGGAATACCGGTGTCGGAAATGGTATTTCAAGCGACGAGTCGGAGAAACTTACTGACTTCACGGTAAACCTGGAGGACGTAATAGGGCAGTTCAGCAAACTGAAGAGTAGCAAATCTCCTGGACCGGATGGTATTCATCCTAGAGTACTGATAGAACTGAAAAATGAGCTTGCAGAGCCACTGCTAGTGATATGCAATTTATCCTTAAAATTGAACATGGTACCGAAAGATTGGAGGGTGGCCAATGTAACGCCGATTTTTAAAAAAGGTTCCAGGGGAGATCCGGGAAAATATAGACCGATGAGTCTGACGTCGGTGCCAGGGAAAATGATAGAGGCTATTATCAAAAACAAAATTACAGAGCATATCCAAGGACATGGATTACTGAGACCAAGTCAGCACAGCTTTTGTGGGGGGAAATCTTGCCTGTCCAATTTACTTCAATTCTTTGAAGGAGTAAACAAACATGTGGACAAAGGGAAGCCGGTTGATACTGTGTATCTGGATTTTCAAAAAGCGTTTGACAAGGTACCTCATGAAAGGCTACAGAGGAAATTGGAGGGTCATGGGATAGGAGGAAAAGTCCTATTGTGGATTAAAACTGGTTGAAGGATAGGAAACAGAGAGTGGGGTTAAATGGGCAATATTCACAATGGCAGAGGGTAGTTAGTGGGGTTCCTCAGGGGGTCTGTGCTAGGACCACTGCTTTTTAATATATTTATAAATGATTTAGAGATGAGAGTAACTAGCGAGGTAATTAAATTTGCTGATGACACAAAGTTATTCAAAGTTGTTAACTCGCGACAGGATTGTGAAAAATTACAAGAGGAACTTACAAGACTGGGAGACTGGGCGGCTAAATGGCAGATGACATTTAATGTGAGCAAGTGCAAGGTGATGCATGTGGAAAAAAAGAACCCGAATTATAGCTACGTCATGCAAGGTTCCACGTTAGGAGTTACGGACCAAGAAAGGGATCTGGGTGCCGTTGTCGATAATACACTGAAACCTTCTACTCAGTGTGCTGCTGTGGCTAGGAAAGCGAATAGAATGTTGGGTATTATTAGGAAAGGTATGGAAAACAGGTGTGAGGAAGTTATAATGCCATTGTATCGCTCCATGGTGCGACAGCACCTTGAGTATTGTGTTCAATTCTGATCGCCGCATCTCAAGAAAGATATAATAGAATTGGAAAAGGTGCAGCAAAGGGCAACTAAAATGATAGCGGGGATGGGACGACTTCCCTATGAAGAAAGACTAAGGAGGCTAGGGCTTTTCAGCTTGAAGAAGAGATGGCTGAGGGGAGACATGATAGAGGTATATAAAATAATGAGTGGAATGGAACAGGTGGATATGAAGCGTCTGTTCACACTTTCCAAAAATAGTAGGACTAGGGGGCATGCGATGAAACTACAGTGTAGTAAATTTAAAACAAATTGGAGAAAATATTTCTTCACCTAACGCGTAATTAAACTCTGGAATTCGTTTCTGGAGAACGTGGTGAAGGCGGTTAGCTTAGCAGAGTTTAAAAAGGGGTTAGACGGTTTCCTAAAGGACAAGTCCATAAACCACTACTAAATGGACTTGGGAAAAATCCACAATTCCAGGAATAACATGTATAGAATGTTTGTATGTTTGGGAAGCTTGCCAGGTGCCCTTGGCCTGGATTGGCCGCTGTTGTGGACAGGATGTTGGGCTCGATGGACCCTTGGTCTTTTCCCAGTGTGGCATTACTTATGTACTTATGTGTGGATGCTTTCTCTAAATGGATTGAAGCGATTCCCTGCACCCGAGAAACTGGCCAGGTAATGGCCCAGGGTTTGTGCAATGATATCATCCTCAGATTTGGTATTCCCTGCAAAATTACTACTGATAATGGATCACACTTTGTTAATGAATTGATTCACATTTTGACTGCCAAATTACAAATTACTCACTGGACAGTGAGCATTTACAAACCCACCAGCAATGGCCTGGTTGAAAGAAACAATGGCTTGTTAAAAACAAAATTACAACAGCTCATGGCGAATGGCATTAAAAACTGGCTAGATGCCTTGCCCCTAGCACGGCTTACTTTGCGTGCTACTCCTTCTCAGGCATTAAAATTAACCCCTTTTCAATTGTGCACTGGACGTAGAATGCACCTCATTGCTCGCCAGATCCTTACTCGGTTTACTGGGATCAATTACAGAATGTGATAACCTCTTTGTCTTGCCTTTCACAGGAAACGCCAGATAAAAGGGGGGGATGGTACAGCAAATCCCAAGGCCTTGAAAATAGGAGATCTAGTACACCGCAAACACTACACCCATAAAACTTGGAAAGACCCTGTTTATGTTGGACCTTTCCGTATTGAGGCCTTGTCAGCCACTGCGGCAAAATTACAGGATCATATGTCCTGGGTCCATTTGAAAGACATTTGCATCTATCATTGTCCTGATACTTCCGTCAGAACCACTGCTGCAGACTCAGAACGCCATATCATTCACCCAGCAGTATCTGGAACCACACAATATTCACTGTTATTGGACTCTTGTTTGTTTTCACCTTTGTTTTAGCATTAATTTTATTTTTACTAGAAAGACTCCACATTATATTTGTTTAACCATTACTTAGGACTTTTTACTTACTTTTACTTCAGTCATAATTTTGTTATTATTAGAAAAGAACTGTATTATTTTTGTTTAGAATAACCACTAGTATGCATGCCATTTGTTTACTGTCCACTCTTTTTAACGGCCACTCTTACCCACTCCAGTGATGTAGAGGGAGACTTCGACTCCCTTGTAACCATTAATTCAGATGACTTGGATCCCCAGGAGGTGGGTAGATATTATGCTATGGGGCACTATCCAGTTAAGATGACTATAAAATCTAATATAACTGACGAGACAGTCACGTTGCAATTAGATGTTTGCACTATAGCCTCTTGTGGATCTTTAGAGTGGCAACGATGGTATTCTAAATTCTATGTTTACCTATGTACTTACACTGAGATAAGTAATTATGCATCTCCCTGTACACAATGGTCAAATGTATGGTGGTACACTGGACCCAATTATCCAATCAGTGGACACCACGCTTGGGATAATCCTTTACGTACAAATATTACCATAGTTGGACAGTCGGTGGACCCCACCACTTGTACGATAGAGACATGTAACCCTGTGCTCATTACCTTTAAGGGAATGTATAAGGCAATGAACCGTACATTTGGTATAGGAGTAGAAGCCACTAACATGGATCCTGTTGGCCACTTTTGTATTGCGGTCACTTCTCCCTCACTATCCAATACTGTGCCGAGCAATCCCTTGATGCCTCAAATCCATGAAACAAAAATTCCCATCAGAATTCTCAACGTAACTAGTCTAAAGGAAACGTTTTCTCTTGAAACTGGTTATGGTGACACAAATTTGTGGATGGATTGGATACAGTTCACAACCCATAGTTTGAATTTATCTGATTGTTATGTTTGCTCCTCCTCTCGCCCTGAGCCCTTGGCTGTTCCTTTCCCTTTGACAGTGGCGTTCCTACGGGGGCTGACACCCGGGGTGGATTGCCGATGTGCCCCGCCCCCCCGGGTGCAGCGCCCCCCCCCCCCCGGAACAGCGTGATGCCCCCCCAGCGAAAAAACCCAGATCTCCCGGTGAAACCCCCCTCCCCCGGGTGCACACCGCTGGGGGGGGGGGGGGCTGTGCCGCGCGCCTGCCGGCTCTTCATTTTCATGCTCCCGCTGCCCTGGAACAGGAAGTAACCTGTTCTGGGGCAGAGGGAGCATGAAAACGAAGAGCCAACAGGCGCGCGGCACCCCCCCACCCCAGTAGCGTGCACCTGGGGCAGACCGCCCCCACCGCCCCCCCCCCCCCCCCTTGGTACGCCACTGCCCTTTGAATCTTATAAACAATTATAATGGAACAATGTTCATGCTAAAATTGCTTCAAGGTACTAAGAATAACAATAAATCTTGCCTTTCCCTCAGTTTACTATTTCCTGAATTACCCAAAGGTGCAAGGGTACATCCGGTGTTTAAGACACCTGTTTCTGGGACAATATCCAGACATGTATGTTAAGAGAAAAGATCAAAAATTCCTATTTTGTAGGAAATTTATCCTTATGTAATTCTAGTGTACTCCCTGGTGAGAAACTTGACTTTTCAAGCTTTTCACGTCCCCGAGCAGACATCTGGTGGTATTGTGGAACTAAAACCCTGTACCCCACTTTACCCTCTAACTGGTATGGACAATGTGCTTTAGTTCAACTAGTAGTCCCTATCATGTTAGCATTACAACATTCTGATAAACCAGCTCCCTCTAGGAGAAAGCAGGATATTCCCGGTTCTTTTGATGATAGGATTTATATTGACTCTATAGGTGTGCCAAGGGGGGGGGGGGGGTGCCAGATGAATTTAAAGCTCACAATCAAATTGATGCAGGTTTTGAATCGAAAGCGAACAAATGCTAGGCATTGCCCCACACAACCCGTATTATCAAAAAAAAGATGGGCGCCCATCTTTTTTCGATAATACGGTTTATCCCACCCCTTCACATGGCTGCCCACGGAGATGGGCGCCCACGGAGATGGGCGCCCATGGAGATGGGCGCCCATGGAGATGGGCACCCATTTTCGATTATGCCCCTCCACATCTCCGAATCTCCTTATGCACTTCCCCCTATCTTTCCTTACCATCCTTCCTACTCCTTACCCTTCCCTATCTCTTTTCCTTTGTTATCCCATCTTTGCTTGCATTTATATTTAACTCACATTTTCTCAAAACTTACAACTACTCATTTACTACAATTTGTAATATTCTCCTCCAGACTTTATAATTGTATTTACTATATAAGCCGCATTGAGCCTGCAATATGTGGGAAAGCGCAGGGCACAAATGTAATAAATAAATAAATAAATAAAATCTTCATTATTCTGGTGGTCTACTATTAACAAGAACGTTGACTGGATTAACTATATTTATTATAATCAACAGCGCTTCATTAATTATACTCGAGATGCAGTTAAAGGTATTGCTGCTCAATTATATGCCACATGAACTTGCTGAGAATACTGGTGTAGATACCACCTGGACAGGGTGGATGGACAATATGTTTGGGAAATGGAAAACTTTCATATTATCTGGTTTGACCACCTTGATAATCGTTATTGTTGTATTTGTACTTCTTGGCTGTTGTGTAATACCCTGTATAAGGAGCCTGGTGCAACAGTTAATTGAAACTGCTTTAAGTAAAAGAGAACCTATAGGACATGCATATGTATTGTATGAGAGCTATGCATTAGAGCAGAAATTGAAAATGTTGGAGATAATGTGTAATCTCTTTGTGATATACTTCATTTTGCATTATTATCTTCTTCTAGGATCATTTAGAGGGTAAGGTATTATGAGTAACATAAGGCCCGGGGAAGGTTGAAGAGGGGTAACTTACATCTCATTATAACCACTTTTTCTTTCTTGTCATCCATAGCCCGATCCCTGTAAAAGGGAGTTGACATCTCACTCATGCAGTAAACTGAGATCGCCCTTTAGTGATCATGAGGTTGTATGGCAACGACGGGTCAGACGGGCACAGGATTCCCATCCTGCTGAGGGAATCTGAGTGGCCTGCAACCTAAGACAGCCTGCGACCGGGGCACTAACATAGTAAGAAATAGAGGCGAGCCCCAGGCCCAGGTATAGGACTAGGCCGTGGTTTATGTTTCCTGTAATGCAAGGATAACAATCTTTAAGCTGATTAGTGAGTAATCTCCCTAAGCTCAACATGCATTGAAAAGGAACTCATTGCTCCCCTCTGAAATAGATGGAACTATAGCAGAGGTTCAACACAAGTGAAGCCCTTACTCTCGAAGGCCTTCAAGGGGAGAGATGTAAATAATGAGCACAGGTGTGCACTTTGAAACAAGACAAAGCAAAAAGGCAAAAGGCTGATAAGCATGTGAGCCAGAGATTCATGATCTGATAAGACATTCTTGCATGCAAGCAGCCATGAGAGGGAGGCCAGTGTAAATAAACAGGAGAATGTGGATTAGCAACTTAAGGGAAAATAGATGGTGAGAACAGAGAACAGAATGATCTCTGAGGAAGGTAAGTGCTAAAGTAATGTGAAGCATTAACATAAAAGTATATAAGCAGCTGAACCAGATCATCGCTTTGAAGAGACAGGTTCAGATAATACCTTTGTATAGCAGAGCCTGTTCTCCCATGAGAAACTATTAATTATATCTGTACCTTTATATATCCGTACTTTGGTAAGTAAATAAATTACTTTTCTCATAAGAGGCAGCCTCGGCCTTTTATCTCTACAATTGTGGGTAACTGGTATATGAAGATTTGGAGAGGTGGTAAAAAAACCTAAACATTTACACTGAATTAATTCAAAGGTCCCCACTGCAATTCCCCACAGTCTGCTTCTGTTTTAATGAATATTAGAGCATAAGAAAAATGTGCTGAGGCAGACCAAAGTTCATTGACCTCAGCTTCCTGTCTCTGACAGTGGCCAGTCTGGGTCAAAAGTAACCAGAAGATCTCAAAAAGTAGATCTATTTCTTATAGCTCATTTCCACAATTACCCCTGGGTATAGCACTATTTCTCAATATAGTTACACTTATAATAAATATCAAAACTTACAGTAACTATCCAGCTCATTTCCGAAAAAGAAGCCTGGCCATCTTCCGACACAAATTGGGAGATGGCCAGCCATCTCTCAGAACCGGCCAAATCGGTATAATCGAAAGCCGATTTTGGCCGGTTTCAACTGCAGTCCATTGCGGAGCCGGCAAAATTTAAAGGGGACGTGTCGGCGGCGTAGCGAAGACAGGACATGGGTGGGCATGGGCGTGGTTAACAGATGGGCGACTTCAGCCCATAATGGAAAAAAAACGGCGATGACGAGCATTTTGCCGGCTTCAATTGGTCCATTTTTATTCACGACCAAGCCTCAAAAAGGTACCCCAACTGACCAGATGACCACCGCAGGGAATCAGGGATGACCTCCCCTTATTCCCCCCAGTGGTTACCAACCCCCTCCCACCCTAAAAAAAAACCTTTAAAACACTTTTTTGCCAGCCTCTATTCCAGCCTCAAATGTCATACCCAGCTCCATGACAGCAGTATGCAGGTCCCTGAAGCAGTTTTTAGTGGATGCAGTGCACTTCAGACAGGCGGACCCAGGCCCATCCCCCCCCCCCCCCCCACCTGTTACACTTGTGGTGGTAAATGGGAGCCCTCCAAAACCCACCAAAACCCACTGTACCCACATGTAGGTGCCCCCTTTCACCCCTTAGGGCTATGGTAGTGATGTACAGTTGTAGGCAGTGGGTTTGGGGGGGGGGTTGGGGGGCTCAGCACCCAAGGTAAGGGAGCTATGTACCTGGGAGCAATATCTGAAGTCCACTGCAGTGCTCCCTAGGGTGGCCGGTTGGTGTCCTGGCATGTGAGGGGGACCAGTGCACTACAAATCCTGGCTCCTCCCAAATGCCTTGGATTTCACCGGGTTTGAGATGGCCGGCATTTTTTTCCATTATCACTGAAAAACAAAACCGGCGATCTGAAACCCGGGTTTGAGATGGCCAGTTTCGGTTTCCATTATCGCTGAAACTCAATGCCGGCCATCTCAAACCTGGTCATCTCTGACATTTGGCCGGCCCCAACCATATTATCGAAACGAAAGATGGCCGCCCATCTCGTTCGATAATACGGTTCGTCCCGCCCCATCGTGGCGCCATTCTCTGAGATGGCCGCCCTTAGAGATGGCCAGCCGCGTTCAATTATGCCCCTCCACGACTTACTATCAAAAGATCATGTGTTCTTTATTAGTACAATTACACATATTAATTACAAAATTTCCCTAAAATAATACTTATGTGGGGCCTACTCCCCATGTCTCTCATATACACCAATCAACCCTTGCATTCATTCTACATCCTAAACCAATCTTAGTGAAAATGACTGTAAACCAATATAATTACTTCAGGCGGCCAGAATATTTTCCTCAGCTTATAGTAACCACATCATTTTCCATCAGTATCTAATTTTAAACACAAGTAAACAATTCCTGCACATCTCTTTCTCCTCAGACCCTAGCTGAGCACATCCACGATAAAATCCGTAAGATTAACCTTGCATGTCAGAGGAGGGCGGGCCCAGGAAGAACAGAGAGACATCGAAGGAGGCAGCAGTGATTGTCGATCAGCTGTTCCATCCCGTGCAGCGCCTTCACACACAGGTGAGAGGCGCTGCACCAGCCATTAAGGCGGAGGGGGGGGTCCGGTGGAGGGAGGAGTGGCGGCGATGAACTCAGGGGGGCGTGGCAAGGGGGCAGAGGATGGCGGGAGGCGGAGCAGTGGTGGGAGAAGGAGAAGAGAGAGACAGGAAAGGAGGGGGGCCCGGCGCTGCAAAAGTTTGATTTTTATTTTGAGTTTTTATTTCATACAGGGAGAAGCGGGGAGCAGTGGCGACCTCGGGTGGAGGGGGGGCTGGGGCAAGGCCGTCCATACAGGATGCTCCTGATGAGCGCCTTTGCCCCCTCCCGATCCTTTTTTAATTTTGTATCCGTTTCATTAGTATTGTATGCAGAGGGAAGCGGGGAGCCACATGTTTGTGATGTTTATTTTGTTTTTCAACATGCCAGCTTGGAATTTTAAGTTGCAGGGGGAAGCGGGGAGATGACAGCTCAGGCCTTTACGACTGCTCTGACCATACGTTTAATATGTCGCGGTAAATGATTCGGTGTAATCGTCGGTATTGTTAGTGCATCCCGAATCGCCCACATTACAATGGTAGTTACTCTTTTGTATTCACTACTACTACTACTACTATTTAGCATTTCTATAGCGCTACAAGGCATACGCAGCGCTGTACAAACATAGAAGAAAGACAGTCCCTGCTCAAAGAGCTTACAATCTAATAGACAAAAAATAAATAAAGTAAGCAAATCAAATCAATTAATGTGAACGGGAAGGAAGAGAGGAGGGTAGGTGGAGGCGAGTGGTTACAAGTGGTTACGAGTCAAAAGCAATGTTAAAGAGGTGGGTTTTCAGTCTAGATTTAAAGGTGGCCAAGGATGGGGCAAGACGTAGGGGCTCAGGAAGTTTATTCCAGGCGTAGGGTGCAGCGAGATAGAAGGCGCGAAGTCTGGAGTTGGCAGTAGTGGAGAAGGGAACAGATAAGAAGGATTTATCCATGGAGCGGAGTGCACGGGAAGGGGTGTAGGGAAGGACGAGTGTGGAGAGATACTGGGGAGCAGCAGAGTGAATACATTTATAGGTTAGTAGAAGAAGTTTTCGTTAGCTGCTTGCTTCGTCGGAAAAAGGCCTTTAATGCATGCAAGGGTTAGGAATTTCCCTCCTTAAAAGGTTGTTAGAGGGTCGTTAAGGTTTAGTGCATCTGGCCCTCAGAGACAATTAAACTAACCTCATCTCCAAAGTTCTAAACTAGGGAGAGGAAAGAAAACTAAAAGGATTTTAAGACCCAGTGACCAGACAGATGGTAAGTACAAGTTACTAGCTGTTTATTTAAACCCAATTTGGGGTATAGAAAATGTGGTGGTGTTAACACATTAGGTTCTTTTGTTGCATAAACATACATTTAAACATAAACTAACAAAATAGATTTTTCTAAAAGGTACAGTGATATTGCTTAAGAACAATACTGAAACCATCAAATAAGTATTAACCAAATTATCTTATTTGCTCTCTCTTACTCTTTAGTTATAGCTTTCCATTGTAATGTGTGTTTCAAGAATTGATTCTTTTTGAACTAATTTATGTCTTTCAGGTGTGAACAGGAGCAAAAGAGGAGTGGGAACGGAGCCAGGCTCTTCAATGAACAGACTGGAGACATTCAAAATTGGAAATATTATTTAATAAATGAAGTCTCTACAAGGTACCCTGTTTCGGCACTGCAAGTGTCTTCCTCAGGAGTCTGAATACTTTGTCTGGAGGAGTTAGTGGACAAAGCATACAGAATAGAGAGTCGCTCTATTTTCAGATGTAAGTCACATTGAACCCAAGTTTGCTTGGGATAATGAGCAATATAAATGTTTTTTTTAATCCTTTATCCTCCACCTTTTAAGGCACTGCCTATACAGCTGAATGGTGATGGTACAAGGAAATCACAATGATAAACTGCAAATAATCGTACCACTTGTACTGAAAGACTTATGACAAATTAGTTTCTTTCAAGAATTTTTTCATTGTGATTAACATTTTTGCAAAGGGGTTTGACATTGCTAGAGATGGTACAAGGAAAGCAAGTTTGGTCCAGTGAAGACTAACTCAAAATAACCTGTTTCTTAGTTGGGCTCTAGTATTATTAAATTGAAATGCACCATACCATGCCTCTGTGGTTATGTTCCACTAATAAGTTGGCTTGAGTCACTTGGTCTCATTTTCAAAGCACTTAAAGTACTTAAAGTTCCATAGGTTACAATATATGTAACTTTGTTAGTCTAAGTGCTTTGAAAATAAAGCTCACTGTTGTCCCACAAGTTTTTTTTTACTTTTCTTGGGTATCCACATAATTTATTTGTGGGTTTTATTTTGGGGTAGAAAGTGATCTTGTATTTTGCTCCCTACAGTAGATAATCCCTTTTTATTTTTATTTCTCCTGTTCCGTACTGCTTACAGAGATTGTGATTTCTCAGTGTTTCCTTTTCTAATTTTAAGTACATAAGTACATATATAAGAATATAAGTAAATATGTATTGCCATACTGGGACAGACCGAAGGTCAATCAAGCCCAGCATCCTGTTTCCAACAGTGGGCAATCCAGGTCACAAGTACCTGGCAAGATCCCAAAACAGTACAATACATTTTATTCTACTTATCCTAGAAATAAGCTGTGGTTTTTTCCCCAAGTCATTTTAATAATGGCTTATGGAATTTTCTTTTAGGAAGCTATCCAAACCTTTTTTTAAACCCCGCTAAGCTAACTGCTTTTACTACATTCTCTGGCAATGAATTCCAGATTTTAATTACACATTGAGTGAAGAAATATTTTCTCTGGTTCATTTTAAATTTACTACTCTGTAGCTTCATTGCATGCCCCCTAGTCCTAGTATTTTTGGAAAGAGTAAACAAGTGATTCATGTCTACGTGTTCCATTGCACTCATTATTTTACAGACCTCTATCATATCTCCCCTCAGCCGTTTCTTCTCCAAGCTGAAGAGCCCTAGCCACTTTAGCCTTTCCTCATAGGGAAGTTATCCCATCCCCTTTATCATGTTTGTCACCCTTCTCTGTACCTTTGCTAATTCTAATATACCTTTTTTGAGATGCGGTGACCAAAATTGCACACAATATTCAAGGTGTGGTTGCGCCATGGAGCAATACGAAGGCATTATAACGTCCTCATTTTTGTTTTCCATTCCTTTCCTAATAATACTGAACATTCTATTTGCTTTCTTAGCCACCGCCACACACTGAGCAGAGGGTTTCAATGTAGCCTCAACGATGACACCTAGATCCCTTTCCTAGTCAGTGACTCCTAATTTGGAACCTTGCATTACGTAGCTATAGTTTGGGTTCCTCTTTCCCACATGCATCACTTTGCACTTGCTCACATTAAACGTCATCTGCCATTTGGATGCCCAGTCTCCACGTCTCGTAAGGTCCTCTTGTAATTTTTCACAATCCTCTTGAGATTTAACAACTTTGTGTTGTCAGCAAATTTAATTAACTCACTAGTTATTCCCATCTTTAGATCATTTATAAATATGTTAAAAAGTAACGGTCTCAGCACAGACCCCTGGGGAACCCCACTATCTACCCTTCTCCATTGAGAATACTGACCATTTAACCCTACTCTTTAACCATTTTTTAATCCACAATAGTACACTACCTCCTATCCCATGACTCTCCAATTTCCTCTGGAGTCTTTCATGAGGTACTTTTCAAATGCTTTTTGAAAATCCAAATACACAATATCGACCGGCTCACCTTTATCCACATGTTTGTTCACCCCTTCAAAGAAATGTAATAGATTGGTGAGGCAAGATTTCCCTTCACTAAATCCATGTTGGTTTTGTCTCTTTAATCCATGTTTTTGAATATGATCTGTAGTTTTGTAGTCTCTACCATTTTGCCTGGCACCAACATCATGCTCACTGGTCTATAATTTCCCGGATCATCTCTGAAACCTTTTGGCCCTTTATTCTGAAATTGGTGAGGATTGGTCTGTGAGTGACCAAGGTGAGAGATTCTGCTGGCGTGTAATTTTTGCGTTGATCCATGGGAGTCTGATTTGTCTGGCTTTTTCAATAGGAAGCATATTGTATATTCACTGCTGCCTTTTTAAAGGTACAGTTACTGATATTTGTGTGTTCAGAATTGGTGCTATTAAGTTTGCCACATAGGCTCTGAGAAGCTTCTTTGCAGAATTTAGTGTTACTTCACAAAGCAATTTGGCAGACAATCCTTTATTTGTCTGCTCCTTTCATAAGGAGAAGGGGGTGGAAGGAACTCTGCCAGGAACTCTAGGGATTTCAACTGGTTCATGTCAGCTTCAGAAAGGAGAGAAAGCAGTAGAACCAGAGGAAGGGACAAGAAGACTTATTTTATTAATACAGCTTAATAAGGTATTTTATATTTGTAATTAAAGTTGAAGGATATGTGCCACTGCAGTAATTATTTTCCAGGATACTGTGATGTGTATTTAGAGGTTGAGCAGACGCAAGTCTACTATAATGATAATGTTTAAGTTATGGGATAATGCAGCTTCATTTAAAAATGTCAGTGTTTCCAAGGTTTCTATAAGTGTGCATGTTGCTTATGTTGATGCAGGACAGACCTTTTACTACTACTACTAATAACATTTGTATAGCGCTACCAGGCGCACGCAGCGCTGAACACGAGACACATAGAGACAGTCCCTGCTCAAAGAGCTTACAATCTAGGTAAAACAGACAGACAAGACATTTAAGGCAAGGGAATTACTGGGTAAAGAGGAACAGGGGAGAAGGAGGGCAAATGAGTAGGGTTAGGAGCCAAAGGCAGTAGTGAAAATGTGGGTTTTCAGCATAGATTTAAAAACAGGTAGAGATGGAGCTAGACATATGGGCTCAGGAAGTCGGTTCCAGGCATAAGGTGCCGCAAGACAAAAGGAACGAAGTCTGGAGTTAGCGGTGGAGGAGAAGGGGGACGATAAGAGAGATTTGTTCAGAGAACGGAGTTCATGGGGAGGAATGTAGGGAGAAATGAGAGAAAAGAGGAAGTGAGGGGTCATAGAGTGGATGCATTTAAAGGTCAGCAAGAGGAGTTTGGACTGAATATGGAAGCGGACAGGGAGCCAGTGAAGTGACTTGAGGAGTGGGCTAGTGTGGGCATAACGATTCTGGTGAAAAATAAGTCATGCTGCAGAATTCTGGACAGACTGGAGAGGAGAGAGATGGCTGAGCGGAAGACCAGTGAGAAGTAAATTGCAATAGTCTAAGCGAGAAGTAACAAGGGTGTGGATAAGGGCTCTGGTGTGGATAAGTGCACTCTGAGGCATTATTTAGGAGTATACCAAGCACTACTCACACCTATATGCCTAGTACCCCCTCCATGTTATCTCTGCCCCCCCCCCCCCCCCCCCAATAAATGTTAGGTCTGGCTACAACCCTGGTGTGGGATGTGCTTTAGTGTGTATTTTAGGGATGTTTTTGTGTCAATGCATATTTGATAATGTTGTTATGGAAGTTTATTATGATTGAATAAAAACATTTTTTTTTTTAATTTTTAGAGGGTCATCAAAATACAAGTCATTAATACTTTGGACTATTTGATGACAATTGAAGAATTTAGCAGCCTAATAGGAGGGGAGCATATTTTTAATAGGAGAAATATCTATGCAAAATTGAAAAATACAATTTGCTTAAAAGCACAAGTATATGAAACCATTAATATACCACAACATCCATCCATACCCACACACACTAAATAATAATAATTCTATACCAACCTCATATTTTTCTGGATCTCCAAATTCAAGATATGGAAATTCTGCTGCTTCATCAGTAGATAATGGTGACACTATACCTGCTAGTCCTTTTAACATGTTTACAACCCAATTAGTACCTGAAACAAAAGAGCACCAAACATTTTAGCCTAACAAATAAACAGGAAACATACTGTGTCATTTAAGTTCATAGTAACATAAGAGGAGGATAATCGAACGGGGGCGCCCATCTCTAAGGACAGCCCCGTAAAGGGGCGGGGCAACCCATATTATTGAAACAAGATGGACGTCCATCTTTTGTTTCGATAATACGGTCGGGGACGACCAAATCATGAAATTTAGGTCAACCTTAGAGATGGTCGTCCCAGGTTTTTGGCGATAATGGAAAGCGAGGACGTCCATCTCAGAAATGGCCAAATCCAAGCCATTTGGTCATGGGAGGAGCCAGCATTCATAGTGCACTGGTCCCACTAACTGAATGTAAAAAGGCCTTCCCTTACCGATCCGGAAAGGAACGGGCATGCATGAAAGAAATTAGATGCAAATGAGCTGCTCGCTGTTAGCTCATTTGCACACAATTTCCTTCTTAAGGAGGGGAATCGATGGCAGTTGAGGACATCCAAAATGTGGATGTTTCTGTGAGAAGGACATCCATATCTTTGCTATGCCTCCACTACTCTCTGCATGTATTTATTTGGATTTTGGATCACAAGTAGCAGCAGTGGGATTTGAACCAGCCACCTCTAGCTTACAAGACCTGTGCGCTAACCACTAGGCCATTCTTGCACTCTACTCCACTCACTGGAAATTTGGCCATCCCTGTGGGGGGCAGTTGAAAGAAGGGCGTCCATGCCTTCGTTATGCCTCTGCTGACACACACATACCTCCCCCCCCCCCAGGGACTTGCATACTGCCCCCACCACCAGGGATGGCCAAATTTCAAGGGAGTGGCATGGCATAGAGGAGTGGTGGCATGGCCTAGTGGTTAGAACACTGGTCTTGCAATCCAGAGGTGGCCAGTGCAATTCCCACTGCTGCTACTTGTGATCCAAAATCCAAATAAATAAAGAGGGTGTCAGAATCATAGCAAAGGCATGGATGCCCTTCTCACAGAAACATCTGCATTTTGGGAAGGACATCCTCAACTGCCACTGCAGGGAAGGACAAGGACATCCTCAACTGCCATTGCAGGGACGGAGGCATAGCAAAGGACATACTCTAAAAAAAGACAAAAGTTTTTGAAGTTGTTTCTCACAAAAACGTCCAAATCAGCATTTTCAAAACATATTTTTAGACGTTTTTCTCTGAAGTCCGCCAGAAGTGTATCTAAATCTCAAGGTAGAGTGCCAGGGGCATGTTCAGGGTGGAACTTGGGCGTTCCTAAGACTTAGATATTTTTCAGCCATAATGGAACAAAACAAAACCGTCCAAGACTAAAACTTAGATGTTTTGAGCTAGACCTATTTTTATTACGAATAAGGCACAAAAAGGTGCAATAAATAATCAGATGACCACTGGAGAGAATCAGGAATTGAATCAGGAATGACCTCCCTTTATTCCCCTAATGGTCACTAACCCCCTCCCACCCCCCAAAAATGCGATGATAAACATTACTCTATGTTAGGTCTATTAGAACAGCATGCAGGTCCCTGGAGTAGTCTAGTGTTGGGTGCAGTGCACTGCAGACAGGTGGACCCAGGCTCCTACCTCCCCCTACCTGTTACACTTGTGGAGGAAACTGTGAGCCCTCCAAAACTCACCAGAAACCCACTGTACCCACATATAGGTGCCCCCTTCACCTGTATGGCCAAAGGTAGTGGTGTACAGTTGGGGGTGGTGGGTTTTTGGTGGGTTTTGGGGGGGCTCAGCACACAAGGTAAGGGAGCAATTGTGAGATGTGTACCTGGGAGCATTTTATGAAGTCCACTGCAGTGCCCCCTAGGGTACCCTATTGCTGTCCTGGGATGTCGGGGGGACCAGTCTACTAAAAATGCTGGCTCCTCCTACATCCCAATGGCTTGATATTGTGTGTTTTGCACGTGGACATTTTTTTTTTAATGGACCAAAAAACAAAACATCCAAATCACAAAACATTGTTCGGAACAGTATTTACGAAAACAAAAGATAGACGTTTTTGAAAATGACCTTCTTTCCTATTCGGATTTTGGACGTTTTTGCAAAATGTCCAAAGTCGGACTTAGACGTCACATCGAAAATGCTCCTCTTTGTGAACCTCTTGTGGATAAAAGAACTAAAAGAGAAATAGGGATTGGCAGGGTAAATGATGTCCACTGTAAGGACGCAGAGTAGTGCTTAGGTGGAATTTTGGTAGTTACAGGCATAAGTGCACATGTGTAATGTGTAAATGCCATTATTCTAAACTTTTATACATATAATTAATGCATAAATATTAGCAACTATATTATAGAATTACCCCATTTCGGCACATTGACAGTCATATACCCTTCAAGAATATTTTGTAAAATTATCTGCAGAAATCCTTTAAAAATTATCTCCAAAACTAATGCAAATATGCAGCTGAAGATCCAAGATCTGGTGAAAATGATGACTCTTGTAAACTTCTTCCAAATGTATTAGATAAAAACAAAAAAGTATTATCTAATACCTACAAATTGTTTGCTAGCCTTCATTTTTACCACAAGACAGAAAATAATCATTTCTCAATCTTGTCCCAAAATAATAATAATAATTTTGATGCATTTTATAATCTCTACAGATTCTGGAGTGTACTTCAGAAGTCACTAGTCCAAAAGGCAGGGCTTTTTTTGAGGGGGTACTTGGGGGTACTGAGCACCGGCACCTTTTCCATTGTCTGCTAAAATTGACCCATGGTCCCCAAGTTTGGAGCTCAGACCCTACACACCAATTCTGCCTTCTCATCGATTCTGTGACTGGCTGTAGGGGGCCTGGCTATTGTGAGGTGGGTCCCTCAATGATCACCCCCCCCACACACACACACACACACACACACCCAGAAGGGTGGCCTGGCATTTGAGTACCAGCACCTTTTTCGCTAGAAAAAACACACTGCCAAAAGGTATTATTACTCTTTTACAGAACTGCCAGCACTGGTTTAATAAATACATACCAGACTTGGCATAGCCCACCACCATCAGATCATCGCTCCTGGCTTCAAAGGAATCTAATGCTTGTAAGGTTTCCAGGCTGGTAAAGGTGCATGGATAGAGCATTCCATCACAAGTGAACAACAGCTCCTCATCTGATAAGTCCTTAGCAGCATCTATTGCCGCATCAAGTTTGGAAATAAACTGCTCAGTCATTGTCAGTTCCCTCTGAACTCTGCACTGAAAGAGAAGAGACCTAGCGCTTTTTGCAGTAAAATGCTTATGCAATTATGTTCGGGGTGGGGTTAGTGCTTGGATTTTTTATGGGCTGATTCTCAGAATTCCAGTACTATTTGGTAGGGTGCCCGATTAATACTGTGTAAGCAGTGCAGAAAAATAGTTCCTGAATGCTCAACTGTAAAAAGAACCAAGGTAATAATACAATTTAAGAGGTCATGGGTAGAATGTTTCTAGAAAACCACTGATTAAAGGTTAAAGTAAAATGAATATGTGAAAAGGAGAAATTCTCAGAGTAATAACTCATCCAAGCGGAATGCCACCTTAAGGTCAAAGGCTATTCCTAGAGGGTGGATAAATTTCTCTATCATTGAAAATCTTCAATATGTGAATCTTCATCAGGGACCTGGATTAAATCTGCCACAATCTGCAAACAAATATAAACTGCGCCTATGGAACAGTTTATGTTTGTTCGCCATCGTGTTTTTAAAATGGCTGTGTGGCTTCTAGCAGCTGTCTCATGAGACTGCCACCAGAAGTCTCGGCAGCCATTTTTTCAACATGGTAGTGGCGCCGCCCGTAGCGCAGAAGAGCAAAAAAGAGACAGAGTAGCAGCAGCAGGCAGGAAAGAGTGGGTTTCTTACCTGCCCCCGTAGCCACAGAGGCCACTACACCACTAGGGCGAGTGGTCCCTTCCAGGTAGGACTGTGTAGTGTGTGGGGTTGTGGTATGCGGGAGGAGGATGGCGCAGACTGCAGCAACTGCGGTGGGGGGAGGGTGGCAGGTTTTGGCACAGTATAAGACAAACCAATGGAGTGCAGTAGGGGCTTATAGCCCCTTTAGTTATGTTTAAACAAATGAGAGATCTGCATGAAATAAAATATTTTTATTATTTTGACTTATGAAAACCGCTTGTCCCTGAAACATGCTCGAAACAGAATAATCCATTTGTACAAAACAGAAGAGGTGAAGATGTGATTCCATGTACCCCAATGAAAGGAGAGTTTAATTTTATTTCCAATCTTTGTAACACCAGGCTTCCCAAGGCAGATTACAGCAACAGGATATCCTCACTGAAATTTGGCCATACTGTATTGTATAGAACAGGAGCACAAAATATAGCCTTTATTAGTGTTGTTTCTACCAGCTAAAATATTTTTAAGCAGTTTTAATAATATTCAATTTTATTTCATGATATATTTATATCTACGCATGGGAAGCTTTCAAATAAATTAAAAAGCTGCCGAATAGAAAAACAAACTTTTGTCCTTCACCTTTTAAGGCACTAGGCTGAAAAAGGACGCAGGGTGGGAGAAAGGGGAAGGAGATGCTGGCCCGGGGGGGGGGGGGGGGGGAGACAGGGGTGCCAGAGACCTAGCACAGGCCCTGGTTTCAGCAGCAAGGGCGGTTTTGTTTTGTGCACTGGGAGGGAATAGGAAATGATCTCAACATCTGTTTGACTACATTTGCATGCTATTTGCAGTAATCTTTGGTGCACACATCATTTCCTGCGCTATAACCCTCTGAGCATTGTACGGTAATGCCAGTGCTAGTCTGGCACTGCCTCTAGCACTGGCAATTTTTAGCATCTGCCCATTAGATAGAAAGAAAAAGAGAAGGAGAAATGTGAGGAAAGCAAGAGATGAACAGACAGACAAAGATACAAAAAACATCACAAAGAGAGAATCTTTTTTTTTCTTTCAATGGAAATAGCAGGAAGGCAATGTACAAAGAGAGAGAAGAGGGTTGTTGTTGTTTTTTTTTTTTTAATGGATTTGTTTTGCTGGCAGGAACGCTTCCAGCTCTTGGTTGGAGAGAGAGTGAGACAAGCCAAAGAGAAATTGGAGATGCAGAAATAATTGTCCCTCCTAACCCCTTCATCTCCTCTTTTCTACTTCCTTTGTAAGTCTCAGTTCATAATTTGTTTTAGCCCCATTCTTTCTTTTTATTTGTTGTCATTTTCATTTAATTCTTGATTTGCATCTCGTGATCCTTGTATACTTTCTGCCTTCTCTCCCATCTCCCTCACTGTGACCCCTTATGACTCCTCATTCCTGAACAAGTAGCCCTAGAGAAAACTCATCTGGATTTCTAAAACTAAACAGAGCACAACACAACAGCAAACAGTGCCAAATGGTAAATCTGATTTCTTAGTACATCTTTATATTCATATGTTCCTGGACTCCTTGCTTTCCTTCCATAGTTTGGATTCATTTTGTGAATTATTTTTCCAATATTGTAGTAGTTCTGCAGCATATTTCTGAGCACAATTTTGTCCAATTTAAAATGTCCCTTTAAATTCTAACCTTAGATTTTGTTTTTCATTTTTCAATTCAGTAAAATATGTGCCCATACTTGGTAAAAGATTTCATTAGAGTCCCCTTTAATAATTACTCGTCCTTTTACTATTTCTGGCCTCTTGAAGCGTAATATCTTCTTAAAGTAGAGATGTACTAAAATAACAAGACAGTACAACCTCAGCACGGCAGCAAACACCAGACGTCTATTATCTTTTTCTGAAATTCACTTTTATTGAATAAATAGAGCCATTTTACTCACAGTTAGTAGATTCTCAGAAGTTACTGCCCCAAGGCAAGAGGCTTCGTAGTTCTGAGAGCTGTAAGAGAGGGTGAAGATGAATGTTTGAATAGAATGAAGCTTTATAGCAGAGGCGGGAGCAGTGGCGTTCCTAGGGGGGCTGACACCCGGGGCGGATCGCAGATGCGCCCCGGCCCCCGTGTGCAGCGCCCCCTCCCGGAACAGCGCGGCGCCCCCCCCCGGCGAAAGAACCCCCCAGGTGCACACCGCTGGAGGGGGGGGGTGCCGCACGCCTGCCGGCTCTTCGTTTTCATGCTCCCTCTGCCCCGGAACAGGAAGTAACCTCTCTCCTTCCCCTCATTCCCTTTCCTCCTTTCCTGAAGTTACTATTGAGGAAACTACACTTCTCCTTTCTTCCTCAAAATGTACCACCTGTTCCTCTGATCCCATTCCCACCCACCTTCTTAATGCCATCTCTCCTACTCTTATTCCTTTTATCTGTCACATTCTCAACCTCTCACTTTCCACTGCGACTGTCCCTGCTGCCTTTAAACATGCTGTGGTCACACCTCTCCTTAAGAAGCCTTCACTTGACCCTACTTGTCCCTCTAATTACCGACCCATCTCCCTCCTTCCTTTTCTCTCCAAATTACTTGAGCGTGCTGTTCACCGCCGCTGCCTTGATTTTCTCTCCTCACATGCTATTCTTGACCCATTACAATCTGGTTTTCGCCCTCTCCACTCAACCGAAACTGCGCTTACTAAAGTCTCCAATGACCTATTACTGGCTAAATCCAGAGGTCAATATTCCATCCTCATTCTTCTTGATCTTTCCGCTGCTTTTGACACTGTCGATCACAGCATACTTCTCGATACCCTGTCCTCACTTGGATTCCAGGGCTCTGTCCTTTCCTGGTTCTCTTCCTACCTCTCCCTCCGCACCTTTAGTGTTCACTCTGGTGGATCCTCTTCTACTTCTATCCCTCTGCCTGTCGGCGTACCCCAGGGTTCTGTTCTTGGTCCCCTCCTCTTTTCTATCTACACTTCTTCCCTTGGTTCATTAATCTCATCCCATGGCTTTTCCTACCACCTCTATGCTGATGACTCCCAAATCTACCTTTCTACCCCTGATATCTCACCTTGCATCCAAACCAAAGTTTCAGCGTGCTTGTCTGACATTGCTGCCTGGATGTCTCAACGCCACCTGAAATTAAATATGACCAAAACCGAGCTTCTCATTTTCCCCCCCAAACCCACCTCCCCGCTCCCCCCATTTTCTATTTCTGTTGATGGCTCTCTCATTCTCCCTGTCTCCTCAGCTCGAAACCTTGGGGTCATCTTTGACTCTTCTCTCTCCTTCTCTGCTCATATCCAGCAGACCGCCAAGACCTGTCGTTTCTTTCTTTACAACATCCGTAAAATCCGCCCCTTTCTTTCCGAGCACTCTACCAAAACCCTCATCCACACCCTTGTCACCTCTCGTTTAGACTACTGCAATCTGCTTCTTGCTGGCCTCCCACTTAGTCACCTCTCCCCTCTCCAGTCAGTTCAAAACTCTGCTGCCCGTCTCATCTTCCGCCAGGGTTGCTTTACTCATACTACCCCTCTCCTCAAGACCCTTCACTGGCTCCCTATCCGTTTTCGCATCCTGTTCAAACTTCTTCTACTAACCTATAAATGTACTCACTCTGCTGCTCCCCAGTATCTCTCCACACTCGTCCTTCCTACACCCCTTCCCGTGCACTCCGCTCCATGGATAAATCCTTCTTATCTGTTCCCTTCTCCACTACTGCCAACTCCAGACTTCGCGCCTTCTGTCTCGCTGCACCCTACGCCTGGAATAAACTTCCTGAGCCCCTACGTCTTGCCCCATCCTTGGCCACCTTTAAATCTAGACTGAAAACCCACCTCTTTGACATTGCTTTTGACTCGTAACCACTTGTAACCACTCGCCTCCACCTACCCCCTCCTCTCTTCCTTCCCGTTCACATTAATTGATTTGATTTGCTTACTTTATTTATTTTTTGTCTATTAGATTGTAAGCTCTTTGAGCAGGGACTGTCTTTCTTCTATGTTTGTACAGCGCTGCGTATGCCTTGTAGCGCTATAGAAATGCTAAATAGTAGTAGTAGTAGGGAGTATGAAAACGAAGAGCCGACAGGCGCGCGGCACTCCCCCAGCGGCGTGCACCCGGGGCGGACCGCCCCCACTGCCCCCCCCTTGGTACGCCACTGGGCGGGAGAGCTGATAGGTGAATGAAGGTGGTTCAGAGATAGGATGCTGAACGAGCGGAGGTAAAAAGTCGAGTTCACTGCAGGGGAGCAAGAGGACATATGCAGTCCGAGGCAATATGGAGAATGTCTGCCTCGCAGTGTTGCCAATTAACCAGTTCCAAAACCCGGCCAAAATTTCACACCCCCACCCCCGCCGTCATCAGCTCCACCCCGACATCACCATCCCCGCCCCTGATGTCATTAACCACTCCCCCAATGTCACTACCCCCCCCCCCAAGTCACTAACCACGCCCCCTGCGGGGCTAAAAACCGCAGCGCCGGCAGAGAAAAAAAAACCCACCCGGCAAAAAAAAAAACAGCCCAAAAAATGCAACCCGCAGCGGTCAGAAATTTCCCGCAGCGGGTTGTGGAAAACCGCCCAATTGGGCGGGAAAACCGCCCATCTGGCAACCTTGCTGCCTCGTGCAGACAGGGAGGTCAAGAAAAGGCACACACAGGCCCAGAGAGGGAGCGGTAAAGGGACCAATAGGGACAGAACCTGGGACCAGGTAGCAGAGGTGGTCCTAGAGGGCAGTCCTCAATTGGAGAGAAAGGTCATACCCTAGCTGACCCATCAGGACAAAGATAGTAGGAATAATCAGATTGTAGGTAAACAAAGGAATCGAGCTCAGTAGAGAAAGGGAGGAGGCCTTTGCAGGAGAACAGACCACTAGTAACAGACTTTATACAAACAAGCAGGGGTGGCTGCAGTCAGTGGCGTACCTAGGGTAGTTGACACCCGGGGCCGGTCATTTTTTAACACCCCCCCCCCCCCCAAATCCAGTACTAGGCATACCGAGAATACAAAACATTCAGGACCTATAGAGCGATTCTACCATACCATAAGCAGTAATTTGTAAGAGTCACACAAGGAAAAGGAAAGCATCTTAAACACTACAGTGAGCACTAGAACATCAATTCACCTATTCTAAAATGAAAACAGACAGATTAGTACAGATCGTGGATCCTGCAGTCAATGCCAACCAAAAGCCATGTCATTTTCACAAACACAGATACACCCTAATCCACTATAGAATAAGTAATCTATTTAGACAAAAATTAAACTGAACCCCCGATGCCAGACTCTGCATACAATGCAACACCACAGAAACAGAAACTGTCCCCTAGTACTGTGCAAAATATAAAGACAGCACATGTAAATTTGAAAAAACTAACACCAATCACCACTTTACAAATTAACAAATAGAAATAAAACAAATACAGAAAATAAAATAATACCATTTTATTGGACTAATACATTTAGCTTCCAGAGGCCAAAATCTCCTTCCTCAGGTCAATACAGTATAGTGCTGTTACATTATCCTATCCTGACCTGAGGAAGGGGGTTTTGTTCTCTGAAAGTTAAGTCAAAATGTTTTAAAATTAGTCCAATAAAAAGATTACCTTATTTACATGTTAAAGCAAAAAAATAAAAAAATGTATTTTATTTACAGTTTGTTGTCTCTGGTTTCTGCTTTCCTCATCTTCTTTTCACAGTCTTCCTTCCATCCAGCATCTGTCTTCATTCGCTCTCTCTCTCTCTCTGCCCTCCAGTGTCTGCCCTCTCTAATGTCCCTTCCGTCCACTGTCTGCCCTCTCTCTCTCTGCCCCTTCCATCCACTGTCTGCCTTCTATTTCGGCCCCTTCCATCCACCATCTGCCCCAGTCTGCCATCTCTCTCTCCGCATTCCATCAACATCTGCCTTCTCTCTCTCCCTTCCATCCACATCTGCCCTCTATCTCTGTCCCTTCCATCCACCATTTACCCCAGTCTGCCCTCTTTCTCTCTCCCCCTTCCACCCACCATCTGCCCTTTCTCTCTGCCCCTTCAATCCGTCTGCCCTCCCTCTCCCATCCATCCAAGGTCTGCCCTCCCTCACGCTCCCCACTTCCATCCAGGGTCTGTCCCCTCTCTCTCTGCCCCCTCTTTTCAGCCCCCTTATTCCACCTACCCCTAGTTCCAGCCACAGCCCACATCTCCCACCTGCCCCCCTTTCCAGCCCCATTATCCCACCAGTCCCCAGCCCTTTTCTCCCATCAGTCCCGAGCTTCAGCCCCAGCCAGTTCTCCCTGTCCCCTTTAAAGCCCCCAGTTTCAGCCCCTGCCCCGTTTCAGCTCCCAGTTCCAGTACTAGCCCCCTTATCCTAAATACCCTCCTTTTCAGCCCCCAGTTCCAGCCCCCTTCATCCACCACATGCCTTGCATCCCCCCTTTTCAGCCCCAGACCCATTCTCCCACCTGCCCCAGGCATGGACCCATTTTCCCTCCTGCCCCCTTGTCAGACCCCAGTTCCAGCTTCAGACCCCTTCTCCCATCTGAGCCCTCCCCTCCCCAATCCCCTTCTCCCCTCTGAGCTCCCCCACCCTCCCCAATCCCCTGCTTCCCTCTGAGCACCCTCACCCTCCCCTTCTCCCCTCTGAGCACCCTCCCCAATCCCCTGCTTCCCTCTGAGCACCCTCACCCTCCCCTTCTCCCCTCTGAGCACCCTCACCAATCCCCTTCTCCCCTCTGAGCTCCCCCACCCTCCCCAATCTCCTTCTCCTCTATGAGCACCCCCACCCTCCCCAATCCCCTTCTCCCCTATGAGCACCCCCACCCTCCACAATCCCCTTCTCCCCTATGTGCACCCCCACTCTCCCTAATCCCCTTCTCCCCTCTGAGCACCCTCCCCCTCCCCAATCCCCTTCTCCCCTCTAAGCACCCTCACCAATCCCCTTCTCCCTTCTGAGCCCCCCTCCCATCTGAGCCCCTCCTCCGTCGAGAGCCCTGAGCCCTCTTTCACCCTAAAGCCACCACCCTGCTTTTTTTTTTTAATCCGTGCAGCGATACAGGCAGCGCCTCACGTCTGCCCTGCATGAACTGAAAAGAGAAAATCGCTTCTGGCGTCGGGCCTTCCCTCGCTTGTTGTCCCGCCCTCTTTTGAGGTAACTTCCTATTTCCTCGAGGGCGGGACAACAAGCGAGAGAAGGCCCAACGCCAGAAGCGATTTTCTCTTTTCAGTTCATGCAGGGCAGACGCGAGGCGCTGCCTGCATCGGCGATCGCTGCACGGATTTTTTTTAAAAAGCTGTCGGCTTTCGCGGAGCACCCCCCACTCGCTGATACCCGGGGCGGACTGCCCCCCCCCCTTGGTATGCCACTGGCTGCAGTACATGTGAGACTACATTACACACAATGCATTGCTCATATATCTTTGAAGTGAGTGACTGCAGCAGTGAAAATCCTTAGAAGTAAGGATACCGTGCAGTAATGTGCCCATGCTACCTGATTAGTGCAGGAACATCTATTCTCCTCCCCAGATACGCCTCCCCTGGCAAAAAAGAATTATTTTTTACTGCAGGAGTAGCACGCATTGCTGCCCAATCTACTGCAGGATGCCTCAGCGCATCCTGTGGTACTGCCCTTTTACCAAGCGGTAGGCCCGCATTACATCCACCATGCCTTAGGGGCCCTTTTACTAAGCCACATAGGTGCCTATGCGAGACAAACACGCGTCAATTTGGAATTAACACCTGGGCGGTAAATTCATGTCAAAATTATTAATTAGGGAATAACTCTTTTAATTCCAGAGTCACTTTTAATATCTAATACACAAAGACTCCAGTATTTTTTTCATATCACAAAAACATTTTATTGTATTGCAATGCCCACTAACCTCACCAGCACTGCTACCTAATGTTAAAACCTCACACATTCATTCCTCCACTCACCTTGCACCACCTGCATTTAAATACAAAACAACTGGTTTTACATTTTAAACTGCATACTTATGCTGTTTCTTATTTTACATATGTTTTACCATACTTATACATTATATCATGCACAAATGATCAAAACTCAGTCCTGCCAGCTAGATAGTCCTTTTCCTACAGACGCCACACCTTCCACTTGGACGCTGTAAAAGTGTTTCCACGTAAACGCTGGATGAGTGCTGTTCATGGAAAAACACTGTATGTCTGTTGACCCTCCATTGGCTGATTAAATACGCCACCTCCAATCATCTGTATGCATCACAATACAAGTGCTGTGTGCTCGGTGACTAACTCAACAGTCCACCATATCTGTTTCATATTGTGCCGGTTCCCCAATGCAGGACCGCATTTCACAAATCTTCCTCAGGAGGAACCACCATCAAATTTCTTCTACACATCAAATGGCTGCATGCTGGATTGAAACTCCCGCAGGGCTGAGCCACAGACGCCGCACAGGAAATCACACACAGGTAAATTCATGTGCCTAATTTTTATTTTCTGGCGCATAGCACTGACCAGGTGGTAAAAGGCATTCTACACACGTAGACCATTACCACCCAGTTAACACGTAAGACCTTACCGCTAACTCAATGGGTGGCAGTAAGGTCTCAGACCCAAAATGGACGCATACCAATTTTCATTTTGCCGCATGTCCATGTTTGGCCAAAACTTTTAAAAGGGCATTTTTTACAGGTGCGCTGAAAACTGGATCTGTGTGCATTCAAAACACGTGCTTACACTAGCACAGGCCATTTTTCAATGCACCTTTGTAAAAGGACCCCTATGTGAATAAGAAAACGATTTCAAAAACAAATATATTTTTAAAACTTTTTGAAAGAGGAAATAAGAGGATAAATCTCTAATCTGCTTCAGAAGATTACTCCAAATCTTGGCCCTCTGAAAAGGGAAGGACAATTCCAGCTGCCTCCTAATTCGAAGTCTCTTCATTACTGGAAAATTAAGTTTCATTTTTTTGGGAACTTTTTGCAAAGTAAACCAATTGTTTGGGAAATTCAAAATATTGACTATGCCTTCAGAATTTTGATCATAAAAAGATAAACCTCCGATATTCAGCCAGTGACAGGCAGCACTTTTGCTGTCCGCTGCCGGTGTTGAACCCAGGTTCTGGCGACCAGCATTGAATATCCGGGACAACTTAATCGGTGTTAAGCTGATATTCAGTGCTAACCAGTTAAGTGCTTAAAAGTTAAAAGTAGATCTGCTATTTATGTGGCCTATTTTAACCGCTAAACATAACCGGTTTGGCGCTGAATATTCACACCTAACATAGTAACATAGTAAATGATGGCAGATAAAGACCTGAACGGGCCATCCAGTCTGCCCAACAAGATAAACTCATTTTACATGGAATGTAATACTTTATATGTATATCCGAGTTTGATTTGTTCCTGCCTTTCTCAGGGAGAGCATTCCACATATCCACCACCCTCTCTGTGAAAAAATACTTCCTGACATTAGTCCTGAGTCTGCCCCCTTCAACCTCAATTCATGTCTTTCCCATGTCCAGAAAAAGTTTGTATGCGGATGAATACCTTTCAAATATTTGAACGTCTGTATCATGGCACCCCTGTTTCTCCTTTCCTCCAAGGTATACATGTTCAGGTCGGCAAGTCTCTCCTCGTACAGTTTGCAATGCAAATCCCATACCATTTTCGAAGCTTTTCTTTGCACCGCACCGCTTCCAGTCTTTTTACATCTTTAGCCAGATAAAGCCTCCAAAACTAAACACAATACTCCAAGTCAGGGCCGTGCCAATAAGGTAAGCGGGGTAAGCATGGCAGGGGGGCGCCGCCGCACTATGCTTACCTCGCCCTCCTGCTCCCGCAGCAAGAAGATTCCTTTCCTTTTTTTTTCTTTTAATTTTACCTCCGTCCGGCAGCGCAGCGTCAGTGAAGGAGGCGGCGCTCCCGACGTGTCTATTGTCTAGCCTTCCCCTTCGCTCATGTTCCGCCTTCTTCTGATGTCATTTCCTTGACATCAGAAGAAGGCGGAACATGAGCGAAGAGAAGGCTAGACACGTCGGAAGCGCCGCCTCCTTCACTGACGGTGCGCCTGCACTGCCGGATTGAGGTAAATTTAAAAGAAAAAAAAAAGGAAAGGGATGTTGGAAGGATGGGGGGGGGGGGGAGAAGAGGGCGGGCAGTTGGGACATGGGAGCAGGAGGGCAGGGGAGAGAGGAGCATGTGAGGGCAGGGTTCATGGAAGGGAGAGAGGGAAATTGCTGGATAGGGTCAGGGATGAATGGAGGGGGCAAGGGACAGATGGGCATGGATTGATGGGAGGGTAGGGCTCAGGGAGAGAGGGGAATTGCTGGATAGGGATGAATGGAGGGGGCAGGGGACAGATGGGTCTGGATGGATATGGATTGCAGGACAGGGCTCAGGGAGAGAGGTGGAATTGCTGGATAGGGATGAATGGAGGGGGCAGGGGACAGATGGGCATGGATGGATATGGATTGCAGGGCAGGGCTCAGGGAGAGAGGGGAATTGCTGGATAGGGACGAATGGAGGGGGCAGGGGACAGAGAAGCATGGATGGGCATGGATTGGGAGGGCAGGGCTCAGGGAGAGAGGGGAATTGCTGGATAGGGATGAATAGAGGGGGCAGGGGACAGATGGCCATGGATGGATATGGATTGCAGCGCAGGGCTCAGGGAGAGAGGAGAAATTGCTGGACATAAAGGGGAGGAAAGAGAGATGAAGGAGATGAAATGAGGGAAAAGGAAGAGAGGAGAAAAACTGCACATGGATGAAGAAAATAGGCAGAAGCTGAGGACCAGAAATGAAGAAGAAAGGAGGAAAGGAAAGAAATAAATGGAAAGGAACCCCTGGAAACGGAGTTAAGAGGACAGATAGCCGCAGAATCAGATACTGGGCCAGCATGATCAGAAAAAGAAAGTCACCAGACAACAAAGGTAGAAAAAAAATCATTTTATTTTCATTTTAGTGTTTGGAATATGTCCACTTTGAGAATTTACATCTGCTATCTTATTTTGCAATGTATAGCAATTTGTTTCTTAGAATATTGCTGACAATTCCTGTCAGTGTGGCAAGGCGGGGGGGGGGCCCAACTGATAGTCTGCAGGGGGGCGCCAGAGACCTTAGGCACGACCCTGCTCCAAGTGGGGCCTCACCAATGACTTGTAGAGGGGCATCAACACCTCCTTTCTTCTGCTGGTTATACCCCTCTCTATGCGGCCTAGCATCCTTCTAGTCACGGCTGTCACCTTGTCACATGGTCCTTCACCTTCATATCCTCCGACACCAACACCCCAAGGTCTCTCTCCTGAGTCGAACTTACTAATCTCTCCCCTCCTATTCGATATCTCTCTTTTGGGTTTCTACACCCCAAATGCATCACTCTGCACTTCTTGGCATTAATTTTTAACTAACCTATAACCTCAGGGGAAAATAGTCTATTATCGAAGTACAATCTCTACATCACATAACTCACTTAAAGTACTCCAAAATTAAATAACATACTTTAATTAACTAATACATATGCATATATATTCAACAAACAAACACAATTTCTGCGGAACTCACATACGGGGATGGCGTTCCGTATACCCCACCTGGATAGCAGACTCAATGGTGCGTAGCCAGCTTGATACATGGTTCCTCCTGAAGAAGTAATCCACGAAATGCGGTCTTGCATTAAGGGCCAGAAAGATTTAAAGACATGCTATTGAGCTGATCTTTGTGGTTTCTCCGGTAGCCTTCCCCTTGCCACATAGTGTCGCTACGCAGACTAACAGGAATACAGTTTGTGCAGTTATTTCCAGCTGAATA
Organism: Microcaecilia unicolor; assembly: GCF_901765095.1. Classification (NCBI taxonomy): domain Eukaryota; kingdom Metazoa; phylum Chordata; class Amphibia; order Gymnophiona; family Siphonopidae; genus Microcaecilia; species Microcaecilia unicolor. Next base: position 267,332,581 of record NC_044033.1, on the reverse strand, counting down.
CTCAGTACTCATTAATAGTTTCCACTTATAATTGCAGCATTGGACACTGAAACAGCCATCACTGGGCTTTTGACATCATTAAATCGTGACCATCTTTGTGTGAGAGGCTGGCGAAAATGATCCAGGAACCTTAGGTCTCCACTTACATTTGGAGCATTGGACACTGAAATAGCCATCACTGGGCTATTGACATCATTAAATTGTGGCCATCGTTGTGTGAGAGGCCGGCAAAAATGATCCAGGAACCTTAGGTGAACTGTCTGCATAGCAAATGCAGTTTATACATTTATTTGAGCCAATAGAGACTACTTGATGGCACCTTTAGTATAATCATGACCATGTTCCTTGTATAGTGATGCATTAATGGAATGGGAATGTATGAGATTATTTTGCTTGTGAGCGAACCTGAGAGTGTGGTGAGTGGAAGTGAGTTCTACAGAAATTGTGTTTGTTTGTTGAATATATATGCATATGTATTAGTTAATTAAAGTATGTTATTTAATTTTGGATTAAATTTTAACTGCCAGACCCTCGGCCATTCTTCTAACTTTTGGAGATCCCTTCTCTTCGTTTCTACTCCCTCCAGGGTATCCACTCTATTGGCTATCTTCGTGTCATTCGCAAAAAGGCAAACCTTTCCTTCCAACCCTTCAGCAATATCTCTCACAAATATATTATAAAAAATGGGCCCCAGCACTGACCCCTGAGGAACCCCACTGCTCACCATCCTTTCCTCCGAATGGATTTGATTTACCACCACCCTCTGCCACCTGTTGGTCAACCAGTTTTCTATCCAGTTCACCACTTTCAGTCCTAAGTTCAGCCCTTTCAGCTTATTCACGAGTCTTCTGTGGGGGATCATATCAAAGGCTTTGCTGAATAGAAGTGGAAGAGGATCCACCACAGTGTACACTAAAGGTGCAAAATGAGAGGTTGGAGGAGAACCAGGAAGGAACAGAGCCCTGGAATCCAAATGAAGACAACGTATCAAGGAGTAAGCTGTGATCAACAGTGTCAAAAGTGGCGGATAGATCGAGAAGGATGAGGATAGAATAGAGACCTTTGGATTTGGCCAGTAACAGGTCATTGGAAGCTTTTGTAAGTGCAGTTTCAGTTGAATGAAGAGGGCGAAAGCCAGATTGGAGTGGGTCAAGAACAGCTTGAGATGAAAGAAAGTCAAGACAGCGGTAGGGAGCAAGGAACGGAAAGTCGGGAAGCTGAGGGCGAGCAGGTGGGACTGGGGTTGGAATGAACTCGGAGGCAGGTGGAGGCTGGGGCAAATTACTGGACAATGTTTGGGATGGAGGAAAGGGGGCAAAGGAGAATCGCTGGACATGGATGGGAGTGGAGGGCAGGGGAGAGAGGAGAATCACTGGACATGGATGGGAGGGAAGGATAGGGGCAAAAGAGAATCACTGGACATGGATGGGAGAGGAGGGCAGAGGAGAATTGCTGGACATGGGAGGGAAGGGCAGAGGATAATCACTGGACATGGATAGGAGGGGAGGTCAGGGCAGGGGAGAGAGGAGAATTGCAGGAAAGGATAGGGGCAAAGGAGAATCACTGTACATGGATGGGAGGGGAGCGCAGGGGGAGAAAGGAGAGTTGCTGGGCATGGATGGATGAAGGGGAGGGCAGGAGAAATGCTGGACATGGATGCAAGAGAGGGAAGACAGGAAGGAGATGCACATGGATGGAGGGGAGAGAGGAGAAATGCTGGACATGGATGGAGTGGAGGGCAGGGAAGAAAGGTGAAATGTTGGAGGGAAGGAAAGACAGAGGACGGAGATGCACACGGATCTATGTCCAGCATTTCTCCTGAGAGGGAAGACAGAGGAAGTAGATGCACATAGATGGAGTGGAAGGGGGGAAAGGAGAAATGCTGGACATGAATGGGGGGGGGGGGAAGACAGAGGAGGAAATGCACATGGATTTAGGGGAGAAAGGAGAAATTCTGGACATGGATGGAGAGAACGGAAGACAGAGGAAAGGGACGCACATGGATGGAGGGGAGGGGAGAGAGTTGAAATGCTGGACATGGATGGATGAGAGGGAAGAGAGAGGAAGTGAGATGAACACGGATGGAGGGGAAGAGAGAGGAGAAATGCTGGACATAGATGAAGGGGGAGAGGAAAAATGTTGGACATGGATGGTATAGTATTTTCAGTGATACCTGTTTATATGCGCCGTGTCTGGTATAAGGGGTGTGGCTACTGTGGGTGTGGCTATCATAGGGGCAGAGCCGTAGATTGTGACCCTGCCCATAATGAGTACCGGTACCTTTTTCCTACAAAAAAAGCACTGGCAGTGCCCAAGGTCCCTGAGGCTCTAGGGGGCCCAGAGGCTCTGCCCAGATGCCTGGCACGCCGCTGGTGATCTATTGGCCTCAGCGGGGGGTAACATGTTCTTTCCTGCCCTGCCAGCTGTACTGCCGCTATTCCCCCCCCCCCCCCCCCCCTCTCTGGCACCACCGTATTTTAAAAATGGCAACCGAGACTCCCTGCCAGTGGCGTAGCCACAGGTGGGCCTGGGTGGGCCAGGGCCCACCCACTTAGAGCTCAGGCCCACCCAACAGTAGCACACGTTTAGCGGTAGCTGGTGGGGATCCCAAGCTCCGCCAGTTGAAAACTTCCCCCGATGGTAGTGAAAACGCTACTCTCCATGATACCGGCACCTGCGCATGCTCAGTTTTCAATGTATGCCTGCTGCAGACTGCCAAGGTGGAAAGAAGCATTTTCCCGCCAGCTGAGATATTTTTTTGGGGTGGGGGGGAGAGAACACTTGGTGCCCACCCACTTCTTGCCTAGGCCCACCCAAAATCTGTTGTCTAGCTACGCCTCTGCTCCCTGCGGAAGTCTCGCAAGACTGTTGAAACCCACAAGACTACTGTGAGAAGTCTGGGCCGCCATTTGGAAAACACAGCGGCACAGGCAGGTGGGGGAATATCAGAAGCATAGCGGGCAGGAAAGAACATGCTCTCCCCCCGCAGATGCCACCAGACTACCAGGACCCCTCAGGTAGGACCAGGGCAGCGGGGGCATCAGGGGGTGTCAGGCAGTGGCTGGGCGGGGGGCCCAGACCACCCTCAGTGCCTGGGGGCCCAGACCACTCTCAGTCTGCCCCTGGCCTGAGCCCTTACCGCCACCCATTGACCTGGCAGTAAGGGCTCACACGCTACCCATGCAGTAATCAGGCAGCAAGCGCCAATGTGGCCCTGTTGCCAATTACCTCCAGGAATGCCCCTGCAGTGGAAACTAGAAAAATATTTTCTACCGCAGCAAGCAACATGTGCCAACTTGAAATTACCACCAGGCGCCCATGCTACCCCAGTGGTAGTGTCCATTTGGCGCGCACTACCCATGTGTTAGTCCTACTACATCTTAGTAAAAGAGCCGTGGGATAAACATAAAGGAATCCTGTTCAGAAGGAAGAGATCCTCAGAAGCTTAGCGGAGATTGGGTGGCAGAGCCAGTGGTGGGAGGCGGGGCTAGTGCTGGGCAGACTTCTACGGTCTGTGCCCTGAAAATGGCAGATGCAAATCAAGGTCAGGTATACACATAAAGTAGCACATATGAGTTTATCTTGTTGGGCAGACTGGATGGACCGTACAGGTCTTTCTCTGCCATCATCTACTATATTACTATCCAGCTCATTTTCGAAAGTGTCGCCGGCCATCTTCCGACATACATTGGGAGATGGGCGGCGATCTCGGAAAAGCAGCGAAATCGGTAAAATCTAAAGTTGCTTTTTTGACAGCATCACCGCTTTCCCGTCACCTCGCCGGCGAAAGTTCAAAGGGGCGTGTCGCTGGCGAAGCGAAGGCGGGACATGGGCAGGCATGGGCATGGCTACCAGATGGCCAGCTTTTGCGGATAATGGAAAAAAAAAGTGGCGTTAAGCAGTATTTCGCCGGCTTTACTTGGTCCTTTTATTTTCACAACCAAGCCTCAAAAAGGTGCCCCAACTGACCAGATGACCACTGGAGGGAATGGGGGATGACCTCCCCCAGTGGTCACCAACCCCCTCCCACACGAAAAAAATAAAAATAAAGCACTTTTTTGCCACCCTGTATGCCAGCCTCAAATGTCATACCTAGATCCCTGACAGTAGTATGCAAGTCCCTGGAGCAGTTTTTAATGGGTGCAGAGCACTTCAGGCAGGCAGACCCAGGTCCATCCCCCCCCCCCTACCTGTTACACTTGTGGTGCTAAGTGTTGAGCCCTCCAAACCCCCCCAACACCCACTGTACCCACATGTAAGAGCCCCTCTTCACCCATAAGGGCTATGGTAATGGAGCAGAGGTGTGGGGAGTGGGTTTGGGGGGGATTTGGGGGGCTCAGCACCCAAGGTAAGGGAGCTATGCACCTGGGAGCTATTTGTGTATTTTTAAAAAATTTTTAGACATGCCCCCTAGGGTGCCCGGTTGGTGTCCTGGCATGTCAGGGGGACCAGTGCATTACAAATGCTGGCTCCTCCCACGACCAAATGCCTTGGATTTCACCGGGTTTGAGATGGCCGGCATTTTTTTCCATTATCGCTGAAAAACAAAACCGGCCATCTCAAACTCGGCAAACTCTGGCATTTGGCCGGGCTAAACCGTATTATCGAAAAAAAAGATGGCCAGCCATCTTTTTCAATAATACGGTTCTGGCCAGCTGTTGCACTGCCGCCAAAATAGATCGCCGGCGATCTATTTCGCTGGCAAGTTTCGATTATGCCCCTCTATTTTATAAACTACTGCAGATGGGCAGCCAATTTGCACGCCAGTTTCAGTTGATGGAAGTCCTCACACCCAAAGTTGGGCATGGAATTCAGCGTCTAATGTTATTCCATAAAGAGCGCTCATCCTGGAGCGCTGGGTGGCAATTTTTTCAGTGCCCTTATTTGGGCACAAGTTACTGAATCTGACCCCGTCTTGCCTTGGTGCTGCATTTTATTTGAAGATTCCATGCCAGTGTTGAACTAATAGTTACATATCTACTGTACATATCTACAAATTCTTCACAGTTAGAGAAATGTTTATAATTGTGTTAGTGCCCTTTGGTGGAGTAAATGTGAAAATAAAGGGAACAGCACTGTATGGAGATAAATTTCTCTAGTTTGCATATCACTTGTGGATGGACTGTTGAGGTCTTTATCTGCCGTCACTTACTATGTTACTATGGGGCTCTTTTACTAAGCCGCATAGGCGACTACGCACGCCCAACGCACGCCAAATGGGGGTTACTGCCAGGTTGCTATGTGGCCCTTGTGGTAATTTCAATGTTGGTGCGTGTCCGCTACGCGCGCCTGAAAAATATTTTGTATTTTCTGACGCGCGGCAGCTACGCGCATCAAGTGGAATTTGATGCGCATAGACCATTACTGCCCGGATACCACGTGAGACCTTACCACTAGGTCAATGGGTTGTGGTAAGGTCTCAGACCCAAAATGGGCACGTGACAATTTTCATTTTGCCACACGTCCATTGTTGGCAAAAATTTATAGAAGGCATTTTTTGTATGTGCGCTAAAAAATAATTCTGTGCCCGCCCAAAACACGCATCTACACTATTGCAGGCCATTTTTTCAGCGCACCTTAGTAAAAGGACCCCTATGTTACTTAATTTCAGTTCTCTCTCTTTCTTTCTCTCTCTCTTTCCTTTAATCGGGGTTTGGTGGCTGGTGTAGGATAATTTGATATTTTGGACTTTATTTTCCTTCTGTTGATGTTGTATCCAATCAGATTGCCTTGTATGTTTTTTGTTTTAAAAACATTAATAATAATTTTTTTTTTCAAACAGTGCAATTTTGGGGAAGCAATGGAGAATCAATTACAAGAGAATTACCACCCCTTCAATTCCAAAACAACTGCTGAAATTGGAATTTGGCACCATCTAGTTGTCAACACTCAGAACAATTTTCAGATTTCCCCAGATAGCTTGCCCTGTCTGAAAAAGGTTCCTTTAAGAATGGTTGAACGTGTGTGCGAGTACTGTAAACTGGGATAAAAAGTAGAGGAAGGGATTATTAGGTCAGGGTTGTAAGCAGTCCACGTACATAGACATTTTCAAATGCAGACATGCCAAGAGCAGCCAGCTACAGAAATAGCAAGGTACAAATGTACATGTAGTAACATAGTAAATAGTAAATGACGGCAGATAAAGACCTGTACGGTCCATCCAGTCTGCCCTACAAGATAAACTCATTTTACACGGTATGTGATACTTTATATGTATACCCGAATTTGATTTGTCCTTGCCTTTAACCTCTTAGATTCTCTGCTGGTATTTTCAGGGATAACGGAACATTCCTGTGAAGGAATATACAGATCCCCTGGTGGTTCTGGATCATGGGTGGGCAAACTGCAGCCTGCCATTGAATTAGACCATGGAAGGTATCCACAGAAAATGTCATTAACCAGAGTTTTGGTAATTTTAAATACTGTATTTTGCAAATATTTTCAGAAGAGCCATTCTAGCAGTTTGTTTCCATCGTTTTTAGTATCTTTATTTATTTATTTATTTATTTATTACAAATGGTCTATGGAGCTCTGTGCACTTCTGGTTCCAACATTAGATAATGTTGTGGCCCAAGAGGGATAGCACTGATATTGTGCAGCCCTCTGTGTATAAAGGTTACCCACTCCTCTTCTAGATATTGGAGAGTATAGGAACAGAATGCAAAACAGCACTTCCTTGGGTCCTAATGTCCTAAGAGGAGCTGAAGTTTCCAAAAATTCAGGATAGCAGAGGATTCTTCCTTTGCAAGTTGACCAAAAGGGACCTGGGACCCAACCAGCAGTCTGCAGTGGCTCAATAAAGAGAAAGAGGTGTCCAGTCCCTGTATCCAGATGCCAGTATGTTGCTTCACGCAAGAGAGGAAGGGAGCTGTGTTAATAAGGTACTTCAGCAAAAGAGAGGAGTCAGTTCTGCAAAGGTGCAGAGAACCAGGATTTTGTGGTATCCTAGAAGGTATTGGGTTACCCCATAGCAGAATCAGTAGGAGAACCTGGCACAGATCAAGTAAGGAAAGCCTGACTGATAGAATGTATTTGTGAGTGAATGGAGATTATAAATCAAATTATTACAGTAAAACTTTATTTGGAACAAAGGGGGCAGCTAGAATATAAGGGAGTGGCTAGTGTAAACAGATTTTCAGGTGCCTATTTTAGGTCAGTTTTATAAAGACAAGTGGATGCCAACTCTTTATAAAATACTAGCATAAGTGGCAGAAATTATATCTGTATTGCAGGCACAGATATTCACACCTGCCCTGGAGCAAGTATAAATTTAGACGCATACCCATAATTTTTATGTATGTGCATTTTTATGTATATGCATATTATGCCGGATTCTATATAGCATGCCTAGAGATCTGTGCCAAAATCCAGGCATGTTCTATAACAATGCACATAACTTCCTATGAGGAAAGGCTGAAGCATCTAGGGCTCTTCAGCTTGGAGAAAATACGGCTGAGGGGAGATATGATAGAGGTCTATAAACTAATGAGTGTGTTACTCTTTCCAAAAATACTAGGACTAGGGGGCATGCGGTGAAGCTACAAAGCAGTAAATGTAATATGAATCAGAGAAAATGTTTCTTCACTCAACGTGTAATTAAACTCTGGAATTCATTGCCAGAGAATGTAGTAAAGCCGGTTAGTTTAGCGGGGTTTAAAAAAGGTCTGGACGGCTTCCTAAAGGTAAAGTCCACAGACCATTATTAAATTGACTTGGGGAAAATCCACTGCTTATATTTCTGGGATAAGCAGCATAAAATGTATTGAACTGTTTTAGGATCTTACCAGGTATTTGTGACCTGGATTGGCCACTGTTGGAAACAGGATGCTGGGCTTGATGGACTTTGGTCTGTCCCAGTGTGGCAATACTTATGTACTTATAACTTCATTGGCTTAACAAGCTAATCAGCATTGATAACAGCACTTAACAAGTGATAATGAGCACTAATTAGAATTTACAAGCACAACTCGTTAAGTGTATTCTGTAATGAATCGCGCCTAAATTCTAAGCCTTGCAGTTCAAAAGGGGTGTGGCTATGGGTGTTTTGTGAGCATTCCCAAATTTACATAATGTATTTATAAAATATGGCTCAGTGTGTGTAGATCTACGCGCAGGGATTTATGCCACGTTTTCATTGGTGTAAACGGCGGCGCATAGCTGTAGGCGCTGAGATATCAGCTAAGCTTATTCTATTTACCATGCCTAAATCTAGGCACCATTTATAGAATACACTTAGGCAGCAATGTGTACAGCATGGATTTTTAGGCGCCTTATATAGAATCTGGGGCATTGAATGTTTGTACGTTTGGGAAGCTCGCCAGGTGCCCTTGGCCTGGATTGGCCGCTGTTGTGGACAGGATGCTGGGCTCAATGGACCTTTGGTCTTTTCCCAGTGTGGCATTACTTATGTACTTATGTACTTATTGTGCATAACAGCAGTAGCAGTCTCTGCTATGGAGCAGCACTACCAAAACCAAAGCAAGACGGAGTAAGAAGATTGGCATCTTGGGATACATAGGCGGTCGGTGGCCCAACTGTTTGGGGAGGCTAAAGGGGGTGGGGTTAGGGGTGGGGCCAGGGGTGGAGCTTAAATCCATAATTGATAACACACAGAAAAAATAAAAATGAAAGTTACAATACCTTTTATTAAATTTAGATATTAGATATGTATCATATGTCAAAGAATAAAGTGGTTGCTCAAAGCATATACTAACCACAATCGCTCAACTGCAAAACACTATGCACAACTTTGTGCAAAAACACACCTAGAATCTTACTGTACCATAAATATTACACTGGGCAGAACCTAATACACCAGTATACCACCCATACGGAAAATGCAGACCATCAACAATATGAAACAAGGTATCATAATATCACAATTCTCATGTACAGCCACAAAACACCCTCATTCATGTTTATTGTGGGATAAAATGCCATAAATAAGTAAGTAAATAAATAAATGTAAACATTTAATGTTGAGCACCTGCTTCTCAAAGTGGACATATTCCAAACACTATAATGAAAATAAAATTATTTCTTCTACCTTTGTTGTCTGGTGACTTTGTTTTTCTGATCATGCTGGCCCAGTATCCGATTCTGCTGCTATCTGTCCTCATAATTCCATTTCCATGGCTTCCTTTCCATTTATTTCTTTACTTTCCACCTTTCTTCTTCATTTCTTGTCCTACATCCGTAAGTAAAAGCTGGGTCCTCCGCAGACTTGACTGTCCAGAGGATCCAGCTTCTGCCTATTTTCTCCATCCAGGTGCAGTTTTTCTCCTATCTTCCTTTTCCCTCATTTCATCTCTCTTTCCTCCTCTCTATGCTTCTCTGTCCCCTGCCCCCTCCATTCATCCCTATCCAGCAATTCCCCTCTCTCCCTGAGCCCTGCCATCCATGTCCAGATGGTCCTGTCTCCCTTACCCTCCTGCTCCCATGTCCAACTGCCTAACTGACTGCCTGCCCTGGCGCCCTCTTCTTCCCCCAAGGATCCTTTTTCTTTTAAATTTACCTGACCTCCGAGTCCGACCGCATTGGGCAGCAGCGTCACTGGAAGCGCTCCCCTCCCGAGTCCCGACGTCTCTGGCAGATGCTTCCTGATTCGTTCATTCGTTAATCCTCTAGGGCAGGACACTGAGAATGAACGAATCAGGAAGCTTCTGCTAGGGACGTCGGGACTCGGGAGGGGAGCGCTTCCAGTGATGCTGCTGCCCATGCAGTCAGACTCGGACAGCAGTTAGGTAAATTTAAAGAAAAGAAAAAGGATCCTTGGGGGAGAAAAGGGCGCAAGGGTGGGCAGATCCTGGGAGGGAGAACGACGCCTCAAGCCAGAGTGAGTGACCACGCGGAGGGGATGGGTGAGAGCGGGGGGGCGGAGGTGCAAGACTCGCGCAGGAGGGGGGAGGAGGCAGAGAGCGGTCACTGATTTAAAGATCTGTGCCCCACCTAGCAGCCAAGGGAAGTCCACGATTGGGCTGGGGAGGCTTAGCCTCCCCAAGCCTCTTATACGGGGCGCCTATAGATAGGCTACATTTCATTGGTCAGAGATGGACTCCGTTCCTTTTGTGTGTGCTTGACATTGAAGAGATGCAGACCTCTTCAAGTATGAGCTTGGAGACACAACGTGTAAAGCGTGAGAAGGGCCATTCTGAACTGGTCATAATCTGACACCATCGCCCCACCAAGCAAATGACTGGAATCGAAAGATTGCTGGTTTGTTAATTGATACCATTAAGCTCTAAAGATAACCAATCCTTTTAGGGCACATTGCCAATCTTTCTTTGCATTTATATACATTGAAGAGATGAGAAGAAGGAAAGACAATAAAACGGGCTGTAAGACAAAGGAATGGGTCTCTATCTAACCGGAGAGCTTTGTAGCACCTGAAGACCTCCACTTTGTGCATTCTTGTCATCTGTGGTTACAATTCTCCTTCTCTCTGAACTCTGTCTGTACAGTCTCTTTTTGTCCACCATTCTCACAGGTAGCAGCTGTGTGATTCTTTTTCTGCCTGAGTTCCTGAGATGGTGTTCTGGTGGTGCCCCATGGCAGTTCTCCAGAGATGCTGTGTTGCTACATATGACTACTTCTTTGGTTAGAAGGGAAGTGAACTAGATAATTTTTTTTAACCTTACTGAGAGAGATCTCTTGTTACCTCTGATTAGTTTTCTAATATTTTGCTTTCCAGCTTAATATTGTTCTCTAATTACCTACATTTTTCTTTGCTTTCCCTCTCTGTTTCGCTGTCTCTTTTTATTTTTGTGATTGTAAACCGCTCTGAACCCTTTTTATTTATTTATTTATTTATTTATTTATTTGTTACATTTGTATCCCGCATTTTCCCACCTATTTGTTGGTTCAATGTGGCTTACATAGTACCGGAGAGGCCTTTGCAGGCTCCGGTGTGAACAAATACAGGATGATGTTGTGGTAAGATCAAGTTCATGTAGCACAGCCACATTAGGGAATCGGAGAACGGAAGAGTTGTGTTATGTCCATTACGTGCTTTAGTTTGGTTGTGTTGCAGGGATTAGGCATTTAAACTGGATTGGTAGGGTATGCCTTTTTAAACAGGTTGGTTTTTAGTGATATCCGGAAGTTTAGGTGGTCGTACGTCGTTTTCAAGGCTTTTGGTAATGCGTTCCACAGTTGTGTGCATATGTAGGAAAAACTAGATGCATAAGTTGTTTTGTATTTAAGTCCTTTGTGTTACACTCTGTTACACTCCTCCAGTAGTGCAGCCTGCTTGCGCAGGGTATGGGCATTCGAGGATGCGGCGGCCATCTTGGATGTGGGATAGGGCGGCCATCTTGGAGATGGGCGTCTCAGGTTGTGGCAGCCATCTTGAAGTTGGGCAGCTTCAGGAAGGAAGCCCATATTTGGGCGTAGAGCATCTCCTCTGATGGGGGCAGCCATCTTGGAACAGCTGCACATGTTTGAGCATAATTCCTACACTATTTAAAGCCCTGCCACCAGTCCTTCCATGCTTCAGCTTCTAGTGCTTAGAGGTTGTGGTCTACGTCTGTGTTCTACAGCTGGTTATTTTTGTTCCTGTGATTCCTGTGTACGAGACCCTGGATTGTTGCCTGACTATGCGCTGTGTTGCTGCCTGCCTAGGCCTCAGACTGTTTCTCTGACTATTCACTGCGCTGCTGATTCCTTTACTCCTGGACGGTGTCTGCTCTCCCTGCCTGTCGGGCCAGTGGCCGTGCAACCCCGCCGGTTCCGGAAGTCCTGGTGGTCGCCTGCACCTGGGGGCTCAACTCACGGGGAACGGCGGTCGCTTCCCAGGTGAAGCTAGGGGTTGTCTGGCTGCCTGATCGAGTGCGGTGTCACTCCATCTTCGCTGTGCTCAGTCGGGGCACAAGGGCTCACATTCCCAGACATAACACTTTGCAGCTTGGGTAGTGCAGATTTAGATAAGATCGTGTTGATTCGGATGTATTTCTAATTGGTAAGTCGATCAAGTCTGTCATGTAACTCGGGGCTTCTCCTTAGATGATTTTATGAACCAGGGTGTAGATTTTGAAGGCAATGCGTTCTTTGACTGGGAACCAGTGTAGTTTTTCGCAGAGGGGTTTTGTGCTTTCAAATTGCATTTTACCAAATATAAGCCTAGCTTTTTGAAAATGAGCAGTACAGAAAATACCAAAATAAACTACACTAAACTGCTTGCATCACATACGTGATTCTGTATTGAATCCTCCCTATTGTAGACTGTTTTATTGCACCTAATAAAGTGTGATCATACTGATCCCTTTCTCTCACTCTGAGCTCCTTATTGCTAGATAATGTCTGAAGCAGATTTGTATTACTGCTGGGACAGTGTTCCTGTGTACCCAATTTGGTGAGGTACCCCAGTGCTGCTGGGACAGTCTTGGTGAGGTACCCCAGTGCTGCTGTCACGGTCTGCTTGTTGTAAACAGACCCATCATCAGAAAAAGCAAACCTTACTTACCAATTCTAAATGTAAAGCTTAAAGTGGCACCATGTCCTATTACCTCAGGTTTCAAATTCTGAATTGGGTCTTTACACTAAAAAAAGAACCTCTTTCTTTTTCCTCAAAGAAAGAAGGCGGAAATAGAATATTAATAAAGAAATAGGATTACCGGATGTATGCAGAGAAAATATGTTACACTCTGTCTTGAATGATTAGGAATTCTTTATTAAATATAATAGGGTTACAAGGTAGCTATTTTCCTTTGATTAAATTGCAATTAGATAAGAACAGACATCTTGGAGGGTAAACAATCTGATAATTCTTGTAATTTGAAACTGGAAATTTACTTTTTCTTGTAATTTGTTTAAATTCAGCTGAATTATAATATTAACTGAAGTTAAATTCTTTCACAAAACTTTTCCTTTAAAAACAATTCCCTTAAACCAACTTTGACTCTTCTAGATAAGAAATTTCTTGAAACAGTACAAGGATCAGATAAGTAGTACAATTTATTAACCTCTGAGAAAATAACCCTCAGTGCAGATAGTCCAGAACTTAAAGAGTTAATTCTTTCCTGGTGGAAATCCTTCCCTCAGGTGAATGGATTTTTGCTTGAACTCAGTGTCTCAAAAAAGATATAGTAGAATTGGAAAAGGTACAGCGAAGGGCGACGAAAATGATAGTGGGGATGGGACGACTTTCCTATGAAGAGAGGCTGAGAAGGCTAGGGCTTTTCAGCTTGGAGAAGAGACGGCTGAGGGGAGATATGATAGAAGTGTATAAAATAATGAGTGGAATGGATCGGGTGGATGTGAAGCGACTGTTCACGCTATCCAAAAATACTAGGACTAGAGGGCATGAGTTGAAGCTACAGTGTGGTAAATTTAAAACGAATCGGAGAAAATTTTTCTTCACCCAACGTGTAATTAGACTCTGGAATTCGTTGCCGGAGAACGTGGTACGGGCGGTTAGCTTGACGGAGTTTAAAAAGGGGTTAGATAGATTCCTAAAGGACAAGTCCATAGACCGCTATTAAATGGACTTGGAAAAATTCCGCATTTTTAGGTATAACTTGTCTGGAATGTTTTTACGTTTGGGGAGCGTGCCAGGTGCCCTTGACCTGGATTGGCCACTGTCGGTGACAGGATGCTGGGCTAGATGGACCTTTGGTCTTTCCCAGTATGGCACTACTTATGTACTTATGTACTTATGTACCTTGTTAAAAGTGTATTCTGTCTAGTCTTGAAATGTGCTGTTTATGTACGTACTGCTAAAGCACACATCTGATTTCCAATGTCTTATTATTTTCTCTGTAGCATTGGGGCAACCCTTCTTCTGTTCTTTTCTTCATTGTTCTTCAGGAGATGATCTTCTATACCTGGGACTAGCTTTACAGAAAAATAAAGGTAGAAAAACTATATTCTTCTCTATATGTGTGCTCACTGACTTTGCATTCCTCTCAGAAATCTGGATTCCTGCACTGTGGAAAACCTAACTTTCCAAAATAGAAATATTTATATCACTTCCTGAACTATGTTTCCTGTTCTGTTCTTTACTTATGGTCCCTAATCTAATCTACAAGGCAACCAGAAGAGGGTAAAACAGTATACATAAAATAGCAAACAGAAAAAAAGCACAACTGGGCCTTCAAACCTGAGACAACTGGAGTCCTTTATTGAGATAAGACCCAACACGGGCCATGTCGGGTCTTATCTCAATAAAGGACTCCTGTTGCATAGCTGCCGAGAAGGGGGGACAGGGGGGACAAAATTCCCCGGGCCCGGGCCTCCAAAGGGGGCCCGGCGCCCCAGTCCCACCTGAAATAAACTCCTGCTTCCTGTATCAAAATCCTGAACTACATTTAAATTTTTATGGGTGGACTTCTTGAACTGCCAGTCCAGTTTTTCCCTCACAATGCAAAGTTACCAGACTTTGTTTAACTTCTCTGAAATCACAAAATTATTATTTCATTCAGCAGAAATTGTAAGTAACCTCATTGATCCAAGGATTTATTCTCAGCCTTAGAGAGAGTAACCTTTCGAGTTAAGAACCACCGTTTCCCTGCTATACACTTTTCTTAACACAAATTTAACTCTCTTAGGGTTCCTTTTATAAAGGCAAGCTGAAAAATGGCTTGCGGTAGTGTAGGCACGGGTTTTGGGTTCGTGCCGATCCATTTTCTAACACGCCTGTAAAAAAGGCCCTTTTTGCCGAAAATGGCCGTGCGGCAAAATAAAAATTGCCATGCGTCCATTTTGGGTCTCAGACCTTACCGCCAGCCATTGTCCTAGCAGTAAAGACTCACGCGGTAACCGGGTGGTAATGACCTACGTGTGCCAAATGCCACTTGGCATGCGTCCATTACATGTGCCTGAAAATAAAAAATATTTTTCAGTCGCGCTTATTAGACACGTGCCAAAAATGAAATTCTCGCAAGAGCCACGCAGTAGTCGGGTGGTAACTCCATTTTGGCATGCGTTGGGCGCGCATAGATGCTTTATGTGGCTTAGTAAAAAGACCCCTTAAATTCTCTGCTTTATAACATTGCAAATACCTCTAGAATCATTTAGGAGTCCTTAATTCCAGGAAACAGCGATAGTCTACATGTCTTGCTGTACAAGAGCAATTTTCTCTGTTCAGTATCCACAAAATCAAGCACTATTTCAATTACAGGAAAGGGGAGGAGGACATAGCAAATGTGAAAAGTGTGTATATTGTAGATATGTGTGGGTTACAATTTTGTGAACAATCCAGTGACAGGATGTTATTTTGAATTGAGATCAACTACAGATTGTAATTCATCTCAAGTGATTTATGGAATTATATGCCCATGTAAAAAATGGTACATAGGACATAATAAATGCAACATCAAATACCGGATCGTAGAACACACAAAAAGGAAGCCCCCCCCCTCCCCCCAATCCCCTGGTTGCACATTGGGAACAACATCAGCACATAAAAAGGATCTAATTTTCCTGGTTCTGATGCAGGTTTCGGTGGAAAAAGGGGGTAATGTTTCAGCGTTATTGATAGGAAAAGAACAGCAGTTTATTTTCCCATGGCAAACAGTGACCCCTAGCGGTTTAAATAAGGAAGTTGAATGGCTATTACTGGCGTGCGCTTGAAGTGCCGTAAATTATGGGTGGACACTCTTAGGAGCTGAGGAGTGCACGTGCTGGCATGCTGGCTGTGTTTGGTGAAGAGAGACGAGTAGTCTCCATTGCAGGTTAGCCGACATTGAAAATAAGAATAAAAATAGTTTAAGACCTCATTGTTTTCAAGTTTGATAGTGGTATATTGTAAGTTATATCAATAATGATTTTTATTTTTGGTTAAAGTTCTCGTGATGATGACACAGTAAGGCGAAACGTGCCAGCATGTAGAGAACGAAGAGAGAACATGGGGAAGAGCGTACACACACAATTTCATGGATTTTTTGAACTGGGTGCATCATAGAGAAACTATCGTAATGGTGGAGAGAATTAACAACTGGGATTTTACACACTTGAACAACTGAGTCTACAGATAAGTTGAACTTTTGATGATATGTGATCTAGATCATTGTGCAGCCCCTCCCTACCTCTCTACCCTCATCTCCCTTACGTTCCTACCCGTAACCTCCGCTCTCAAGACAAATCCCTCCTTTCAGTACCCTTCTCCACCACCACCAACTCCAGGCTCCGCCCTTTCTGCCTCACCTCACCCCATGCTTGGAATAATCTCCCTGAGCCCATACACCAGGCCCCTTCCCTGCCCATCTCTTCAATGTCGCCTTTGGCACCAAACCACTATTCAAGAAATCTAGACTACCCCAACTTGTCATTTCGTCCTTTAGATTGTAAGCTCCTTTGAGCAGGGACTGCCCCTTTTTTGTTAAATTGTACAGCGCTGCGTAACCCTAGTAGCGCTATAGAAATGTCAAGTAGTAGTAGTAGTAGATCATTGTGCTTACAAATTTTGTCAAACTCATTGGTAGGGAGGTGGACTTTAGTGCAATGATGGTGGAATATAGTGCAACTTAGAGGAGATGGCTCCTAATCTATGTCATGCACTCATTTCTGAGCACTACTCACTATATTTATACAACTTAAAAAAAATTGTTAATGGAGAGTCACGTGATGCTGTAGAGAGAGTGAGACGTGTTTTCATGCTCTCTGGGACCCCGACGCCTTCTATTTCTACATAAAACTCCAAAGAGTTGCAAGAAATTGAGATTTACTCTTCCTCAGGATTGTTTGCTAATGGACAAATTTTTGGAGACACCTGCAAAAGCGATGGCTAGCAGGGGAACGAAGCGGGAGAAAGAAAAACCCCGGACGGCAGAAGGTAACGCTGAAAACAAGCAGGCGCTAGAGGGGCCGATATTTTCGACGGAGCAATTATCTCAGCTAACGACAGCTGTGGAGAAGGCAATGGAGGCGAAGTGGGACCGGCTATTCTGTCAAATCATGAATATTGAGACCTTGTTGGCAGAGACTACACAGAGAACTGGCGAGCTTGAACGCAGGGTTTTGGAGATTGAAGACGCTGCGACCCCGGTTGCACAACACCTGAAGCAGATGGCCTCCACGATCGATGCGATGTTGTCTAAGATAGACGATCTAGAGAATAGATCCAGGAGAGCTAATTTGTGGATCATAGGACTGCCACAATCGGTGGGAGATGGAGTGCTGGGGTCCGTGTTGGAAAAATAGTTACAATCTGAATTTGCGTTGTCAGACCACGTGGGGCCTTTGTGCCTAGACCGGGTGCATCGCGTGGGACAGACACAAGATGGCCGCCAGGCACCCAGAGCGATAATCCTGAAGGTGCACAATTATATTCACAAAATGGAGATACTGCAGTGATACCGTCCCATCTGCCCGCAACCTCGGAGTCATCTTCGACTCCTCCCTCTCCTTCTCTGCCCATATCCAACAGACTGCCAAGACCTGTCGCTTCTTCCTCTTCAACATCAGCAAAATTCGCCCTTTCCTATCTGAGCACACCACACGAACTCTCGTCCAAGCTCTCATTACCTCTCGCCTTGACTACTGCAACTTGCTCCTCACCGGCCTCCCACTTAGCCATCTATCCCCCCTTCAATCCGTCCAGAACGCTGCCGCACGTCTTATATTCCGCCAGAACCGATATACTCACATCACCCCTCTCCTCTCCTTTACTGGCTTCCGATCAGATACCGCATTCAATTCAAGATTCTCCTCCTTACCTACAAATGCACCCGGTCTACAGCTCCTCACTACCTCTCTACCATCTCCCCCTATGTTCCCGCCCGTAACCTCCGCTCCCAGGACAAATCCCTCCTTTCAGTTCCCTTCTCCACCACTGCCAACTCCAGGCTCCGCTCATTCTGCCTTGCCTCACCCTATGCCTGGAACAATCTTCCTCAACCCCTACGCCAAGCCCCCTCCCTACCCATCTTCAAATCTCTGCTTAAAGCTCACCTCTTCAATGCTGCTTTCGGCACCTAACCTTCCGTGAAATATAGTATGCCCTATTAGTCGGACTCTACACTTGTCTTTGACTGTACACTTGTCTCTAGATTGTACACCTGTCTTTTAGATTGTAAGCTCCTTGAGCAGGGACTGTCCTTCTATGTTTGAATTGTACAGCGCTGCGTAACCCTGATAGCGCTTTAGAAATGTTAAATAGTAGTAGTAGTAGTAAATTTGATGGACATCAGATAAGAATATTTCAGGATTACTCGGAACAGCTACAGGATCGCAGGAAGCAGTTTACTCTGCTTTGCCGGCGGTTACATGAGTTTAAGGCTCAGTTTATGCTGCTTTATCCTGCGGTTTTAAAGATCAAGCATGAAGGTGGCTGGAAATCCTATGACAATGTGGCAGAGGCGTCTGCATTTGTGAAAGGACTTGAGAATAATCGGGGAGACAAGAACTTTGACAGTTCTGGCACCTGAGAATTGTCTGTGTATGCATAGGAAGGTTTGCACCTGCTAAAGGGAGGTAAATCTGGTGTTCTGTTATGTTAAATACTATGTTGGGGTTGTTGAGTGGGATTTTGGCTGCTTCAGAGGGCGGGGGGGGGGTGGCCTCAAGCATGGAGGTGGCTCTAAACCTATTGTAGAATAGGTTGGTGGAGTAGGATGATGAGGGGTGAGAAGGGGATGTGGGAGGGTGGGAAAGGGAGGAGGTTTTGGGGGGGGGGAATTGGGGTTTGTTTAATTGGAAAGGGAATAATTTTTGTAGTAGGTGGGAGACTGTTAGGAAGTGTGCATAACGCTTGGCACAGGCAGAGGGGTCTTAAGTGCTGGGCTGTGAGAGGAAGATTCCCCGGGGGGGGGGGGGGCTAGGCATCCTTGGGGAGGTTACAAGGAGAATGTTGCATGGATACCCTTATTGGAATCCTGGCTAGATCTTTGGGGCGAGGAGTGCGCCTGGTCTCATGGAACGTATGTGGGATTAGCTCTCCAATTAAACGCACAAAAATATTAACGGCTTTAAAGCGTCATGGGGCTCATATAGCTTGCCTCCAGGAGACGCGGCTCTCGCAGGAGGAACATGAGAAGTTAAAGCGGCAATGGGTGGGGGAGATGTACTGCTCACCAGCGATGGGCAGAAGAGGGGGGGGGGTGGCAATTCTACTCCACAAGACGTTAGCCTGCCAAGCCAAACTCCTGTTTAAGGACCGAGAGGGGAGGTATGTGGGAATTAAAATTAATCTTCAAGGGAAAGAGATGTTGCTGGTGGCGGTTTATGCACCAGCAACACTGGGTAAAGGCTTCTACTCGCATCTTTTAGTTAAGTGTCAGCAGTATGCGAGGCTACCGCTGGTGATAGCAGGAGACATGAATCAGGTATATGACATGGAAATGGATAGATCAGGGGCAAGGAGGGCGGGGACTAGTGGAGCCTCATGGTGTGAAGTCTGTGTTATAGCATTCATAGTCTTGGTACAATCAATTTAGGCGCATCCAAGTCTATCCCATTTTGTAATCTCCAGGATCAATAGCGTTCCCATTGCAAATTAAATTTTGTTACATCTCTCAATCGTAAAGCTGTCATTTTGGACATTTGGTATAGATAATCCATCTTGTGTATCACCTTTATCACTGGTGGTGCCAACTGACTTTTCCACGCTGATGCCAATGTGAATTTTCCAGCTACCAGCCAAACTGTCATGAGCCGGTGATCAGACAGCCGAACTCCTGGGGGTCGAATATGTAGCAAGCATATCTCCGGTTTAGTTGGATATCTTACCCCAGTCACTGTAGCAAATATGTCCAGCAGTTCTGTCCAGTAGGGTTAAATCTTTGGGCAAGATCACCATATGTGGAGCATATCCCCTACCATTGAACAGTTTCTCCAACATTGATCAGACCCCTGTCCATACATTTTTACCAGTCTCTGTGGTGTGTAATACCACTGATATAATATTTTATAACTATTTTCAATCATTGAGCTAGATATGGAAACCCGCAATAAGTGTTCCAATGCTTTTTCCCAGTGGGTGTAATCAATGGTGACTTGCAGGCATAGGCGCCGACTCCGTGGGTGCTGTGGGTGCTCAAGCACCCCCAATATTTTTAAACCTGCCCTCCTTGCTTTCCTGCCGCTCAGCCAGCGCTTAAAACTAATTTTAGGTGACTGAACAGCAGTGAAAGAAGCAGAGTACATGCTCCGTCTTCACCTTTCTTCTTCCCTCTCAGCTGTGCTCCTGCCCTTGTGTAAACAGGAAATGAGGGCGTGACCACAGCTGAGAGGGAAGAAGAAAGGTGAAGACGGAGCCGGCTGTACTCTGCTTCTTTCGTTCAGTCAGGTAAAATTAGTTTTAAGAGGTAGGGCAGGGAAGAAATCGCTGAATATTGATGCTGGGCAGGGGGCAGGGGAGAGAGGAGAGTTGCTGAACATGGATACAGGGGAGGACAGGGGAGAGTGGAGAGTTGCTGAACATGGATACAGGGGAGGGCAGGGGAGAGAGAAGAGTTGCTGAACATGGATAGGGGGGGGAGGGGGCAGGGGACAGGGGAGGGAGGAGAGTAGCTGAACATGGGTACAGGGGAGGGCAGGGGACAGAGGAGAGTTGCTGAACATGGATGCAGGGGAGAGAGGAGAGTTTGCTGAACATGGATGCAGGGGAGGGCAGGGGAGAGAGGAGACTTGCTGAACATGGATACAGGGGAGGGCATGGGGCAGGGGAGAGAGAAGACTTGCTGAACATGGATACAGGGGAGGGCATGGGGCAGGGGAGAGAAGAGAGTTGCTGAACATGGATACAGGGGAGGGCAGGGGAGAGAGGAGACTTGCTGAACATGGATACAGGGGAGGGCAGGGGGCAGGGGAGAGAGGAGATTTGCTGAACATGGATACAGGGGAGGGCAGGGGAGTTGCTGGACATAGATGCAGGAGAGGGCAGGGGAGAGAGGAGAGTTGCTGGAAATGGATACAGGGGAGGGCAGGGGAGAGAGGAGAGTTGCTGAACATGGATACAGGGGAGGGCAGGGGACAGGGGAGGGAGGAGAGTTGCTGAACATGGGTACAGGGGAGGGCAGGGGACAGAGGAGAGTTGCTGAACATGGATACAGGGGAGGGCAGAGGAGAGAGGAGAGTTGCTGAACATGGATAGGGGGGGGAGGGGGCAGGGGACAGGGGAGGGAGGAGAGTAGCTGAACATGGGTACAGGGGAGGGCAGGGGACAGAGGAGAGTTGCTGAACATGGATGCAGGGGAGAGAGGAGAGTTTGCTGAACATGGATGCAGGGGAGGGCAGGGGAGAGAGGAGACTTGCTGAACATGGATACAGGGGAGGGCATGGGGCAGGGGAGAGAGAAGACTTGCTGAACATGGATACAGGGGAGGGCATGGGGCAGGGGAGAGAAGAGAGTTGCTGAACATGGATACAGGGGAGGGCAGGGGAGAGAGGAGACTTGCTGAACATGGATACAGGGGAGGGCAGGGAGCAGGGGAGAGAGGAGATTTGCTGAACATGGATACAGGGGAGGGCAGGGGAGTTGCTGGACATAGATGCAGGAGAGGGCAGGGGAGAGAGGAGAGTTGCTGGAAATGGATACAGGGGAGGGCAGGGGAGAGAGGAGAGTTGCTGAACATGGATACAGGGGAGGGCAGGGGAGGGGGGAGGGAGGAGAGTTGCTTAACATGGGTACAGGGGAGGGCAGGGGACAGAGGAGAGTTGCTGAACATGGATACAGGGGAGGGCAGAGGAGAGAGGAGAGTTGCTGAACATGGATGCAGAGGAGGGCAGGGGAGAGAGGAGACTTGCTGAACATGGATACAGGGAGGGCATGGGGCAGGGGAGAGAGAAGACTTGCTGAACATGGATACAGGGGAGGGCATGGGGCAGGGGAGAGAAGAGAGTTGCTGAACATGGATACAGGGGAGGGCAGGGGAGAGAGGAGACTTGCTGAACATGGATACAGGGGAGGGCAGGGGGCAGGGGAGAGAGGAGATTTGCTGAACATGGATACAGGGGAGGGCAGGGGAGTTGCTGGACATAGATGCAGGAGAGGGCAGGGGAGAGAGGAGAGTTGCTGGAAATGGATACAGGGGAGGGCAGGGGAGAGAGGAGGTTTGCTGAACATGGATACAGGGGAGGGCAGGGGAGAGAGAAGAGTTGCTGAACATGGATAGGGGGGAGGGGGCAGGGGACAGGGGAGAGAGGAGAGTTGCTGAACATGGATACAGGGGAGGGCAGGGGACAGGGGAGGGAGGAGAGTTGCTGAACATGGGTACAGGGGAGGGCAGGGGACAGAGGAGAGTTGCTGAACATGGATACAGGGGAGGGCAGAGGAGAGAGGAGAGTTGCTGAACATGGATGCAGGGGAGAGAGGAGAGTTGCTGAACATGGATGCAGGGGAGGGCAGGGGAGAGAGGAGACTTGCTGAACATGGATACAGGGGAGGGCATGGGGCAGGGGAGAGAGAAGACTTGCTGAACATGGATACAGGGGAGGGCATGGGGCAGGGGAGAGAAGAGAGTTGCTGAACATGGATACAGGGGAGGGCAGGGGAGAGAGGAGACTTGCTGAACATGGATACAGGGGAGGGCAGGGGGCAGGGGAGAGAGGAGATTTGCTGAACATGGATACAGGGGAGGGCAGGGGAGTTGCTGGACATAGATGCAGGAGAGGGCAGGGGAGAGAGGAGAGTTGCTGGAAATGGATACAGGGGAGGGCAGGGGAGAGAGGAGAGTTGCTGAACATGGATGCAGGGGAGAGAGGAGAGTTGCTGAACATGGATGCAGGGGAGGGCAGGGGAGAGAGAGGAGAGTTGCTGAACATGGATGGATGGGAGGGCAGGGGAGAGATGAAAGTTGCTGTACATGGATGCAGGGGAGGGCAGGAGAAATGATGGACATGAATGGAGGGGAGGGAAGACAGGAGGAGATGCACATGGATGGAGGGGAGAGAGGGAAAATGCTGGACATGGATGGCGGGGAGGGAAGAGAGGAAGTGAGATGAACATGGATGGAGGGGCGGAGAGAAGAAAAATGGTGGACATGGATGGAGGAGAGGGAAGAGAGAGGAAGGAGTTGCATATGGATGGAAGAGAGTGAAGAAAGAGGAAGGAGAGGCATACTGACAGAGATGAGGGAAAGGGAAAAGAGGAGAAAAACTACACATGAATGGAGAAAATAGACGCCGGATGGAAAGAGGGAAGAGAGGGGGCAGATGAAGGATGGAAAGGAGAGAGAGAGGGGGCAGATACTGGATGGAAAGGGGGAGGAGAGGGAGCGGATGCTGGAAGGAAAAGGGGGAGAGAGGGGGTAGATGATGGATGGAAAGGGGGGAAAGTTAAAGATTGAGGAAAGAAGAAACAAGAGACTGGGACCAACACAATTAGAAACAGTAAACGGCCAGACCACAAAGGTAGGAAAAAATGAATTTTATTTTTAGTTTAGGATAAAGTAGTGTGGTAGCTGTGTTAATAAATACAGAAAATGGAAGTAATGTTTACTGGACTAATTTTAATACATTTTTGACTAATGTTTGGAGATCAAACCCTCCTTTCTTGTGTCAGTACAGAATACCATAACAGCAGTATACTGTCCTGACCTAAGGAAAGAGGTTTTGGCCTTTGAAAGCTAATTGAAAAATGTATTTAGTCCACTAAAATGATATATTTTCTATTTTTTGTTTTATTTGTATTTGTTAACCTATAGTATAGTGATTGAAATATGTCAGTTTTTGAAATTTGCATCTCTTTATATTTGCACAGTACAGGGGGATTGAGGGGTGGGACTGTTCAGGGAAGAAGTCCTGGTGTAAGTTGCAGGCAGCCTATGAGTGGCGCTGCCACTGCCCAGGTGAAGACTGCAGTAGATATAATTTTAAGGTATGGGGGGACGGGGACGACACTGCCTGTAAAAAAAAAAAATTTCAGCACCCCCAATCATTTTGAAAAGTTGGCTCCTATGCTTGCAGGTCTCGTTCCCATCTTTGTAGATAATATAATATGGGCCCCTTGTCACTAAGTAGTGCTGCATATAAGCGAGAGATACAACCCCTGTGGCTTCCCACTCTCACTGCCCTTTCTAAAGCCATCTCCTCTATGAGTAATTCTGTTTTAGCTCTTTTGTTTATATAGTCTCTAATGCGATTGTAGTGAAACAAATGTGATGGTGGTAACCCATAATCCTCCTGCAATGCTACAAATGGTAATATCTGACCCTCGTCCCATAGCTGGCCCAATGTGCCTAGACCTCTCTTCTCCCAATGGCTATATAATAAGTTATCTATCCCCAGCGGACAACCTGGAGCTGTTTTTATTGCCATCTGGTGGAAATAAAGGCGGTTAGGAAGATATTTCCTCCTTATAGCCAACCATGTCTGCAAAGGATATTGCACTGCTAGAAGGGCTCTCTTGATATACGCCTGCAGTTGGCCCTTTGGTATCCATAATAGAGAGCCCAAATTGTTTAGTCCCATCCATTGTTGTTCTATTTGGCACCATGCTTTTGTACTACCAGCGCTCCACCCTGCAAGCACCCTTAACTGTGCCGCCTGGTGATATAGAATAAAATTTGGCACCCCCATATCTCCTAGCTTCTTGGACTGATACATTATAGCTGCCCTCACTCTGGGTGGTTTATGTTGCCATATGTATGCAAAAACCTTCCTTTTAAGTTGCCTAAAGAACCCCCTTGGCATTGGTAAAGGTAGTGCGAGAAATAGATATAGCAATTTGGGCAGTATCATCATTTTTATCGCTGCCACTCGTCCCAACCAGGATAATTCTAAGCCCTCCCACCTATCTAGATCTCCAAATAGTTCTTTAAGTTTCATGGGAAAGTTAGCCTGATATAAATCTGTCAATTTGGGTGTTAAATGAACGCCTAAATACCTAAGGGACCGCGTAACCCATTTGACCGGGAACGGTTGTCGTATAGAAGCTTCGTCCCCTATTGTTAGCCCAAGTCCTAAAGCCTCCGACTTGTCCATGTTCACATGGAACCGAGAATTTACCATAATGATTCAGTTCCTGCATTATCTGTGCATTATCTGGGGCATGGAGTCGCTCGGGTTGGTCACAGTTAATAGAACATCATCGGCAAATAGCATGATTTTGTACGTCGTGCACCCAACGGTAAGGCCATGTATATGTGGGTCCTGACGAATGTGTTGAGCCAGTGGCTCCATTGTCAAAGCAAACAATAGTGGCGATAAAGCGCAACCCTGACGTGTCCCCCGTTCTAATGTTATTGTGTCTGAACTTGTCCCGTTGATCCTCAAGGCAGCCAATGGTCTGGTATAAATTAATCGAAGCCATGATATACCTGCAAATCCCATATGTTCTAATACCTTGAACATAAACCCCCAGCTAACCCGATCAAACGCCTTTTCAGCATCCAGAGAAAGAAGCAACATGGGTTGCATGGGTTGTCGGGTATCGACTGCCTCGTGGATCAAGTGGAGTGCCCTCCTAATATTATCAGTTGCTTGCCTGCCTGTGATAAATCCCGCCTGGTCCTCCTGCACCAGTTTCGGCATAAGCTTTTGTAATCTCTTGGCTAGTATTTTAGTGAAGATTTTATAGTCAGAACCAAGGAGGGAGATTGGGCGGTAGGAACTGCAATATTGCGGATCTTTCCCTGGTTTGCAAAGGACCACTAGATCTGCCAGTCTCCAACAGTGAGGTAATTCCCCCTGAGATTCCAGCTCATTGAACGCCCGGACCAGTAGAGGGATTAGCAGCTTACTATAGCATTTGTCAAATTTATTTGTGAACCCATCTGGTCCCAGTGCGCATTTTCCCCTCCCTGTCACGGATGGCTGATATGTGTGTTGGTAGACCATTTTTTCAGCTTAAATGCCAATAGCCAAGAGGTCTTGTTCCCATACTCATAGTGAGCCTGTCTCACCCGTTGAAGTTGCTCTGCTATTTCTGCCATTTGAATTTCCCTGAGTTCCATCCTTAATGCGTGCATGCGGTGATGTGTATCCCCCATATCCCTTTGACGGGTAGCCTGAGTATTGAGGGCTGCCAGCTCTGTGTGTATTTGCTGGGCCCTCACTCGCGTCTGTCGTGCAAGATGTACCTGTAGAGCTATTACTTTCCCCCTTATCACTGCCTTGCATCCTTCCCAGAGGATTCCCGAGGTTACTTCACCATTATCGTTGAGAGCAATATAGTCTTTAATGTCTGCTTCTAGGCTGGCAGCTATGACCGAATCTGCTAGCAATTTATCATGGAAGTGACATTGCAGTGCCTCTGGGCTCTGAGCCCTCAATTTCAACTCTAGCACCATTGGTGCGTGATCCGACCACGTCCTCGGGTATATCTGGACATCTACGATGTCTGTCATTAAGGTTGGTGGGCCCATCCAGAAGTCTATGCGAGAGTGTGAATTATGAATTGCGGAGTAAAATGTGTAGCCTCTAGTCTGGGGATTTCTATGTCTCCAGATATCTATTAAGTGCCATTGCCTCATGAATTTATGTAGTTGGGACCGAGCGGATTGCGAGTATCGAACCCCCTGTGTGGTATTATCTAGGATTGGGTGTAGTGTCAAATTGAAATCCCCACCTATTAATAGAGTGCCTGTTATGTGCTGGGAGAGGAGCGCTGATAGTTCCAAATAGAATGCACCCTGTTGGTCATTAGGTGCATATATATTCAGGAGTGTAAGTGTTTCCCCCTCTGCTTTTACTATCATCAACAAATATCTGCCCCTTTTGTCCTTTACCACTCGCTGGACCCGCCAGGGATATTTCTGGGATAGCATGATCATAACACCGTTTTTTTTCTTTTCTAGTAAGTTGGATGCACAGAACACCTGTTGCAATTTTGTATTTTGGTAGAACCGCTCAGCTGACTGGAGTAAGTGGGTCTCTTGAACAAATGTTATGTCTGCTTTTAAACATTGTGCCTCTTTAAACATGAGTTGGCATTTTCCTGGGGAGTTAAGGCCCTTGACATTAAGGGTCATACATTTAACAGTACTCATCCAACTTTTGGGATTGTCCCCCTTACCATTTTTTCTTGCCTAGTCCTCCAGTTTGTCCCCTCTTGTGGTTCCTTTGTTTCCCCCTTCACGTGGTGTTTAATCAGAGCAAGTCCCCTCCCCAACCCACCCCCCCCCATATATTAACTTTTAATAACTGGTCCCCACATCATAAACTGGTATATTACTAATTACATAGCATATAGGTATCTCCTTTTAACATGAAGTATCGCATTCTTAACAATATCAACTCTGTAAAATTCAATTATATAGTCACCAAGTTGCGGTCTACATCTGAAGTTCGGTGCCACGAACACAGGCTCTGTTTATTTCTTAGCTCTAGTATCTAATTTTGTTAGTTGCGTGTCGGATTGCTGGCGTTGTAATCTACCTTTTCCCGCGGTGACTCTCTGCCAGCGTGGTCTACCGCCGATCGTGGACGAATGTTTCTTTAATGCAATGGTTTCCCCATGCGGTCCTTCTTCTGGGAATATATGAGCTGCTTCTGCTATGCTTCGCACTTGGTACTGCCTTCCTTCTTTGTAAAATCGCAGTACAAATGGATGGCCCCAGCGATATTTGATGCCTTTGTCTGTTAGGAATTTAGTAAAGGGCCTAAGCTCTGCTCATCTTTTCAATGTAGCTGCAGCCAAATCCTGGTAACATTCAATATGGTAGGAGTCCCATTGAAATCCAGGCGCTGAGCGTGAGGCCTGCATGATCTGCTCCTTTAGCTTAAAGTCACTGAAGCAGGCTATAATATCTTTTGGACGGTTAGTTGTGGTGTTACCTAGGGCTGTATGTGCCCGCACAAGTTGAATTGCTGCTGGATCTTTAGTCATCTGCAGCTCCTTTAATAGGGCACTTGCAATTCTTTGTACTGTCGTTTCACAATCAACATACTGCGGCGTGTCTGGAAGACCGCGGAACCTCACGTTACAGCGCCGACTCCGGTTCTCAAGATCCTCTACCTTGTCCCAAATCTGTTGGGTTCCCTGCTTGGTCTCCCGCATCTGGGAATCTAGAGCCTGGATTAATTCAGTTTGTTCATCTATATGATCTTCTGCCTCCGCTACTCTGATGCCCAGCGCGCCTATTTCTCCTCGGAGCTCCGCCCTCATCATCACGATGTCTGCTCGCACTGCGGTAATAATTTGTTTTTATTTCTTGCAACCACCCACGGATCTCTTGCATGCGAGTTTCCTCTGAATTATGTCCCTCTCCCGTTGCGAATAGCGGCGGGGAGAGTAGCGGGGGACTACCTTCTCGAGGGCTGGGCGGATGTAACTCGGGGGCTGGCATGCTCATGTTCCCGGCTGGGCCCATGTATGCGAAGGCTTGTAAGTCGATCGAATTGGCTTTCGAATTCGACATGGATCGCTTACCCCTGACTTTGGATGTTGCTTTCATGCGTTTAGAAGTTATTTTTATGCGATCGCATCTCTGTGGGTGTCCTGATTGCAAGGGGCTGATCGGAGCTCGTGGCTCAGGCAGCCATTTCAGGGGACGACATCACTTCCTCCTTTTTTTTTTTTTTGTTACAAGTGCCCCCTAGGGTGCCCGGTTGGTGTCCTGGCATGTGAGGGGGACCAGTGCACTACAAATCCTGGCCCCTCCCACGACCAAATGCCTTGGATTTGTTCGTTTTTGAGCTGGGCGCCTTCGGTTTCCATTATCGCTGAAAAACGATACCGCCCAGCTCAAATCCGCACAAATCCGATGCATTTGCCTGGCACAAACCGTATTATCGGGAAAAAGATGGACGCCCATTTTTTTTTTTCAAAAATACAGTTTGTCCCACCCCTTCACATACCCGTTCTCGGAGATGGGCGTTCTCGTTCGATTATGCCCCTCTTTGTGTCTCAGTCATTCAAGCTGTAAACTTGCTTTTGTGTTTTGGAGCATTGCCTTGCTGCATAACCCAACTCTGCTTCAGCTTTATCTCATGGACAGATGGCCAGACATTCTTCTTAAGAATATTCTGATTTAGTACAGAATTCAGTGTTTCTTCAAAAATGGCAAGTTTTCCATGTACTGAGGCAGCAAGGAATTCCCAAAACATCACACTACTACATTATTGTCATTTATTGTGAAATAGCTGTATTTGCTTTGAGCAAGACAATCCCTTGGATTCTATATATGGTGCCTATATTTATGCATTAAAATTTGCGCGCACGCGGGATACGCATACAAAGGTAATTAGCTACTGGTACTAACAACCAAATTTGTATGCACGCCATTCTATAAGGCAGTGGTTCCCAAACCTGGTGTGGGGGCACCTCTTCAAGTCAGGTGTTCAGGATATTCACATATTTATATTCATGCACTGCCTCCATCTCATGAATATTCATGGTGGATATCCTAAAAACCTGACTGGCAGGGTTGCCTCCAAGACCAGGTTTAGGAACTGCTAGCATATAACTCAAAAGAAGGCGTAGCCATGGGTATTCCAAAAGGTTGAGCACACAGTTCCAGAATACTGCCTCTGCACATCTAACTTGAAAGCCAGCATTTATACCAGGTTTCAGCAGGTGTAAGTTTGGTGCCCAATGCTAGGCACAGGAATCAGTGAGATTCTCTAAAGGGGACATGCCCTTTATAGAATCATGCTTAGCACCGATTTGAGTGCTATTTATAGAATTCCCCCAATGGGATCTGTTCTGTCCAAAGAGTTTCACTTTGGATTTGTCTATCCATAGAACATTATCTCAAAAGGTTTGAGGGCTCATATAGGTGTGGTTTTGGAAATGTGAGATAAGCATTGATGATACTCTTGGGATAGCAGCAATTTCGCCGTTGCTAGCCTCCCATGAATCCCATATCTGCCTGGCCTTGGTTATTGTGGAGTCATAAACAAAGAACTTAGCTGAGGTTAAAGAGGCCTGCAGGTCTTCAGATGTTGTTCTAGGAAGTTTTGCAACTTCCCGGATGAGTTGTTACTGCGCCCTTGGAGTAATTTGGCTGACTAGCTGGCCAATCCTGGGATGATTCGCCACTGTTCCAAATCTTTTCCATTTGGAAATAATGGCTCTCGCCATGGTCCGGTGGCGTCCCAGATCTTTAGAAATGGGTTTGTAACCCATTACAGTCTGATAGTTCAACAACTTTCTTTCTCATCACTTTTGGAATTTCCTTTGATCGTGATGTAGTGTTCTTGTAGAAACTTTGTGATGACTACTTCCCTCTCATGGTAAGGTTCAATATATAGTGAAGTTTAGATTGAACAGTGTTGGCTGCAATCAGCTGAATCTAATTATCAATAAAGTTTGATTAGTTGACTGAGTAAATAAGGGGACAGTTACTTTTCAAAATGAGTGATATGGGAGTTTACTTTTTTCCTTAAATTAATTGATAATGTAAAATATGTTTTGTGTGGAGATTCCAAGATGGCGCTGTGAATGGACACACCTGTGTTAGCTCCTGGAAGTTGCTCTGTTTGTAGATCCTCTTCGGTGCCTCCGTCGCCTCATCAAACATGGGGAAATGTGAAGGAACATCCCTCAGCTCCTGTGACTTCTTCGGCGACGAGGCAGACAACTTTGCAATTTTTCAGACAGCAACCGGGTCCTCAGGGTTTTTCGACCCCCCTCTGCAACTCTCGGTGCTTCGGCGTAGATTGAGAATGGAAACGGGGCTTCCCTGAGCCCCGTGGAACGAGTTGCTGGCAGCTCTAACAGAGAAGGAAGCCGAAGGGGCTCAGCTTGATCTGTTTGAGGGAGTGTCTGCAGTAGAGAGCTGCACAGCTTCCGTCCCCGCGGGAATCCCGCGGGATTCCCGCAGGGACGGAGGCAGTTCCTGCGGGGTTCCCGCGGGGATGGAAGCAGTTCTGCGGGGTTCCCGCGGGGACGGAGGCAGTTCCTGCGGGGTTCCCGCGGGGATGGAACCAGTTCTGTGGGCTTCCCATGGAAGTGTAAGCTGCACCTGCACCAGCCTCTCATCTACCGAATACCAATTTATTTGAGTGCTGTCTTCTCCTCCTCCTCCTCCTCTTCTTCCTTGCTTTAACAGCATAAATGTGGAAAGTCTTCCATTAAGGAGGTGGTAGAGTCACAAATGATGACGGAATTCAAAAAGGAATGCTAACCTTAAATGGCTGCATGTGTGTGGATATGTCAAGTGACACTTAGATGGCGACTCTGGCTGTGATGAACTAGAGCTGATACCTGGCAGACTTGTATGGTCTGTGTCTCATACATGGCAATCTGGTGTAGGATGGGCTGGAAAGGGCTTAGACAGCAACTTCAGTGGCTGGAACATGAGGACAGTGCTGGACAGACTTTTATGGTCTGTGTCCCACAAATGAGAACATGAATAGGCTGGAGTGGGCTTCGATGGCAACTCCACAGTTGGAACATAAGGATGGGGCCAGATAGACTTCTGTGGTCTTTGTTCCAGAAACATGAAAGAAAGACCATAATCAAGTATATAATATCACACTCGTTGATTTAATGATGAATTGATCATGAGTGTGACTATTGGGCAGAGTGGATGGACCGTTCAGGTCTATTTGCTGTCACTTACTATGTTACTATTAATCCTCTTTGCTCCCAGGGTGGTGCACAGACCTCAGCTCTGACACAGGCACGAGAATCAGATGTCACCTGACCTACTGGCACGTGCATGTGGCGACCTCTCAGCACACACTGCCAGTGAATCAGAGACAAATCTTACATGTGCGCACCAGAGTGTTCCAAGTTCCAACTTCCGTTCCTTCCTTGCCTACAGTGCCGTGGCTCAAATCCAGAGAGAGACTGAGGGAGCTGACTGGAACTTTCTTTTATGTACTATTAAATTCTTACGGGGATGGGTGGGGATGGGTTAAATTCTTGCGGGGATGGGTGGGGACGGGTTGGGATGGTTTAAATTTTTGCGGGGATGGGTAAGATTCCAGTGGGGATGGGTGGGGACGGGTAAGATTCCAGCAGGGACGGGCGGGGATGGGTAAGATTTCTGTCCCCGTGCAACTCTCTAGTCTGCAGTAACGGAGGCTGAATGTCAACGCCGAGAATTATTGCTACGATCAGCTTCAAAGGTATTGCCCCAGGACATAGTTTCTAAACTTGCTCGTGTTGAAGATCAACCTCACTCTTGTCCAGCCATTAGTGGTGTGAATAGACCAGCAACTGTGACAGAGTCACTATGGGACATGGTTTACAGCATTCACACTTCTATGCAAACTACTTTAAAAATGAATACTTCTGATATAAAGACTCTTTCTGAGGCTGCCCTGCTTCAGGCGCAAAAGACTGCACAGCAAACCTTAGATTTGGAGACTGAAGACTAAAATTCAAGAAATGGGATCTGTAGAAACGGCTTTGGTTAAGGATAATAATTTCCTACATAAAAGATTGGAGTACCTGGAAAACCAGGCTAGAAGACAACCTCAGGTTTCTTAACTTTCCCAAATCGCCTTTAATTTCCCCTTTGGATATGGTTAAAAAATATATGATTGATATTCTTGGAATGGATAAGGACTCACTGCCTCCCCTTACTCGGGCTTATTACATCAGGAGTGGTGGAGTGGTGGAAGAAAATGCCCCGATAGCAGGGGACGGAATGGATCTTACTTCTTTCCTTGAAAGTTCATTGGAGATAATTACTCAGAGGTTGACTCTGCTTGTTACTTTTGTGCTGGAACCTGATAGGAATGCCGTATTAAGGCTTTCCTTGAGACACTTAGAAAATCTGTTTTTGGGCTCAAAAATTTGTATTTTTCCTGATCTCTCAAGGCCTACACAGATGAGACGGAGAGCCTTTTTGGAACTCCGCCCTAGGGTGGTGGCACTGGGAGCAACTTTCATATTACATTTTCCTTGTTATTGTAATGTAATGCTTGAGGGTAAACAGTTTCAATTTGTAGACCCAAAACAGTTAAAGGAATTTCTAGATGCTAGAGTGGAATTGAATGTTGTGTGCCCTCCCTAAATGCAGGCTGGGGTCTGAACCAGAGGTTGTAACCATTAGTTCGTAATTATTGCTATACGTTTTATTTTTAAATTCTAAATTCTTGGATTCCAAATTTCCTAAACTTGTGGACAGAAAGGCTGTTAATGATATTTCCTTTTTGCCTCTTGTATAAATGCCAATTGCATACTCACGTATTGTGATGATATATTGAAATATATGAATAAAGAAATAATAAAAAAATATATATATGTTTTGTGTGTTTACTCATGTTCCCTTTAAACAAAATGTAATGTAATATTAGGCAAAGATCAGAAACCTGCTTAAAGTATAAATTTTGATCATATATTTATCTATTGCAAACATTGCCACTTAAGCAAATTAACTCAATCACATTCACTTAACTCAAGCAGCCTCTTAAATGAGTCAAATTTAGTGACTATGTATCTTCTTTGGAGAGTTGTGCCCTGAGAAAGATAGAATTATGTTATAAGAGACCATAGTTAACATTCCATATGTTGTAAAGCATGAAAATATTAGCCTAATTATATGGCTGGAAATGCTGAACACAATAAATGCTCACAATAGTGAATTTGATCAAAAAACTAAGGGAACAGTATTGCCACCATTATTTTGCTCTGAAAATCAGACATGAATGAGACACACAAAAAAAGGAGACATCTTGTTTTATTGCATTAATCTTGCTCCTCCCCACCCCAAAATGAGCATTTGATACATAGTATGTATTACTATTTTATGTACAATGTAGATATTTTAGTAAATGAATGCAGTAATATTTTACAAATAACTGGGTATTTTCCGCATGAGAAGAAAAAGAATACCCTTCCACCAAATCAATAAATAACACAGCCAAATCCACCTACAAAAAGTTAAATTCTGGTAATTTTCTTACAGCTTCTGATACAATATACTGTCCATTTACTAACATATTTGGATTTTTTGCCTCATCAGCTCATCTTCTGCTTTTTGAAAGAGAAATGTACTGTTTTTGTTCCTTACTCAACGTCATCCTCGGTTAAGCTCTGTGAATTTACAATTCTCTATAAAGAAACAGATTCAGAGAATTAATTCACATGTCATACCTCATCATATTCACAATACTGGTAGAAATTTTATGGGCAAGAGACATCTATTATACCAAAACAAATTACTCTGCTCACTTCTGCCAACTCAAAATGCAACTGCAGTGTCATGTTTTGTTCAGAACATTACTGCAATGAATCTTTCAGTCATTAGCATAGATGGCTGTGTGATTTGAGAAAGAGAAGCAGCATCTTTTTCTCTGTTTCATGGTGTTTATAGATGAGTCCTTTGGCCATGTGACAGCTGCAAGCAAGCTGATCAAGTCACTGACAGAATGAAGCTCCAC
The DNA here is from genome assembly GCF_901765095.1 of Microcaecilia unicolor. Taxonomy (NCBI): domain Eukaryota; kingdom Metazoa; phylum Chordata; class Amphibia; order Gymnophiona; family Siphonopidae; genus Microcaecilia; species Microcaecilia unicolor. The sequence goes on along the minus strand of NC_044033.1, from coordinate 267,298,426 downwards.
AGAGTGCTTTCAGTAACATTATAGTCACCACAGTATTATCCAAGTACTTCAGTCAAACTACAAGAACAGCAGATATTTCTAAAACTGCAACCTCATGTGGAGGTCTCAGCGTTTATTTATAGCAATATCTCTAGTAATCCTCCTTTAAAGCTCACTAACTTTCTCCACTACAGTCTTTGAAACCCGTATTGACCCACGCACATCACAGTAAAACCTAGCTTTGTTACTGTCAATGATCAAATTTTTGTATCACCAACGTTCGGAGATGGGGCTGCCAAGAGACAAAGTTGGGCCCAGGACAAACAATCTTAAGGGCCCTGCCACCGCCCCTGCGGTCTGCCATAATCTGTCCCTCTCCCCCTTGCCTACTTACTGGCATCTCTCCCCATCCTTGCGCACAGGCTGGCATCTTTTAACCTTCTCCCCAAACCCCTCATGGTCCGGTATTGCTGTCGTCCTTCCCTACTCTCCTTTAGCGATCGTCCATCGTTTCTGTGGGCTGCAGGCAGTGTCAATAAAGACAGCAAGTTGCCTCTGGCTGGTCTTGGAAAGTTTTTCCTCTGCTGTGTCTCACCTACGTTGACACAGGAAGTTGTATCAGAGGAGGCAGAACATAAAGGGAATGCTTCTGGGACCAGCCAGAGGTAGCTTGCCCTCCTTTATTGACGCTGCCAGCAGCCCACAGAAACAATGGAAGACTACTGAAGGGGAGGAGGGAAGGATGAAAGGGATATTGGACCGCAGAGGGCACGTCTAGGTTTTTATGGCCAGGGCCCAGGCCCGGGGAATTCCCCCCCCCCCCCCCCCCCTGCCCCCAGTCTCTGTGGCCCTGTTTGGAGAGGTGTACATGCGTAAACTCTGAAAAACTGGAATGTTAACAGCCTGAATTGTTCTGCCACATGAACAATACTTGCTTTGTAACCTAAGGGAAAAAATCTGCGCTATCAGTCTAACCCAGTGGTTCTCAACCCAGTCCTTGGGACACACCTAGCCACTCAGGTTTTTGGGATACCCACAATGAATATACATGAGGTATATTTACAGGCACCAGCTCCACAAATCTCTCTTATGCATATTCACCTTGGATATCTTGATAATGTGACTGGCTGGATGTGTCCTAAAGACTGGGTTGAGAACCCCTGATCTAACCAACATCCAAGAAATACTGATATCTGAACACAAAATAACTTTGGATGGTTCTAATAATGACAGGTTGTGGGCTGTGGACATTCCCAAGGTTCATTTAAGCCAGTTAGTGTGTATTTTGAGCACTAGCAGGTTCAATTTAATTGTTTGACTTGAACCAATCATATGACAGCCTAGAAACTAGTTTAATGTTGGGTTAAAGATAATTGGGTATAACTACCAGGTTATCTAACCAACTCATCAGTTTTTCAAAACTGCCTCGATTCTGATTTTTAAGCACTCAATATAATGCTCACATACTCTTTAGCTAGCAGAATTAATGCTAAAACAGAAGAGTTTAACAGACTTTATACTAAAGCTGTTCTAACATTTAAAATCTAACACATTCATAGTTATCAAAGATTAGTCACAAGACATCTACTGTACATATTTTAGCTTTTAATTATTTAGAGCTTACATGTATTTACATTTATTCACATTTCTAGAACATGAATAAAGAAATCTATACCTGGCTAATGGTTGGTAACTTAGTCAGAAGCATCTGGAATACTGGTGGTGGAAGCGTTTGCTGCAACACCTGCAACAACTGTTGTGGCTGTCCACACACAGCAATGGCATTGGTCAAGTGGTCAACACCCTTTTCATAATCACCTACAAGACAAAGAGTCACATTACAATTTGCTTTCAAATTCCAAAGCTTTAATATAAAGAATAATTTACAGTATGTTACATATAATATTAGAGTGAAGATTTACTTTGACCTGGCAGTTTCCTTATGCTCCTTTGGGTTCCCAGCCCGAACAGAACTGGCCTAAGCAACTTAAATTTCCTGCAACCCAGGATTATTCCCTCCCTTCCCTCTAGCCCAGCCATTCTAACATTGAGCAAAAAGGTATTAAATCATGGTTTCTTTTGGAAGCATCCCCGAGCTCATGCTAGAACAAGGAGGTGGCTAACCTGGAAATCTACTTGAAAACAGTGTACAACACATTGACACTAAACCATGCCACTGGGCCAGCTACAAGTTTAGGGGCCAATGCAATAAAGCGCACTAGGCTTTACTTGGCTTTAGCACACAATTTTGTGGGTACCTTAGGTAAAAGCACCAGCTAACCATGCACCAAGCTTAGCATACACACCAGCACACAAAACATTTAATTCCACTGTAATGAGTCTATTCAGGCAGATGAGACCAAAAGGCTGAGCATAATGCAGGAGGCTGTCATGCTAGGTCTGAGAAGGTGCAAAAGATTAGCTCAGAACTTTTGTGGAAGGATTTCATGCCTATTTCTTCCTTATACAGCCAGCATAAGGACCAGCATTTTTTTTTTTTTAATGAAAGATGTAAGCTGGAACTAGAGGACATGAATTGAGGTTCAAGGGGGGCAGACTCAGGAGTAATGTCAGAAAGTATTTTTTCACAGAGAGGGTGGTGGATATGTGGAATCCCTCCGCGGGAGGTGGTGGAGATGAGGACGGTAATGAAATTCAAACATGCTTGGGACACAAAGGAATCCTGTTTAGAAGGAGTGGATCCACGGAATCTTAGCGGAAATTAGGTGGCGACGCAGGTAATTGGGAAGCGAAACTGGTGCTGGGCACACTTCTACGGTCTACGCCCTGATCATGACTGAATAGATATGGATGGGCTGGAGTGTAAATTTTAAGGGGTTTCAACGTTAGCTTCAGAACTTAGTACAAGAAGAGTGCTGGGCAGACCTTTATGGTCTGTGCCCTGAGAATGGCAAGGACAAATCAAACTCTGATATAAAGTATCACAAACCATGTAAAATGAGTTTATCTTGTTGGGCAGACTGGATGGACCATACAGGTCTTTATCTGCTGTCATTTACTATATTACTATGTTAGGTACAGAGGAGTGTAAGTGCTGGACTGTGGGCTGACACAGGTCTACATACACACATACATACAAAAACAAACAGCTATCAGCACCCAAGTTGCATGCACATAGAATCAGCACATGTACCAGAATGATATTCTGTGCATAAATATTGGTATGGCAAAACTGTTATGCATAAAATAGCACTGTGCCACATGCAACTCTGGGTGCTGATCTGTGCACAAGATACAGCTGTCAGTACAGACCCGTGTGCTTACATGCATTCGGCATGCTCTCCCATGTTAGCACTTTTTTTTTTGCATGCATATTTGGTTACTGCACTGAGGAGCAAAACTGGCTTTACTCTTGCATTTGCGCACAATGGGCAGAGTTAGCACATGGCTCTAATGCAATGTTTCTGCATTGGCCCCTTAAATTTTTCTAAACCATTTGTCAGGGAAAGTACTGAAATTAAGTAGTTTTATCGCTCCCAGCTCATGTTTAAGGGCCTCAAAGGGCTAGTCTAGCTTTTAAGATATACACAATGGTGACTGACTAGATGATCAATGTACTAAGGTACATTAACAATAATGTTAAATGCCTGCATTAAAACAGGCACTAACACATGCCCACTAGCTATGCTGAGATAAGGAGATGCAACATTATGTTAAATAGATCATAACTCATTAAGGGGCCCTTTTACTAAGCTGCGGCAAAAAGTGGCCTGCAGCAGTCGACCTCGTCTTTGGGCGCACACGCTAGGCCAGTTTTTGATGCCAGAAAATGGACAAGCGGAAAAATAAAAACCAGCACATGTCAATTTTTGGTCTAAGACCTTATTGCCACCCGTTGATTTAGCGGTAAGGTCTCACGCAATGCCCAGGTGGTAGGCATGCAGCGCACGTCCACTGCCGTTTACTGCCGGGTAAGTGCCATGCGGTAGAAAATAGGAAATATTTTCTACCGGGTGTTTTCAGCGTGCGCCAAATTCAGAATTACCGCCTGGGTCATGTGGTAGCCAGGCAGTAAAGCTGATTTGGCGCACGCTAAATGCTTGTAGGCCCTTACACGCCTTTGTAAAAGGGCCCTAAGTGTAGTGAAAAACAAACTGTGCTGATTTTAAGGGCAGATTTCAATGCAAAAAAGTAACTTTTTATACCAACACCTGCAACTTTATACTCTTCTAAAAGCTCTGGACAGTGTACAACACAGGCAAAACAAAGCAATGCATACTATTAAAGACACCTGTTAACATGTCTCATCTGTATCTCATTATTCCTGGCTGTTAACACCACGTTAAACAAAAATTGATGTATTTAAGAAAACTGATCTCAATACGACAAAATCCATTTATCTAATTTGATTACCCTGAAAACCAAATTTGAGAACAAGTCACTTAACCCTGTATTGCCCCAGGTACAGAAGCTTAGACTGCGAGCCCACTAGGGACAGAGAAAGTACTTGCATATAATAAATGTAAACCGTTTTGAGTGTACCACAGAAAGGTGGTATATCAATTCCCTGACTCTCCCAGGAAAGAGAACTGCTTCACAGATTAGGAACTACACTGACTGGAGACTGAAACAGTGCTTCCTGCAAGCAAAGAGTACGACTCCAGTCTTTACTCCAGTGGGACTGCCAAAGACATGCCAGACCATGAATGGTGAGTAGAAAAGTATTCAGAAACTGCAAATAGAGCAAAGCTAGGGAGTATAAGAAAAGCACTATCAAGCAACACTATTAACGATGTGTTGACCCAACTTTAAAGATTCATACGTCAGATCCACTTTAGCTATGAGAACCAAGGAAGTATGGACCATTAGGACCCCCTGTGGTGCTAGTCATTTTGATCATGCGTCTCATCTCTTGAAACAATACTATTGGCTACCGGTTTCTCACAGGATAACATTTAAAATGCTCATTCTTGCACATAGGACTCTGCACACCAATACCCCTTCTTAACCTTTCTTCACATATCATACCCTAGACTCCCTCCCTTGCTTTATGTTCCTTGGATGACTGTCATCTCTGTCTGCCTGATCCTTCATCTGCTCATTTAGAAACTACCTGCTCCTCTGCAGTTACTTAGCACTCTCCCTTTGGAGCTCACTTCCAAAATCCCTGCATCTACAATCTTCATATCCCAGATTCAAAACTGGCTTTAAGACCCACCTGTTTTGTTTTAATTTGTAAGAAGTCTTTATTGCTCAAGTAAAAAGAAAGTCAATACAATTGCTTTGTGCACAACAATAACATTCCTCTGTTACACAGATTATACCAACACTCAAAAATATCCAATGATTCTTCATCCAACAATTCCAACTACCCAATAACAACTCCTTGGAACTTCAAGATTTATATAGTTTTCTCCCTTATACATTTATCTCCCTCCCCCTTCCCATCCTCCCCCTGCGACACCATATGCCACTTCCACAGACCCACCTGTTTTAAGCCACTTTTGATCTTTAGTTATATTCTTGATGCAATATTCACATAAGAAGCCTGAAGCAACAGATTTATTTTCTACTCAACATAATTAACTTTGTAGGAACTTGGTGGTTAATAGTGTTCTGAACTGGACAATGTTGGCACATTTAGACTGATGCTGGACAAAACTTCTGCATGAAGGAAGCCCTTCTCTAATTATTCAATACCTTTCTGTGAAAAAGTAGTAATACAAAAAGCAAGTGCATTTTTATTATATACCATTGCAATTCACACAACAAAAACAGCAAGTTCCCACATGCCATCTTTTTCTTTTGATGTAGGCACAGGAAAAAAAAAAAAAAAAAGATATTAAACGTGCCATGGTTTCAACTTAATTCATGTTTAATGTGTGATATAAATGTCATAAATAAGTAAATAGATAGAAACTCTGAATACTGAGCATCTGATTCTCATAACATACCTGTTTTAGTGGTCCTTTACCAGGAGAAAAAAAACAACTCTGCACAAATATAACACATACTAGGGTGTCCTTATAACCAGCCCCTCCAAATAACACACTGATTATGATTTATAACAAATTACTACTCTACCTGTGAAAAGTTATTCTATCATTATACTTCCTCTGTGTACATCTGTATGCTGCACAAGCAGGCATGTCTGAAAATACAAGGGAGATTAAATAAAAATGCCACCAACAATAAAGAATGACAATGTGAATGAAGCAGCTCATAGGTTCACTCGCTTTGTTTTGAGTGTACAGCAATGACAGCAGCGCAAGGAAGGGGAAACAGACTCACCCTTTTACCTTCCTGACTCCATCCATCCACCCACATCCTCTCCAACCCTGGATGCCCTCCTGGCACATAGCTTGAGGCAGCCTGGTGGTCTAATGGCTTCTTTGGGTCAGGAAAGATCCCCATTCTTTCCTGCGCGATGCCACAGCGCTGATCCTCTCTTCTCCTCTCTGCTTTTTTAAAATGGCTGCCAAGACTTCCAGCAACAGCCTTGCAAGGCTTCCGTGGAAGTCCCTGAAGAGGAAATGGTTGAGGACTTTGACATCTAGTATACGGCACAAGCCTTCTGTATTTCTTGGAATAAGAAATTGTCTCGAGTAGACACCTCCATTCCTTAGCCTGGAAAGACATTGAGGCGGGGATAGTGCTGGGCAGACTTATACGGTCTGTGCCAGAGCTGGTGGTGGGAGGCAGGACTGGTACTTGGGAGGCGGGGATAGTGCTGGGCATACTTATACGGTCTGTGCCACAGCTGGTGGTGGGAGGCGGGGATAGTGCTGGCCAGACATATACGGTCTGTGCCCTGAAGAGGACAGGTACAAATAAAAACTAGCACATATGAATTTATCTTGTTGGGCAGAGTGGATGGACCGTGCAGGTCTTTTTC